>NC_138369.1:65158625-65194154 GCF_054177405.1 Leptonychotes weddellii
ACTTCTTCCTAGAAACATCGCCGAAGGCAAGGGAAGCAAGGGCAAAAATGAACTATTGAGACTTCATCAAGATAAAAAGCTTTTGCACAGCAAAGCAAACAGTCCACAAAACCAAAAGACAACCGACCGAATGGGAGAAGATATTTGCAAATGACATATCAGATAAAGGGCTAGTATCCAAAATCTATAAAGAACTTCTTAAACTCAACACCCAAAGAACAAAGAATCCAATCAAGAAATGGGCAGAAGACATGAACAGACATTTCTGCAAAGAAGACACCCAAATGGCCAACAGACACATGAAAAAGTGCTCAACGTTGCTCGGCATCAGGAAAATCCAAATCAAAACCTCAGTGAGATACCACCTCACACCAGTCAGAATGGCTAAAATTAACAGGTCAGGAAATGACAGATGTTGATGAGGATGCGGAGAAAGGGGTACCCTCCTACACTGTTGGTGGGAATCCAAGCTGGTGCAGCCACTCTGGAAAACAGTATGAGGATGTGAATCTTAAATTCTATCAAATTTTAATGAAGTAAACATCCCTATGTGACTGGTGGCTACTGTATTGGACAGTCACTAGTGTAGTTCTTGATTGAATTGTATTTTGCCCATATGAGAGAATAAAGTACTGTTCGGATATTTAAGTATTTAACTCCCAATTCAATGGTTGCTAGGTTTTTTTTCTCTCTATAGAACACTACTTCATCAGCAAAAGCTTTTATGACTACCACATAGGCACATTGTTTTGAACTATTTTAATATAGTCTGTACCGTATGGGTGACAAGTATACATATCAAGGGCTGTGAAAAAATCTAGGCATTTGTATATTTTAGCATCAGTTTTTATCAAAATATTTTCAACTGATACAGGTAGGCCTAATGTTGGCTAAAATTTTACAAGCGAAGAGGTTAATTTTTTCCCCACAATTGTATAATTCTCAATCATAACTTAAAATTAACTTTTTAGCCTAGATTGATAATTTGCATTCTCCTGTTCTTCTTCACTCATGAACACTTGTGTTACTCTCATGGACTATTAATCGTTCACCAACTATAAGTAAGGATATACATATCTAAATCAGTAGTTTCTAGATTTTTTTTGCTCATGACATTCCATCAGTAAAATATTTTTTGTAATATACTGCCAATGTATATATGCTTACTTATAAATTCTATACCTATATCACTGTACAATTATTCAATATAAAGTACACAAAGTCTACAAATAAAATATAAAGGGGTGCACTAAAAAATCAAAATAAAGGTTTCAATACTTTTTCCTGCCCTCCAGTGGATTGCCTTAGGCATTTCGCTTGGAGACCACTTCCCTAAATGTTATTGATGTGAGAGACACATGATAACATTTTAAGGCTGATTCTCTTCGTTTTAGTAGAATCTAATTCTTCATAAAGGCAATTCCAAATGTGCACCTTTACCATCACCACGTGTCTTCAGTAACAACAATTAGATTTACTGTCCAGATTTTTCTAAGAGCATCCTATATTAGTTTAAAATATAAAAAGCAGCTCCAAACAGGAACTCTATAGATAACTTCCAATGCAAAGTTACTTGGAAATATTTCCAGGCCAGTGCTTTGTGAAATATAAAATGAGACCAAATAATTGTGAATCTTCACCTTGGACACACATTTGCTTGATCATTTGAAATTAATTATAATTTTGTTTGCCATAAGCTTTCATTTTTTTTTCTTTTTTATAAATTAGACTTGTGTTTCCTTAAGAATTTTTCCTATTTATATACCTATAGGTATTTTAATTTATAAGTTAATGAGAATTAATAGAAATCAAATTTATTATACCTATATATTATTAAATAGGAATGAACAGATTTGTTTTGTTTTGTGTTGGTATATGATGCCTTTGATGGCTATTCAGGCCACGTTTCTGAGTAATAGCTAACCTTGCATTTTATTTTCTTACTAAGATCAGCTGTAATCATTTCCTTGGTTACATTTAATACATTGAGGTTAATCTTTTATTTTAGTAGCTTGATTTCTTTTCTATCTAAGCTTATTAAATTTTATATTTATCTTCTGTAATCAGTACTGCATATCAAAATAGTTTACAAAATAAAATAGTGCTAAAAATCTTATAAAGAAACACTTAACTCTTTGCAATCCCCAGTTCTCTGTTTTCTGAAAAATTTAATTCTCTTTAGCTTCTTCTGGCATTTGATTTTCCATTGTGATAGTTGAGGATTTAGTTTTCTTATTTTTTCTTCTTCCCCATCTACCATCCTGCCAATATAGTTATTGCACAATTTGGAGTTAAATTAATATTTAATATTTACGTTATTACTGTATAATTCCTGTTCAATGTTGATCACCTTTCCTTTCTCGTAGACCTTTCTATTTTTCTTGGAGCTAATAATTGCCTTCTTTTTTGTTTGGTTTCTTAATTTTCTATGTAGGTATTATTTCTTCTTCCCAAGTCTTCCAAAAAGATTATAAAAGCCCTCTCTCTACATTTCCATGTGGTCAAACATGGCAGTTACTTTCAATTTTGTTTTCCTGGACATCCAGCTGCTTGCTGCAATGTAGATTGGATTTTAATTTAGGTCTGCTGCATGGCCATTGTCCTGGAACTTACAATTGCTTCTTTTCTAATTGGAGTCTTTTTTATGTTCTGTGATTTCCCCTTTCTTTTTTCTTTCTTTTTTTCCTTCTTTTTCCTTCCTTCCCTTCTCTCTTTCTTCCTTTCTTTCTCCCTTTTTCTTACTTTCTTTTGTTCTTTTGTTCTTTCTTGCTCCCTCCCCCGCTTCCTCCTCCTCGTCTCTTCCTTCCTTCCTTCCTTCTTTCCTTCCTTCCTTCCTAGTTTTCATTTAAATTCCAGTTAGTTAACATACAGTGTAATATTAGTTTCAGGTGTAGAATTTAGTGATTCATCACTTACACACTCTTCTTTTTTAACTCTCCTGCTGTGCTGAAGTGTATCTTCTAGTACTTTCCTTAAAAAGAATGTTCTGAATCTTACAATTTTTGGATGCTTGTGTGTCACAAAATATTTATAGGAGACTTTGTACTCTATTGGGTGGGTGTAGTATTCTCAGATAAAAGTCATTATCCTTTCAAATTTGAAGGCATTACTTCAGTCTTCTGGTATCCAGTTTTGCTGTTTGGAAAGCCAATGCTATTTTGATTCCCATTACTTGATATATGAGCTCTTTTATTTATCTAGAAAGTTTTAGGTTCTCTTCATCCACAGCTTTGGGTGGGTCTCTTCATTCAGTGTATTTGGAACTAGGTGTGTACTTCAATACTGGAAGCTAAAACTTCAGTCTTGGGAAATTTTCCTGCCTTATTTTTTCATTATTTTTCTCCCTTCTTTACTTTCTAGAATTCCCATTAGTCTTGGATCTATATGCTAAATAATATCCTAATTTAAAAATAATTATTCTCTTAGTTTTCAGCTCTCTTTGTTCTACTTCAGTTATTTCTTCAACTTAATTTTCTCGTGCTTCTATTGAATATTTAATTTTGATTTTCACATTTTTTAATTTCCCCTTTTATCTTGTTCTTTATTTCATTTTCATGGAATCCTGATTTTATTCTCTCTCAAGGTAATGTAGACTTTTCTTTTTAGCACCCTGCATTGTTTCTGTATCTTCTGGTTCCATCCCCCACCCCCCCACCCCCACCACCAATCTTTCTGTCCTAATGGAGACTTTTCTCAAATGTCTATTGATCCTGGGCTGACAAAGACACTAAATAAGCTGTTGGAAGCTCTGTGGGTTCCAGCTAAGGCTTCCATCTGTAAACTTCATTAGAGCACAATGACATTTTTCTTTGGAAACCCCCAAAGTTTTTACCTAAACTTTTTCCAGAGAATGCATCTCCAGTATCTTGACTGAGGCAATGTCTATCTGTTGCTGTCATTTGGGGAGTGGTGTGGACAAAGGGGCCTCAGGTAGTTATGTTCAGTTGATAGGTTTTCCCTGAATTCCCATGGGTTCACCCACACTCTGCTTTGTTTCTTTCTGGTTCAGTCAGTGTCTCTGGAAAATAAATCTCTCTTTTTCTGCTAGTGGCAGGGGGAACTCAATAACTGAGGAGTGTCATATGTGAATGTGGGGAGGGACCTGTGGACTTGATCTTAACTCTGTCTTTTGAGCTTTTTTTAACTTCACTTATCCTTGTGTGGCACACTGGGCTCTGCAGGGTGAATGGGCTCCCTTTTGGCCGTCTTATTCTCAGACTCATGGTTTGGGACTTCTGCTCGGTACATTCTCCAGCTATTTTCCATCTTACAAAAATTCATTGGAATATCTTATCCTCTGTTGTCACCAAGCACATTCTCATTGTCCTTGTGAGTTAGTAATTTATACAGAAAATTGATTTCCCTTCATTTTAGCAAGATTTTGAGAGCTAGAAGACATACACACATGTGATCAATCTACCTTTTTTTTTTTTTTAAAGATTTTATTTATTTATTTGTCAGAGAGAGCACAAGCAGGGGGAGCGGCAGGCAAAGGGAGAAGCAGGCTCCCTGCTGAGCAAGGAGCCCAATGTGGGACTCACTCCCAGGACCCTGAGATCATGACCTGAGCCAATGGCAGACTGAACCACTCAGGTGTCCTGAACAATCTACCTTTTAAACCCAAATGGGCAGTACATTATTAAGTCTATACATTATATATGACAAAATATTCCACTTTCATTTTTACTCTAACTTAAAAAATATATATTTTTTTCTTTTTTTAAATTTTATTTTATTATGTTATGTTAGTCACCATACATCATTAGTTTTTGATGTAGTGATCCATGATTCATTGTTTTCGTATAACACCCAGTGCTCCAAATTATAAAAGACTCTCTAGAAAAAAAGTTATTTTGTTTACAAGGATAAATAAACTTTTATTTTGCTTTTCTCTTTCCTGCTCCTCATCACCATTCTGCCCAACCTTTTTCTTATTAATATTTATTAGACTTATACTTAAGTGTTATTAACCTAAAAATTATGTTCAACTTTCAAAACTTTTTAGCATTAAATGAGGCAATATTTTTCTAGTTTCAGATAAAGAATCAGTGATATACCTCAGAACAGAATCTTATCCTAATCTAGTTTCTTTCCATTAAAGCAATTACATGGACAGGGTGTCGATGTGCTATTGTCATTTTCAATGAGTATAAAATGATTTTATGACTAAAAAGATAATCCAAAGAGACTTGATATCACTATTTTAAAGATATTTTAAATGTAATAGTGATGAAAATATTTTTCGGTGTCTATCACTATTGGTATAAATGTGGACTTCAGAGACTCTTATTTTTATGACAGGTATGGTTAAATTAAAATCTTATAGCATTAATTTGAAACCAAATTTAGAAGATGCCCATATTTTGGGAGGTTGAAACAAAACTGCAATTCATGGAGCCTATAAAAATAGGCTGCAGTTGGGCACCTGGGTGGCTCAGTTGGTTAAGTGACTGCCTTCGGTTCAGGTCATGATCCTGGAGTCCCTGGATTGAGTCCGGCATCGGGCTCCCTGCTCAGCAGGGAGCCTGCTTCTCCCTCTGACCCTCCCCCCTCTCATGTGCTCTCTCTCTCATTCTCTCTCTCTCAAATAAATAAATAAAATCTTTAAAAAAAAAAATAGGCTGCGGTGTATGTGGAATCATGTCACCACAAAGGGGCAGCCTTGTCATATTTTATTTTTCTCTTCTCTTGTGCTAGAAGGCTTTACTCCCAGGAAAAGAAACATGGCATCGACAAGTGATGTTTAAGATGCATGAGACAAAATGTACTGAAAATGTAACCAGACAAAAAAGCTTTAGAAAAATCAAAATTTCCCTCTTCTTCTCTTTTTCTTAATGTAGATGAATTAGATGTTTTAAAATTGCGGTTGGTGTGCAATTATTTATAGTAAGCACACTAGCTGGGAATTTGCCTTCATGAGGCAGCAGAATAGAGAGTACTAACTTTATATTAATATACTAATATTTAGGTATGTGTGATTTTACAAATGGTATCTAATTTTAATGTCTAAATATATTTCCATTTAAAAGACTGTATATTTTAATGTCTTGTTCTGTGAAACATGTCCAGGTCTTGCCTCTGCACTTATTTTCAACCTTGGATGCCATGCACCTGACTCAGTGGCACACTAAGCAAAGCACAGTCAAGGTCAGCTCTAAGTGCTGCCGCCTGTCAAGTAAGACCTACACTGTGCCATCCCATCATAGAATGGCTCTGAAGTAGGGGATGTGCTGATAATGAACTTGCTCGCAGATCCACCATTTCGTATTTCTTGACCTTTTCAAATACCCACATTTTAATGTAAGCCTCTCATGCTCCCATTTTCTCCCCTGATCCCAAATTAAAAAAAAAAAGAAAGAAAAGAAAAGAAAAAGGAAAAAACAAAACTCAACTATGGTAATAGATTTCAGACATGGGTTTTAGTGCATGACTCAAGAGGTCACAGGTTCATTCTGCAACCAAACAGGCTGTGCACATTTCTACATGTTTCTCAAATGATATATGGCTGTTGCTACTGGTAATAACAAGAAAAAATACTTGATTCAGTGGAACGTTTATCAAAGGCTCAAGTGCTTATCAAATGCCATCATATGCCAGGCATGTCGGGGTGGATATTAGATGAAAGCCATGTCCTCTGTCCCTTGAAATCTCAGTCTTATGGGGAAGACTTGGAGTTCTTCACTCAGCAGTTAACTCCTGAGCTACTACATCCAGCAATGGACAAGACAAGTATGACAGACGTGGTCACTATCTTCATGGAGCTTCTAGTTGTATTACAGGGTGATAAAGACTAGAAAGTTGTCTATGCAAAATATTATTATATTAGTTGGGGTAGGTCAGGTTATGCTGCAGTAACAAGTGACCTGAAAGTTTCAGTAGCTTAAAACAGTGGCAAACCACAGCCTGTGGGACAAATCCAGCTGTGGTCTGTTTTTGATGTCCTGTGAGCTAATGATGGCTTTTATTTTTTTAGATAGTTGTTAAAAAAAAAAAAAGAATATGTGACAAAGATCACATGTGGCTCTTGAAGCCTTAACTATTTATTATCTGGCCATTTACAGAAAAACTGTATCCTTGGGGCACCTGGCTGGCTCAGTTGGAAGAGCATGCCGCTCTTGATCTCGGGGTCCTGAGTTTCAGCTCCATGTTGGGTGTAGAGAGTACTTAAAATAAATAAACTGAAAGTTATAACCCACTATATATTTAAAAAAAGAAAAGAAAACATTTGCCCACCCTGGCTTAAAACAGCAAGGTTTCTATCTTAGCTCGTACTGTGTGGGCAATATAGGTCACTAAGGGTGCTGTGCTCAGAGACCCAGGCTGGCTCCTATACACCTGCTTCAACATTGCAGAGGCAGGAAAGAGAAAGCATGGAACCATACCTCAGCTCTTAAAACTGCCCAGACTTCATGGGTGAAAGCAAGTCAAGTTTAAAAGGGTGAAGATGTGTTTCTCCTCCCCAAAGAAGATAGTCTATCACAACTCTCAGACACAGGGGAAAATGTGATTGACTCTCTCTGTGGGGTTTTCAGGTGAGGAGTTGAGCAGGAAAGCTTCCAGGCATGGAGTACAGCAATGCAGAAGGTTAGAGACCCGAAGTGCTACAGTGTGCCTACGCACTGGCATGATATTCAATGTGTCAAGACAATAGAGATTTTGGTGAGTAAGGAGCTTAGGCATTGATGTTTGGCCAGAGACTTATCTTTAGAAATTTCCAGACTGGAAATTATGTGATCAGATACAGGATGTGGAGGATAATTGTAATGGCAGGTGAGGGGTACCATAAGGAAAGACTTGAGACATCCCCAGTTTGGGAGATATATCAGTTAAGATCTGCTCAGATGCAAAAAGCCAGACTAACAATGGCTTATGCCATAAGGACATGTAATTATCTCATAACAAGAGGTCTGGAGGTGAGCAGTTCTAGTGCTGGTTTAACAATTCAAGGAGGTCAACCATGATCTAGGCATTTCTGTCTTTTCTCTCCATTATCCTCAGCAGATTAGCCAGAGCTCTAGGCATCATTACCAAACTCAGACAGGAAGTAAGATGGCAGCTAGGTTAAAAAAAATTCTGTTCTTCAAATGGCTATTTCCTTCTATCATTAAAGGAAATCTTTTGCAGGGGGGTCCCATTATATGTCTTAGATTCTGTTGGCCAAAGCCAAGTTATGTTAGCACCCCCAGCTATAAGGGAGACTGTTTAGGTGAGCTTTCAGCCTCTATAGTTGGAAAAAAGAAAGGGGAAAAGGGGTAGCTAATGGCTTTTTGAGAGCTAGTCAACAGTATTTGCCGCCAAAGACTTGCAATTGTCCAGGAAAGATGTAATATGGGCTTTACCTATGGCAGCAGCAGAAGAGGGTACAGCGGAAGGTTTAGATTCAGCAGTTATTTAAAAGATTTTGTGCCTAGTTAGAGGTGTGAAAACAGTGAGAAAGAGTCTGAGTTTGTGAAGATTGTGACACCAGAGAATTGGGTGAGGGGATTTAAGGTGTAAGGTTTTGGACATACTGCTTTACAAATCTGATCATATCCTTTCCTGGTTAAAGTCCTTTAGGTAGCTCCCTATGACATTCCTTAGGGCACCCAGAGTCCTTCCTTCATGATCTCACCTTTGCTCTTTGCTCTAGCCTCATGGGACAAATTGCACCTTCCTGAACAGACCAGGCTGTGGTCCTATATCTCTGTGACTTCCAACGTAGTGCTCTCTCTGCCTGGAATGTCCTCTGCTACTCAATTCAAATGCCATTCCTCCAGGAGGCATCTTTGATGTCCACAGCTGATAGGTTCCATTTCTGGGCTCCTTCAGTATACCAGGCTTGCCTTTCTCAGCATATAGGGCAATTGCCATTCTCTCTTTGAGGTAAAGGAAACTGGTTTCCTTGGCTTTCTTTCTTGGAAAGCACTTTATAATATTTATTGACTAAATGGGCAGATGAATGAATGAATGAACAAATGAACTAAAACACACCCAGGTAGAAATATTTAGAAGCCAGTTACAAATAAAAAATAATGATTAGGGAAGATACTTGGGTTTGAGATCTTGATCTGACAGCTAAGATTTTGTGGGAAGAGTGTTTAATATAAGAGGAATTGAGGATTAAAGTGAAAATCCAGTGCATACAAGGGGAAAGTTACAAGTGGTTCCCAATGGCATCGCAGCAAATACTATAACCCAAAGTATGAAAGGAAAAAGTTTACTTTCTTGGGTGCCAACAAAGTTTGAGAAATCAAATTAGACCTCTCTTGTATTGCTAGAATCTTGGCATTTTCATTGCTTTCTAGAGGATTAGAGGATTTTAATTGTTATTGTTTAGCTCAATTGCTGCTGAGAAATCTGTGTCATAACAGGAAAAATGAATTAGTGTTACACTTCTGATAGGGAAGTCAGAGTCCTTATATGCATATTATCTCATATGCCTCTAAAATCTCCTGGCTAAATAGGCACATAATGAGTCTGTAGCTTTTGTAGGTCTCTTGACCTTTCTTTGAACCTGTTGTGTTGTTTACTTTTCATTAACCAGATATAGTATCTATTTGGGTCTAAGCCAACCCAGAGCTTTGAGTGTTCTTAAAAGACTACAGAATATTGAGTCACTTGTATTGCATACCCTCATATAGCATCTGTGTGGTAAGGGTAGCCACACAATTTCTAGAATTTTTCTCAGTCAACAAATTGCCTTCATGTCACTAGGAAAGCAAGAATATTTTCTGTCAAGCCCACCAGTTTCCTTATATTGCTATTAGGTCATGTGAAATAAGGAAATATTGAAGCGAAATTCAGTCAAATCTAATTTCTAAAAAATTTTCTAAGATTCTCACACCACCAGTGGGTCAATCTGCAATTCTGAGATTTGAGTAGCAGTTGGCTTCCATGAAAAGATGAGAATGGCAGTCCCAAGAAAGTCCGAGCAGAACGTCCTGAAAGTGCTGATCTTGACCAAATGATTGTTATGCTCTCCTGGTGGGACAGACTCACCATAATTGACTGCATAAGTGAATAAGGAGGCCTTGAATCTTTACCATCTTAGGAAAAAATTAGAACTAAAATCTTTCCAATGTTGGGTTTATAAGACCTATAAAAACACCAAAAGACCAAGGATAATAAAGTTTATTTTAGTGTGTGTTTTCATATGGGCATATTGGGTTATCATTTAGTTCTCT
The DNA here is from genome assembly GCF_054177405.1 of Leptonychotes weddellii. Lineage (NCBI taxonomy): Eukaryota > Metazoa > Chordata > Mammalia > Carnivora > Phocidae > Leptonychotes > Leptonychotes weddellii. Next base: position 65,168,789 of record NC_138369.1, read on the forward strand.
GAGAAATTTTTAATGTAAAGGGTAGAATCTGATGTGTTCTGGACATGTTATTTTCATTCTCTGAGTTTTCCCAAAGTGTGCTCTGAAACAGCATGGTAAGTGGGTGGGAGTGCCTATTTTTACACAGACTAATTCAACAGTGCATGGTACTACACATTTGATCAGTCTGCCCAGCCTCCTAAGTGTACTGAAGCCACTGGAGCCTTTTGGACTCTATAATCATGCCATAAACAGTGTGTGTGTGTGTGTGAGAGAGAGAGAGAGAGAGAGAATGAGAAAGAGCAAGAGCCTGACTTCCTGTTTTTATAAGAATCTGACCCTTAGCACTCCTACTTAATATTAGAACCCCGTGTTTATTTTATTTATTTTTTTAAAAGATTTTATTTATTTATTTAATTGACAGAGAGAAAGAGGGAGACAGCGAGAGAGGGAATATAAGCAGGGGGAGTGGGAGAGGGAGAAGCAGGCTCCCTGCGGAGCAGGGAGCCCAATGCGGGGCCCAATCCCAGGACCCTGGGATCATGACCTGATCTGAAGGCAGACACTTAACGACTGAGCCACCCAGGCACCCCAGAATCACGTGTTTAAAGTTTCATTCATTATTCCAAGTAAGAGTAACCAGCCCACTTTGGAAAATGATTTTAGAAGAGCCCATATTTAGTAAGGACATTGGTTTCCCCAAGAATCTAGTCTACTGATAGATGTCCTAGAAATGATGTTTGTGTACTAAAGATATGGAGTTACCTAGAATTCAGGAAGTACTTTTATATCAGGTGTTGAATTTTTCATCCTACAACTCTTTGTTATAATAATTACATCAATAAAAATCAATCAAATAATGATGCTGTTGAGAAAGAAAAATGCTTTTACTCTCTCTCATCCAGGGAAGAGCCTGCACTGGGGAAGGAAGCTTTGGAAGAGTGGGTGGCACAATGGAAGAGCTCACATTAAGAATTTGAGTGGCCTTCAGAGGAGGAAGTGCCAATGAGGCAGGGGTTTGTTGAGCATCTTTTCGAGAACTCCTTTTCCCCCCACAGAGCCCTGCATGGAGAGGATGTTACTGATGATCTTGTCACTGTGGAAGTTGGAGGTTGGCCTTCATTTACTGAGGCAGAAGGAAAGAGAAGAGAGGTAGATGGGCGAGTTTGCAAGGTGGACATCTTTCTGAACTATTATACAGTTGTGTTCAAGTAGATGCCTTTGTCATTGCGTGGCACTATAGAGATTTCAACTGATCATTTCCTGAAATTTCACAGTCATTCATGGTTTTTATTTTACTCAGGGAAGATGTTTTTATCATGGTGAAAATTTTAGCTGTGCTTTGAAGGAAAGGAGTAACTACCCATAGCTACATCTCTTAAGCACTTAGTGTGGGATGAAAATTATATGTTCATTACCTCATCCAATATCTGAGGCACCTTCCATCCTCACAGATAATGAAAAGAGTTAGAGAGGTTAGAAAACTCGCTTAAATCACCCAGCTAATAGGTTGAAAGTGCCAGGGATGAACTATATCTGGCTCTAGTGTTCATCGCTTCATCAACTCTCTTTATAGTATTCCCCCAGAAAGATCAATTCGGGTAAAGAAAAAGGCATCCCTGAGGCATGGGGTGCTCATAATCAAGTATTGTGTTGCATGAATTGGATGAATCCAATAGTTTTGTTGAGGTGGACATTTTAATTTGGGCCATATTGACAGGGATCAGTCATCTGAACATGGCCTGCAGGGTCTTGCATCATCTGGCCATGCCCCTGATTGTCTACCCTCCAGCCAACCTAGCCTTTTTTCAGTTCTTCAGTTGACCGTGCTCCCTTGATCACAGGACCTTCTCTCAGTTCCTTAATGGATCATGTTTCCTTGATCACAGGACCTTTGCACATGCAGGTTCCTCTGCTGGATGTCTCTTTTCCACTTTCTCTTCTTACCTAGTTAACTCCTGTCTTCTGTTACATATTCCCTCAATCACCATTTTGTCACAGATTTTCCTGATCTGCTATGTTTGCTATGTTACTCCCTCATAGTATCATAGATCTACCTGATCTTTAGTGATCTTATCACAATTATAAATTTATATATGTGATGCTTTGTTTAATGTGTATCTCTACCATTGGTCTCTATGGACTATGTCAATATGGATAGTTTCTGATCTGGTTATTGGAGAAATGGATGAATCAGTGAGTAAATGGACAGTATTGAAGGCATAGGGCTGCTGGAAACTTTATAGATAATAGCAGTCAGGAGACATTCTGGCACTTATATGGGGCTTGCTGTGATGAAGACAGGGGTTGGTAGATTATTCCATTGTTAAATACCCTGTGGAATGGATTAGAAGGAGAAGTTTTCTGATGAGATGCACCTAGGTTCTTGCAGGAAAAGGGAGGGCTTGGGCTCCTGGCACATTTAAACTGTGGTCACAGAATCAAAAGAAAGATTCAGATACAAGAGCTGAGGAGTTAATGAACATAGGAGCAAGAGAGAAGAGGCAGAGATTTCCAGCCCAGAAAATGGGGAAGATGAGATGCCTTCTGCTGCTTGGGGTATCCCGGATGACTGTGAATGATGAGCTCAGTCTGGGGTGCAAAGTGCCACGTATGAATGAATTGGCATGGCTTTGAATTTGGGAGCTATTGACACAGGTGGTGGATGAAAGCACCCTTTGGAGAGGGATAGAAATACCTTATAGCCCCTTGCAAAAGATAAGTGTCATAGGCTCTTTTTGAGAAAACAGAGTAGTTAAGTCATGGATCCAATGTCACATAGATAGTAAACGACAGAGCAAAAATCTAGGCACTCAACCAGAGACCACACACATTTTCCATCTGAAAGTTGACAGCTATAGGCTGTAGCATAAAGAGGCTACAATTTTAGCATTTCCTGTATCATTCATTCTATCGAAGAGATTTTTTTGGGCATAATATGCCATATGTAAAATGTCATCTGTTGTCATTTTGTATTTCTATAATAACACATGAATGCTTTTATGACCACAGTTTCTGAAATAAATCCTTTACCTCTGCTCCAAATATGATCACAAATGTAGAAAGAGTAATAGAAACATTACCACTACCACCAAAATCTTCCAACTGGCCAAACAATATTAGCTTTTGTTCTCTTTATGAATACTTTTCAACTATCTCTGTTTTTGCAGACATCTATCTGAGTTTCTGCCATTATCCACATTACATAGAGTGAGTAGAACCATTGTGAGTACCACTCCTTAGTTTTTGCCTTTCAAAATCAATGGCTTTTTTATAAAAATGAGATAGTTTCTATGTAGCACTAAAACTAAAAGTCAAAGGATTATTTTAGATTCGAAGTACATGAAGTCTATGTGCTAAAATTATAATGAGCTCCTAAAAATATTGATATGCTATACTATTTCTACTAATTTTCTCCAATACACACGATGGAGGAATAGGAAGATTAAAGCAAGCCATCTAACTTATGAATAGTCCTTTTTTTTTTTTTTAAAGATTTGTTTATTTATTTGAGAGAGAGAGAGTGTGAGCAGAGGAGGAGGGATAAAGGGAGAGGGAGAGAGAAAATCTCAAGCAGACTTCCTGCTGAGCATGGAGCCCAATGTGGGGCATGATCCCAGGACTCTGAGATCATGACCTGAGCTGAAATCAAGAGTCAGATGCTTAACCGACTGAGCTACCCAGGCACCCCTAACTTGTGAATAATCTTAAAAACACTTTGTAAAGCTTAGCCATCTACTGTTTCTCATTACTCCTACTGGACTGAGAGGATAGATAGATAGATAGATAGGTAGATAGATAGATAGATAGATAGATAGATGATAGATATGCATATACATTTGACCCTTGAACAACATGGGTTTGAACTGCACTGGTCCATTTATACATGGATTTTTTTCAGTAAATGCAGTTCAGTGTTGTAAGTGTATTTTTTCTTCCTTATGATTTTCTTTTTTTTTTTTAAAGATTTTATTTATTTATTTGAGAGAGAGAATGAGATAGAGAGAGCATGAGAGGGGGGAGGGTCAGAGGGAGAAGCAGGCCCCCCGCCAAGCAGGGAGCCCGATGCGGGACTCGATCCTGGGACTCCAGGACCATGACCTGAGCCGAAGGCAGTCGCTTAACCAACTGAGCCACCCAGGCGCCCATTCCTTATGATTTTCTTAATAACATTTTTTTGTCTACCTTTATTGTAAGAATACAGTATATAATACATATAATGTACAAAGTATGTGTTAGTTGGCTGTTTATGTTACAAGGCTTCTGGTCCACAGTTGTCTATTAATAATTAAGTTTTGGGAGAATCAAAGTTATACATGGATTTTTGACTGTGCTGGGCGTTTGCACCCCTAACCCTCACATTGTTCAAGGGTCAACTATGTATCTATATATTTATCAAAAGATATAACTGTCAATATACAGTGATAACACAAAGTATGGATCTTGCATACTAGTTAGGAATGAATAGACCCTAAATACATAAATGAATATTAAACAAAAATAGAACCCTAGTCCCCTCATGGTCCCATTTCTGCTCCAACAAGATCAAACTATCATGAAACAGGAAAAACTCACCAAACTGCCAGCCCAAGTGTGCATTGGTGGGAAAGGAACTGCTTCCTGAAAGAAGGGGGTTCATAGAATGGCTACAGCAGATGATAAAAAGCTTCAGTTCTCCTTAAAGAAGTTAGGGGTAAACAACAGCTCTAATATTGAAGAAGTGAATATGCTCACAAACCAAGAAACAGAAATCCACTTTCACAACCCGAAAGTTCGGGAAGCCCTGGCAGCGAGCACTTTCTCCATTGCAGGCCATGCTGAGACAAAGCAGCTGACAGAAATGCTACCCAGGATCTTAAACCAACTTGGTGCAGACAGTCTGACTAGTTTAAGAAGACTGGCTGAAGCTCTGCCCACACAATCTGTGGATGGAAAAGCACCACTTGTTACCAGAGAGGAGGAGGAAGATGAAGTTCCAGATCTTGTAGAGGATTTTGATGAGGCTTCCAAGAATGAAGCAAACCAATGAATTGAGCCAACTTCTGAAGAAGATAAAACTCGAAGAAGTTACTGGGGGCTGCTATTTTATATTATGACTGCTTTTCAAGATTTTGCTCATGGATCTCATAAAATCTAAATCTCTAATATTTTTAAGGCCAAGTCCCTTGGACACTGCAGCTCTTTTCAGTGTTTTCTTAGACACAATTCATTCTTTGTCACTAATTAAGCTGAAGAAACCTGGGAATAAAGTTTGAAACAAGGTTAATAAAGTTCTTTGCCTCGTATATGACTTTATTTTTTATTTCATTGACACTGATGTGTACAAAGAAAGCAAAGTTGTTTATAGAAAGCTAATCATGGCATGTAATATGTCTGGTAATCTTTGATGAAATCTGATTAAAGATTTTAAGTGATTTTAAATGGCAGTATAATGTAAAAAAATCAGATAATGAAAGATATGAATCAAATAAATGTAACAGAAGAGTAGTAAAGAAAGGGACATATTTATGATAGTATGGTCAAGAAAGACCTTTCTGAAAACCCAGATAATATATGGTCATTTATATACCTGGTAGGAATTTGGCTTTTAATCTTAGTATATTAGATGTCTCTCTAGAATTTTAATTTTGTGAGTGGTGATCTCTGCTGTTGGTTTTTCCAAGATCATTTTGGCTCTGGCATGGAGAATTATGTTTTGGAGGGAGTGATAGAAGCATGAGTCCTCTTTAGGAGGTATTGTTCGGTAGCCTACGTGAGCGCTCATGGTGTTTTGGACTAAGGTGTTAGCAGTTGTATTAATTTTCATTACTGTGTAACAAATTGCTGTGAATTTAGCAGCTGAAGACAACAAACATTTATTTTCTCATCATTTCTGAGGAATCCAGGAGCAGCTTAGCTAGGTGGTTCTGGCTCAGGGTGTCTTAAGAGATTTCAGTGAAGCTGTCAGCCTGGGCTGCATCTGAAGCCTTGACTCATACGACTGGCAGGTAGGCTCTGGAGTTTGGCTGGAGCTGGGCCTCTCATCCTCCAGACTGCTCTTCTCTATCTGGCCTTTTCAGCAGAATAACCTGGACTATTTTACATGGCTTAGGCAAGTATTTCTTAGCTACAACATCAAAACCACAATATATAAAAGAAAAATTAATTGAATTTCATCAAAGCTTAAAACTTCTGTTCTATGGAAGACATTAAGAGAATGAAAAGACAAGCTTCAGACTAGGAGAAAATATTTGCAAATCGTATACCTGATGAAGAATTTGTATTCAAAACTCAATCGTAAGGAAATAAACAACTCAATCAAATAATGGGTCAAATTTTGAACAGGTACGTCACTAAAGAAGATACACAGATGACAAATAAGTACATGAAAAATGTTCAATACTATTAGTCATTAGGGAAGTGCAAATTAGAACTATACTGAGCTATCACTACATACTTACTAGAATGGCTAATTAAAAAAAAAACCAAAAACCAAAAACCTGACAACAGGGGACCTGTCTGGCTCAGTTGGTAGACCATGTGACTCTTGATCTCATGGTCATGAGTTCAAGCCCTACCTTGAGCCTAGAGCTTACTAGAGGAAAAAAAAAATCCTAAATAAATAAATCAATCAATCTGACAACACCAAATGCTGGTGAGGATTTAGAAGCAACTAGAACTCATACATTTCTGGTGAGAAAGCACTGGAAAATATTTTGGTTTGACAGTTTTTAAAAAACTTAAGCATACACTTATTGTATTATCCAGTAATCTCACTCCAATGAATCCCTTAAAAAAGAAATTAAAAATTATATTTGCAAAGATTTGTATGCAAGTATCGTACTTACTTGGACCTGTAGTAAAATCTTGAATAAGAATGGTGAGAGTGGATATTCTTTCCTTGTTTTTTTTTTTTTCTTTTCGTATCCTTGAGTTAATATTGCCTTGTAATAATTTTTAATATCTTATAGGAAATTTTGTTGTCTCTTTTCATCAAAATCCATGGCTCCTTTTGGTCCTTTCTATTTCTATTAAGTGTGTTAATTTTATACTTAATTTGTGAAATTCTACCCAAAATATTTGGAGGCATTTGATTGGAATTATGTAAGTTAGTTTAGGAAGAATGACATCTATGTAATATTGAGAATTCCAATCCATGAACTTGGAGTTTCTCTCCATTAATTTTAGTCTTCTTTAATGACTCTAACAAAATTTTATAATTTTCCCTGCATAGATCTTTCATGTCTTTTGTCTGGATATTTGTTTCTCTGCCATTGTTCTAGTGTGTTCCCTTCTTCTTCTTCTTTGTCTCCATCTTCTTCCTCTTTATCTTCTTCAGAAGGAAAAAAGAAAACAGAAATATTTTTGCTTTATTTTAAAAATTCAGTTATTAAGGGCACATTAAACAATTTGCTTATGTGACAATCTCTCCAACACGTATAGCAATATATTAACAAGATTGCCACATCTTTTATTTGTTTTCTTTTTTTAATAGATTTAATTGACATATACCATGTTATTACTTTCAGGTGTAAAACATAATAATTTGATGTTTGTATATATTGTAAAATGATCACCACAACAAATCTAGTTGACATCCAGCCTTGTTTTTGAACTTAAAGGAGAAATATTCACGTTAAGTAGAAAATTAGTTGTAGCTTTTTATAGATGCCTTTTAGCAGGTTAAGGAAATGCATACCTTTTTTTACTTTTCTGAAAAGAATAGATGTTGAATTTTGTCAACACCTTTTCATACATATGATCAAATGATTTTCCTTCTTTATGTGCTGATTTGACTTTGACTTTTAAATGTTGAATCAGCCTTGTATTTCTGGCATAATTGCCCTTATATATTACCCTTTTTATCTATGTCTAGATTTTACTAGGTTATACTTTCTTTGTGTGTGTGTGTGTGTGTGTTTGTCTATTTTTATGGGCGATATTGTTCTGTGTTTTCCTTTTCTTTTAATGTCTTTGGCTTTAGTCTCAGAGTAATCTTGGCTTTATAAAATGAGTTGGGAAGTGTTCTCTTCTATTTTTTGGTAGAGTTTGTGCAAATTGATATTTATTCCTTAAATGTTTGGTAGAATTTGTTATTGAAATGATCTGGGCCTGATTTTTCTTTGTTGGTAGTACTGTGTTTTGATAAGGATTTGGGGCTTTAGAATTACTACTCACATCTGACTGTTGATTTTTCTTTGTGAGACCTTGGGCAAGTTACTCAATCTCTAAGTAAACTGAGCCTCAGTTTTCTCATTTATAAAATGGGTGGCTGCGAAGATTGAATAATGATATGTATCAGTTGTTCAACTTGTATTATCCTGCATTTACATATGTTAGCTTATTCAGATTTTGTTATTGTACCATATTACTTAAAACTATTTATGCTATTATAATCCTTGTTTTAGAGGTAAGAAAACTACTGCAAAAGGAGATTAAATAACTTACCCAGAGTTACTCTGGTAGCACATGATGGAGCCAGGATTTGAATTGAGGCTGGTTCCCAAGTTCTTGCTTTTAAGTGCTAAGCTGCACTAACCATAATAATACCAGTCTTCCAGGATTGCTAGCAGTATTCAACTAGGCAATTCATGTAAGCAGCTCAATTTGTGTTATTTCAAAGTTGTTGTTTAGTAAATAGGTATTGTTATTAATAATGTGAATTACTATTAGTTTGAAGTCTAACTACTTTGGAATATTTTCAGCCTGAAAGACTATTAGTATAAATACATTATCAAATACCTTTATTTAAGTTCACTGAGGGGGCGCCTGGGTGGCTCAGTCAGTTAAGCATCTGCCTTCGGCTCAGGTCATGATCCCAGAGTCCTGGGATCAAGAGCCCCCTTGTCAGGCTCACTGCTCAGTGGGGAGCCTGCTTCTCCCTCTCTCTCTGCAGCTCCCCCAGCTTGTGTACTTTCTCTCTCTTTTCTGTCAAATAAATAAATAAAATCTTAAGAAAAAAAGGACAATGCAGTGAAATATCATAAACATTTGGTGCACTGTACAAAGTGATATTGTGAACATCACATCTTCTTAGGCATCGCACCTTGAATTCTTGCCCTGGTTCAGCACTGTCCTTTTGTGTAATTCTGGTAATTAAATCTCTCCAAATGTTGGAGGCTATGAAGAATATCTGTTTCCTTCACTTTGACCTAAGTTGTTGAGTGGTTTAAAAAAGAGAAGTATCTAAAGGTGCTTTGAAAAGTACAGCTAGTGCTCATATTAAATATAAATATTTGGTTTTCTAAGTTAAAAATCAAAATCCTTTGTTGATATATAAATATTTTGAGATGATTCTGAATATCATTATTTGCTGTGACAGTACAGTTAGATGCCATTTAATATCAGATGTTCAGGTCTCCATGGTGGTTATTCAGGCTTTCCTTATTTTAGTTTCTTTTCTTTTTCTTTTTTTTTTGTCCAGATGAGTTGATACCTGGCATATGCCAAAATATCAGATTCATTTTATTTATTTGAAAATTATAAAGATAACCTAAAAAGTGGAATCACAAGTTCAATAAGTATTTTGCCCTACCTTTCAGTTGGCAAGACTTATTTTAGTTTTTTAGTGATAAATCTCATTATTTCAAAATACATAGCATAACAGCCTATTGTATATATGTGATTAATTAAGACTGTGAGTGGTATGGAAGATTGGCACACACATTTTGACAGAAGGTTAAAATAAAGCTTTCTGTTGTGAACCTTAATAGTTGTTGTGCAGAATATCAAAAGCTAAGGAACCACGATAATAATAACATTGCATTTTTTGTGAATTATAGCTGACTTTGGGCTGGCAAAGCAAAAACAAGAAAACAGTAAACTCACTTCTGTTGTTGGAACAATCCTGTATTCCTGGTAAGGACAATTATTTTATGGTTTTCAAACATCATACCTAACTGAGTGGGGCTTTAGTTTCATGTCTTGGCTTGCAAAGGAAAGATGATTTTAGGAAAAAGAGCTTATTTAATGTTTTCCTCAATTGCCCAGGTAATATACATGAACACAAGTATACATCATTATGTGTGTTTGAAATAACAACAAAAAATTGTCTTTCCTCTATGGTAACTCTGCCCCTCATGGAAACTACTTTTATTACTTATAAATTCAAATGATCCTTGGCACGTAGTAGGTGTGCAATTGTTGTTGAAGAATCTGTAAATGAACTAGCAGACTCACTACTCCCCATGACACTTGGAATGTTTTATTGTACCTATTCAAAAAATGACTGTTTTTCTCTGTCTGCCTATAAACATTCAAGGGCAGGAGAATGGTTTTTTGTGTACTAATACGTATCCTGGCACCTGGCAGGTAATAGTTGCTGAATACATTTTATTGAGTGAATGGATAAATGATGACATATATACTTAGAAATATGTTTATAAAGTTGGTGCTTCTTGGGTAAATGGGTGTTTATATTTTGATGAATTGAAACATTTGTAACTTATTTAACATGCTTTGAGGGTTCCTTTACAATCCATTGATTATTAGGCAGTGAGAATCTTCTTTTGCTGATCACATATTACTTGTTTGAATTTTTTCAAATTAGCAAGCAGATAGAGTCGTCAGTAGACATAAAAGATTCAGGGAAATATTCTCAAATCTCATTCAGCAGGTCAAGCCATCTAGACACTTCCGTCTTCTTTTTTAATCTACTCTGTTGTTGTGCAATTGATTCCTGGGGATAGGATTCAGAATAAATCTTCTCAAGGGAGGGTGGAAATTCTCTGTAAGTAACAGTCTCGTTTTAAAAATTCCTTTCTGGGCGCCTGGGTGGCTCAGTTGGTTAAGTGACTGCCTTCAGCTCAGGTCGTGATCCTGGAGTCCCTGGATCGAGTCCCGCATCGGGCTCCCTGCTTGGCAGGGAGTCTGCTTCTCCCTCTGACCCTCCCCCATCTCATGTGCTTGCTCTCTCTCATTCTCTCTCTCTCAAATAAATAAATAAATAAATCTTTAAAAAAAAAAATTCCTTTCCTACAAGAATGTTCAGAATAGTGTCAGGGTTCCTACTAGGATTCTGACATTGTTGGCTAGTTATGCTCTCAAGTTTTAATTATTCCAAATTTAAGATGTTCTCTAATAAATTCAGTGACATGCCCAGTTCCTTTTGAATTTTCTGTATCCTCATTTTCTGAGTTTGTGAATTGGACAAAAATAGATATATTTCATGGCCCTCCCTGCTCTGAGTCTCCTACCTCCTGCCTTTTCTTGAATTGTCTTTTTAGCCATCACCAAAGTGTTTCCCACCAAATTCTATAATCTTTGTATAATCCTAAGCTTCTCTGAGCCTATTAATGTGGACGTGGGATGCCTGTCCCTGCCCTCCAGGGTCCCAAGCGTTTGATGAGTCTGATGTTCCCATGTCCTTTGCTCTTTCTTTTGTCTTTGCTTGCTCAGATATTACCTTATTTAATGGAAGAAAGTTCTCTTTATTAACTCTTGTAGCAAGTGCCTCAGAGCAGTCTTTATTGTATATCTCAGCTGCTAGATACATGGTTTGTGGACACTGTACTGATTGTGCTAGAACAGAGAGTCAGTAAAAGCTCCTTTTCTTCCTCTGATTTGATTCATTATGAGGCAGGTCATTGTTATCCTTCTCACGGAAAATAATCTCCAAATATGGTCCTTGGTTCTCGTTTTTATCTGTATGTCTTACTTCAATTCCAGAGTCCAAGACTGCACGTTATCTTCATGTGCATTTTCAGAGCAGATTTTAGAGTTTGAAGCTCTGAGAAACATTTTAGGCATGTTCTTCATGGAACGTTTATTTGGGATTTCTGGATAATAAGCAACTATGAGCTAATATGAATGGAAAACTTTGACTAATCCCGGAATGGGAATTCTTTGAGACTTTATTGCTTAGTGTAATCCCAATCACATTATAACATTAGATAATTTAAAGGAAAGCTGGGGAAGTTTCCATTGGATGGATCAAAATAAACCTGTAGGTAAACTTGGACAAGCAGAGACAAAGTGAAGCACACCCAACTATTGACTATACCTCTTGCATTCTTAAAAATGCTGTAATAAACTCAGAACTCTTAAATGGCTTAGAACACTTCAGTAGCTTCCAGTTGCTCATTATTTAAAAACCAAGTCCTCAGTATGGCTACAAACCCACAACCCTGCACGCTCTAGGCCCTGCCAAGTCATTGTCTTTACTTTAGCTCCGACCTCACTCTATTGATTTCTAGCTGTTGCAGCTGTGTTCCCACTGACCACAGGGCCTTGGCACATGCTGCTCCCTCTGCCTGGAATACTCTTTTTCCCACTGGCCATCTGGTTAACTCTTTCTCATCCTCCACCGCTCCTCTGGAGGTAGTCTCCTCAGGAGAAACCCCTTAGCCAACGCATGTTTCCCCTGGTCTACATGCTCTGTGCACTTTTCCTTATGGTTGAACTTTTCACTTATTTTGTGATATGCCCAGATGATTTTGTTCACCACTATCCCTACCCGCCAGAGTCTGGTATGATATAGGCTCACAAGAAGTATTTACTATATGAATGATCTAATACTTGCATGGTTATGAACAGTACCTGACACAATGGGCTATAAAGAAAATTGCTTCTTGGGGCACCTGGGTGGCTCAGTCGTTGGGCGTCTGCCTTCGGCTCAGGTCATGGTCCCAGGGTCCTGGGATCGAGCCCCGCATCGGGCTTCCTGCTCAGCGGGAAGCCTGCTTCTCCCTCTCCCACTCCCCCTGCTTGTGTTCCCTCTCTCGCTATCTCTCTCTCTGTCAAATAAATAAATAAAATCTTTAAAAAAAAAAAAAAAGAAAATTGCTTCTTTCCACTGTAACAAAATTTTAATCTTCTATCACTCTCCCCCTGTGCTGTTCCTTCAGATCTTCAAAATGCTCATATGTGGTTACTCTTTCTCCAGCTAGCTACAGAGTTTATGTCCTTACTTCCTTCTGGTATCTGCTTTAATGTCACTTCTGGAGGGAGGTTTTCCTGATCACCTGCCCCAAATAGCAGCCTCCTTCAGACTCTGTCCTGTTCTCTTGCTTTATATTTTCCTAGCACCTACCTCTATCTGACATTATGTCATATTTTAATTGGTCTATCCTATGTCCCTCCCACTAAAACACAAACTCCTTGACAGTAGGGCTGTTGTCAGTTTTGTTCACTGTTGTTTCCCTGGGGCCTGAAGGAACAGACTGACAGAATCCTAATAAATATTTTGAATTATTAAAGTGAAAAAACATTTTTTAAAAAAGTGAAAATGAGTCCTTCTGGTTGTTTTTTGTTTGTTTGTCTGAAAATGCCATTTTAAAAACTTTATTAATTAGGAAAAATAGACAAATGTAGTTGTATATATTTAAAATATAGAATATAATGCTTTGATTTACGTATACATGGTGGGATGATTATTAAGATCAGGATTATTAACACATCCACCCACATAGTTAATTTTTTTTCTGTTGTGTTCTTGCAACAATGCTCAAGATCTACTCTGAGCAACTTTTTAGCAAACAATACCATATTATTAATCACAGGCACCATGCTGTACCTTAGATCCTCAGAACTCTTTCTTCTTATAACTGAAATTTTGTATCCTTTGATCTACATCTCCCAGTTTCTCCCTCCCCCCAGCCCTGGGTAACCATCACTCTACTCTCCCTTTTTATGAAATCAGCTTTTTTTTTTTTTTTTGGTTTTTGTCTGTCTGGCTTATTTCACTTAGCATAATATCCCCTAGGTTCATTTATGTTGTTGCAAATAGCAGGATTTCCTTCTTTTTAATGGCTAAATAATATTCCATTATATAAATATCCCACATTCTGTATTTTAATATGATGAAAAAATCCATGTGTGTTTTTATCAGAGTCTAAAGCACCAATGTATCTTTGAATTTTTCTGACTTTTGCCTTCATGAGGCTTAAAGGGAACATTTTTAGTTTGAAACAGTACATACTTTGGTGCCAGAGTCTGCTGTATTTTTTCTATTTATTTACTTTATATTTATATTTTTCATGGTTACCAGAAGAGTGAATAATGGGATCAGGTAGGATATTATCATTTAAAAAATAAACTGTGGAATGATTAGAAGTTATTGAGACAAGTATTCTTCTATGACTGATAAATTGGTCCTGAGGGAAATTGCTAAAGAAGAATTTTAAAGAATGAGAGCATAACTGGAAAAAGGATGTGATAATAAGAGGCAGATTGGTAAGGTCATTATTAAGAGTATAGGATCTGGAATCAGACTGCCTGGGTTTAAGTCCTGGGTCTACTGTTGGGAGTTATAAATTATTGAACTTCTCTGTGCCTCAGTTTCCTCATCTGTAATCTGAGATTATTAATAGTGCCCACCTTCTAGGATTGTTGTCAGATTAAGTGAGGTGGTACCTGTTGAGTGCTTGGAACAATGCCTGGCTGGCATATGGTAAGTGCTCATTAGATCACAGTGATTGGTATCTGCTAATGTGAGTCTAAAATTTGAAAGGGTAGTGCTCATTTGAATATATAGATTGCATTGTGTCTAAGAATCAGATTCATTTCTTAAGAATTACAACAGAGAAGAATTACTTATGCTGTATTTATTTGTAGTTCCTTCTCCCCTGAATGGCTGCTTTGGTTACTAGGAGGGACCAGGATTTTTCTAGCAGCTGAGGAGTGTGAAAGGGAAGGAGTATGTGTTTAGCATGCAAAGACAGGGAACCTGGAGGAACAGAACTTTCCGTAGTGGGGCCTTGAGCAGATGGGATGTGGGGATGGTTTTACCTGTAATTGCGTTTATTCATGGCTTCTCTGTGGCCCAGCAGGATAATATATACCTGAATAATATATAATATCACCCCTTTCCAAAGCTCTATAAATACACACACACACACACACACACCCAATGTTTACACACACATGAAGGAGGGAGGAGGAGAGAGAGAGAGAGAAAGGACTGTTTTATTCTCTGCTTAGGTGAGGTAGGAGTGAATTTTGAACAAACTCAGGATTTATTTACACAAATTGAACTCTAAATACATCTTAAGACTCAATAGAATAGGTCACATGGTCTCATGAATTTAAATGGAAGCTGCGAGATAGAAACTACTAGAGAGTATCTATTAATGGTGTTCCACCCCATAGTGTCTACCATTATGTTGCCAACCCCATATTTGTGCTCATTTTTATTTATCTAACACATGAATGGAGTTTGCTATGTGGCAGACACTGTTTTAAATGCTCTGCAAATATTAAGTCATTTGATCTTCCAACCTCTTTTAAAATAGGTGTGACTGTCTTCAGTAATCTTTGGGGAGGTTAAATGATCCTGCGCAGCATCATAGCTAGGAAGTGGAAAAGCCTGGATTTAAATTCACACAGCCTGATTGCAGGAGTGTGTGTTCTTAACCTCTCAGCTGTGCTGCTGCTAACGGGTCAGTCATTGGTAGACTGAACTCATATGTCAATAATGAGAAATATTGTACTCTGGCTGATGTCTGCCTTAGGAACATTGTGATTTGTTCTCTGGAATGCATACCTTCCAGGTAGCCTACATCATGTATGTATTGTTTGCCAAGTTTTACTTTGAAATGAATACTAAAAATTCTTGTTTTACATTTTTTCTAATTTTCACAGTTATTTTTTCATCATTCAACACTTTTAAACAATTTTAGATAAGTTTTGAATACTGATAACAGACTTAATGTCCAGAGGCATTCTGAATTCTAACTTAAAAGTTAGTTCTTTCTAGGAAAGAAAAAAAAATTCAAGTTAAGGACATTTATAGCTTCATATAAGGCTATAGTGTCTTTGATTCTACTGACATCACAGGAAATGTATGAATGGAGAACAATACCTTATAGAATACAGTTAGGATATGGCCAGTTTTCATTTTGTAGGTCTCTGGCAATGTGAAACACTTGGCCAAGCCTAGATTAGAAGTTTGAATATAGATACATAATGTGATGTACATTATGGATTTTTTAGAGTCTAATTTCTTCTGAACTCCCCAGCAGCACAAAAAAAGCAAGAAAAGGAGTTCTCTGATGATTGATTTTGTCAGTGGAAGTCCTTGCTTCTTATTGACTGGTAATTCCAAATCACATATCTTCAGTTCTACATTTCCTTTTCCTTACCCTTTTAAAGTCTTTATTTTACCTTACCCACAGGTAAACATGGTAAGCAATGGATGTCTTTCTCCACATTTGCCTGAGTTATTTGTCTAGTTTGCCATTTTAAACATTTGATATCCAAGTCATTATGTTGAATATTCCACATTTCCTATTGGAAGTAGATGTGAGAGGGATTACAGGATGGTCAGATGTCTTACTTTAACATGTCTTTTGGGGTGGGGGGAGTGGTTTGACCAAAGGAAATGTCCTCCTATTCTTAAACACAAATTAATTTATTGATAATTAAGAAATTAGTTGAATTATTTGATGATGAGAAGATGTATGTTTTGATTATCTACTGTTATAGAACGAATCATCCCAAAATTTAATTACTTAACAACAGTCTGTATGGGTGTGCTCTGCAGTTCCTCTGTTGGTTCCAACAGGCTCACTTATGTGGATGCATCCGACTGAAGTATTGTCTTGTTCAGAAGGTCCAAGATAGCCTCCCATATCTGACAGTGAGTGTTGATTCTTGGCGAGGGCCCCTTGAATCTGTTCCAGGTAGCCTTTTGTTTATGTGACTGTGATGGAGTGGCAGTCCAAGAGGATTCCCCTGGATCATCTCATGCCTATACTGCCTACCCCTGGCCCATGCTGGAAATTGCAGGAACCCTCTTCATCCTGCAGTGTCCCTCTAGCTCTATCTGCAGAGAGTTTAATATTGTGCTCACTTTATAGGAAAAATACTTAAAGAAATGCCATTGTTTATTGAAGGGTGCATTAGGAGCTAGGAGGTATTAAATCGATAGCTAAGACATGAAGTCCAAGGTCTGGCTCAACACACCTGAGGATGGGGCATTAGTAGAATAGGTCCACAGTACTGCCATGGCATGGTCAATGCCTTTATTTCCTCCATACAATACAATACAATTTATTTCTCTGTACTTCAAGCTTTGGTACATTGCCAGAGTGTGAAAATGAAATTCTCCTTCAGTTCAATTCTTAACAGACTCAGCATATTTAGGCAGAAGCAGGAGCTGTGGTTTGGCTGGGTTGGATTTTATGTTGGAATAGTGGGAGACCTGGAATTTTCCTCTGGGCATTATAGACCCACTGGGTATCTCTCAGCCTGGCAGTCACTTAATGGAGATACTATTGTTAGAAGATCTGCAGAATGAAACTGTTCATCACTTCACCTGTTTCTCATCTAGATACCTCAGCACTTGTCAGGAGCAGATAACTTAGTTCTTTCCCATGGGGAGAATTCAACTTAATTTGGGGAGACACACACACACACACACACATATATACACACACAAGTAGAATGATCAAGGATTAGTAAGCCACACAGTGCTTAGGTGAGCCTCTGGCAGGTGCACAGAGGAAGTCCCTAGGAATGGTACAGAAAGCTATGGTAGAACAGGGAGCTGCCAGTGCTGCAGAACTTGAGGGACAGGCCCGGGGGGTGGAGGGGGCACCATACTTTTCTGTGTAATAGTTGTGCCATGGTCTATGCACTATGCAGGGTTTATACAAAGTAACTTATATTTTCCTCCCATACAGACACTATGACAGGACTTGCTTGGAAGGGACTCTGACCGACTGATCAAACGGTCAGAAGGGAAAAAAAGAAAAGAGAACAGTCATGAGGATAAACAGAGAAAGGAAACTGTGGGGGAAGTGAGAGGATTTAAAGTGGGGAAATATGAAGGTCAAATTATCATATCAGAGGCAGAGAATTAAAGAAACATTTTAGTTATTTTGCAGTGCTACATTCAGCCTGTCTTATTCTTATGAATATATTACCCAATGACATTACCAATCATAAATCCATTTACATCAATTTATTTCATAACTTATTTAGCTAATATTAATACTCTGTACTATTATTACATTTTGAACTTAATTTTAATTATTGATTTTTAATCTTGGCATTTCAGAATGCCCTTAACAATCCTAGGAGAGGCTATAGCACAATGCCAATAAAAGAAAACCTCTTTTGAAGTGGCAGATATTGTTTTCTCTAAAATAGTAGGCTGATAGTTACAAGTCCAATATTTGAAATTCAAGCTGCCCTTTAGGGAAGAAATTTTCAAAAAAATACACGTAACAACAAAACAATAAACTGTCAATCTGTGACAATATTATGGTCTATAATAAAATGACAAAATAAAGATTTGAAAATGTGAACTGTATGTAACTTTGATACATATTGGTAACACTCAGCCGTTTCAAAACCTCATTTTCACAGAAAGCGAAACTTGCAGGATCCACACATTTCGTGGGTAAATTCTGAAGATTTTATATATATTACCTAATCACATTTTAGTGTTCTAGGGTTTCAAGAGAACCTTATCTATTCCCCTTAAAGCACTTGCCTCTTAGTCTACCCAGATCCCCTTACCTTATTTACTCTAAATTTATCCCCAATTTTTATAACAAAGCCTGCTTCATCCATAAGCTTTATAAACTGTGTTCCAAATCACAGCAGTGAGAGTAGTAATGAGTAGTAATAAAAATCCTCAGTAATGAGCGGTCATTGGGTTTGCCTGCAGGGCTGTCCTCCCTTAGGAGACAATATAATGTGGTGCAGACTCTAGGCTGGGTTTCCTCCTGGCTCAATGCCTTCCTGTTTGAATTCGGGCAAGTAGCTTACTATTTCTGGGTCTCAGTTTCCTTATCTGAAATGGCAGAGCTGGTGGTGATAGTAATAGTTCCTACTGCATAAGGTTGTTGTGAGGATTGAAAAGATAGATGATAGATATATAGGTAGATAGAAAAATAGATAGAGATAAGTAGATTGCACTAGCATTTGGAGTCTAGCAGGGATTCAATAAATATCAGCTGGGAGCAACAGCTTTATTCTTTAGGAAAGTATTTCTTCTCGCACTCCACTCCAGGTACTATTCCAGGTGGGTTAGTAAGTCCCATTGCATTAGATATCTTGCCTCTCTAGCTTGTTTGCGCTGCCCAGACTTGGTGTTTCTCCCAAGGTAGGCCAATGCTAGCATTCCCACCCCTGTGGGGAAAATGGCAAGAGTGGGAGTGTTCTCTTCATTGAAACTGGTCTAGTTGGAATTCTTTCCTGAGAATGTGCTTAGCTGGGACTCAGTACAAAGGTGAAGCTTGAATGTGAAAGGCCCAGGAAGGTTTGGTGGCCATGTTTGTAGCCATGGTGGAGGTCCATCTGAGAAGGACGCCAATACTTGGAGAGAATAAGAGGGATAAGAGGAAAAGTTCTGGCAATGTCCAAACCCTAGATTCCATTTTCCTTAAGACCCAGCTGCAACTTTGCTCTTCTTATATGTACAGAAGCCTATCAATGAAGTAATTCCTCTGGTTGCCTAACCTTGCTGTGTATCTTTCGCTTGACTCTTAGTTCAGGTTGCCCCCAGGGTACACACGGAGACAAGGGTTCATGTGCAAGTGGTTTGTTCCAGAGGGGATCCTAGGAAACAAGGGTGGGGGGGGGGGAAGAGAGACAAAGAAGGGAAGACAACAGATAAAGAGTTTCTTGGGGCCTCCAACCTGCTGGAGCCAGTTTAAATGTATAACTCAATGATCTCACCCAAGAGGAGAGAGTGGGTTGATTACGCCCAGTCATACATCATCGGTTAAGGTCGGTTCCTGGGGTACACAAGTTGACTGACACTTCAGCCTTGTTGTGCTGTAGGCAAAGAAGGTCCAACAGGTTAAGAAAAATCCTCAGACAAACATGTAAATGGTTGGGACTCAGGCCAGTATGCTCTGAAGAAGTAAGGGTCAAGGGGAGTAGGGAAGATACCTACAGCATCTGCTTTGACTTACAAAGGAAAACACTCTGACTAGTGCATGAGAAACACACTTGCAGTGTGGCCTCAAAGTCTTTGTGCAAGCCAGCAGAAATGTGTCTGATCCTCTTCTGTTCTTTGAGCAAATCTAAAATTTTCTCAACTCTTTCTGGACACAGTCTTCTATGTCGATAGTAGGAAGTCATTAAAGAAGTCCCTGACAACTGGTTTGAGATTTTCCTCCTAGTTAGATGGAGGTGAGAATTTTTTTTTTTTTTCCACAATCTCACCCTGAGAGACTTTCTGCCTCCCTATAGTTCTGGACTCGTAAAGAAGATGGCAATGTGATGCAGATGATGTAATGATCATTTGAAAATAACTGTGAAAGTAATAACTAAAAATCAGAAACAGATTAGGAATCTTCTCTGTGAGTATGTCTACTAGCTTGTATAAAGACTGTCAAGTTCACTTGGAAGTTGCTTGACTGCTTTTTAAAAATCAGTCTTTTGTTAAGGAGCAAGACTATACATTTTTATGTGATTTTATATTTAGAGGAAGGCATTTGTATAATTATATACTAGAATTGAGAGATTGTATTATCCTTCTTTGTAAAATTACCATAATTACTTTATTTAGTTATGTACTTGAATTTTAAAAGCTGGTGATATTTGGCTTGAATACAAATACAAAATGTGTGATGTCAACCGATATGCTAGCTATTTTTTTTAAACATCATTAGAAACAAGCAAATGGCAGTCGATGTACAATGAGAAATTTCAAGGCTGTTGGATCTGAATTTAGTTTCTGTTTTGACTTGAAGTAGGCAGTGCTTGATAATTTGATGGCTAGAGTGTAATCACTGGGTGAATGTAATCCATTTGTTTAATTGCCCAGACTCCTCACTGTATTTACAGTTAATTGGTTCTCATTATGGTCCTCCTAATAGATACCATAAAGCAGTAGGATTAGAGAAACCTGAAAAAGAACATTTAATTTGTGTTCCTTCTTGAAGCAAAGACTTAACAAGTGTATATCTGGTTCATTTTTCACCATCTTCATGATAGGTTAAGGGGGAAAAAGTCTCCAAGGGAGGTGATTTATAAATTCTTTTCATTGTTTGGGGCCTTTGAAAATTTCTATAGCCAGAAAGCGAAAAACCCAAAAGTGTTCTTCTGTCTAATTGAAGTCCTTTTCTTATGACTTGAAATTCTTTTTGGACTCTAGTGACTGTGCAGAGCAGCGGATCACTAACCACCATTTAATAATTCTTCATATAGTGAAAGATTCTAAGTCTTTCCTTCTAAATTTCTTCCCTCTTTCTTCATAGTTCTAAACCTTCAATTCAGGCTTCCACATATTCCACAAAAAAACTGCCCATACTAAACCTTTTCTAATGCCTTAGGAAAGCCGCATGAACTCATCTGACGAGGAGGAATCCAAGTTCCCTTTTTTAAAGTGCAATTTTAGTGCTGCATTTTTAGCTCAAATAGATGCATTTGTTCCACATAAGGGTTGATTTTACTTCGTTTCATTTACTGACTTCATTTACTGATGGAGCAAATTAAAATTGTAAATGTCCCTAAAAGATTTTCCAGTCTGCTTTCTCTTCCCTTCCTCCTTCCCCACATTTACCCTCACTATAAAATCTGGAGCTTTCCTACATTAGTTGGGTTTCAGGCAATTTGCAAAGAATTTGATTGAAAGCAAATTGGTTGTGGTGCCAATGTAAGCAAATAATGAAATTAGTATAAATGAATATTTCTCATCACTGATTTTTAAAATTGTAGATTGTAATTTTCAGAATGTTTTTAGATATGTAAACGTTTTTACTTATTTTTTTTCTTTTTTCCCCTATGTATTTGATATTTTATTTCTAGATTATTTTCAACTATTGTGGCTATTGTACAGTGAAATGGGGGGGCTGGTTAGGTTGGCTAGGTAAATAATGGTAAGTGGTATTATAGTAGTGTGTTTGTTGACCTAAAAGCATATGCACAGTATATTGTTAAGTGGAAAGATAAGTTACCGATAGTATATGTATATTATGATCATAAAAACAGAAATATCTGAAAATCCTGCCAAATCTGGCATCATGAACTAAAAATGAATTAAAAATTAAAGGATGACAATCAGAAATAAAACAAAGAACAACAAAACCCCTAAGTCCCCCAAAAGTTCAAAACTTGATGATTAAAGTTTCTTCTAATTGTTTGCTTATGATTAAAGCAGTATATTCTCATTGCAGAAAATAATGAAAAAAATCCTATTAGGAACACTCATAATCCTACTAGCCCAGAGGTGGGACAAAACTCAAAAAACCACTTCGTGTCTCAATTTCAAATCCTCCTCTGTGCACGTACATAGATACACACGTGCTGATATAAATGAATGCTCTTTTTTTACCTGAGCTTTATATCCATATTGTGTTCTGTTATCTGGGTAAATCATAAATTAGTCAACCAGTCTACTTTTTTAAGACATTAAAAATTATTTCCAGCTTCTCCCTAATTCATATGACACAGGGCATGTATAATTGGCTGAAAATCAATTAGAAATAAGAAGGCAAAGAAGTTTTTACAGCAAAATAATTATCAATATGTGGAAAATCCAACAACTGGGAATATTCATTGGTGATTAATTTCTCGTTTTCTAAAAGAAAATTTCATTTTCACCAGAGTTTTTTATGGCCATTAAGATAAGAATAGCTAGCTAGAAGTTCTTAGGCCTTTGTATGTGTCAATGTCAGAATTTAAACTAGATCAGTCTTAACTGAATGTTTTCTGAGTAGTTTTTAATCAAATTGTTGGCCACTGGCAAGTACACATGTTTATGGCACCTTCTCTGATTAACAGGGCCTTTCCTCCCTATCTGTTCATACACAGTTAACAAAAGATTTTCATTATTTTCTGTTTTTGCTCTGGTCATATGAATAAAATTGTGTTTCCTTGCTTATGGGTATCACCTACCTAGTAATATATATTTTCAAGTTTTGTACTAATGGATTAAGGACAAATAACCTGTGTTTTGATGGAATCAAGTGTTTATCATGAACCCTTCTGCTGCCCCATCGATGGCGAGCAGCAGAACAAGCTTGGAGAAGGACACAGGTAGCTGAAGGGGCTGCAGGAGACTGGGGAGATAGGAAGTGAGTGTGTGCTGGAGGGTGTGAGGAGGTGTTTGACTAAGATACTGATCAAGGGCAAGAGGGAGGAATTTCAACGTCAACCACTGGTGCCCCTGATCCCTATTTTGCTGAGAAAGTAGGAGCAATCAGAAGAGAACTTCTCCCAGCTCTTCCACACCTTCCCACCTATCTGGCCCTGTGTCCCTATAATGGCCCTCCTGTCATGTGACTCTGTTTCCATGGTCCTAGAAAGGCCAGCCCTCCTCCTGTGTCTCCATTTCCTACAGGGCATCACTCCAGAATGCTCCCCTCTCAATTTTGCAGTATTAATTTCTGTGCTTCCACTGACTCAGTCCTACCAATTTGCTAGCATACTGTCATTTTTCCCGTCTTAAAAACAAACACTTCTCTTTCCCTTTAGCTACTGACCCACTTTCCTCTTTTCTTTTATAGCAAAACTCTGAAAGAGAGGACTTGGCATATAGTAGGTGCTCAGTAAATACTTGTTCAGTGAATGAATGAATGAATGAATGAATGAAAGCACTTAATGAGTAAGGCTTTATGATAATCCCAGTGAGGGCTGATTTGAACCTACTGTTAATGGGAATAAAAGAGAAAGGGGATGTGGGGGAATGGGGTTCTTGGGAATTCTCCATACCTTCCTTTCAATTTTGTTGTGAACCTAAAACTCCTCTAAAAAAATAAAGTCTTTTTTTTTTAAAAAGAGGAGATAGTATATAAATTTCAAAGGAAAAACTCGAAGTCCTTGTGGTGACGTATTTTATGTATATGTAACATAGAGAAAAACAGAACACAATTTTAGGGTTCTGTGTTTGATAATAAGATTAATTAGTGGTACAATGGATGGATATACTTGATAGAAGTGATTTGTTTTCTTGTTTCAATATTTGCATTTCCATTTTTTATACATCTTCTCTAATAAGGATAAAAACCTTGTCATCTTAATGTTACAGATACTGGTTGACCAGGTAATATTCTCTTCTAACATTTCTAACTCATGGTTGATGACTCACATTGAGCTGAAATGGAATTTGCTTCTGTTCACTTTGAGTTTTAATTACTCTGGGGAGTTGGCTGAGGTCTGGGAAGGGGTCACCCAAAGTCACAGCATTAGCCCACTTGGCCTGAGGTATCCCAAAATGTTCCTGTGACCCCAGCTACAGCTGTTAGGCCAACTCACAAAATGGCTAGTGCTCATCCCCAGGCCCAAGCATCACAGGCTATTGGACACAAGATATACTTTACAAGAATTCCCTCAATAGGTAGATTGTTACCCCAATCTCTCTTTCTTTTTCTGTCTTTCTTTTTTATTTGTAGTTATGTTTTATTTGGTTTGGGACAATTCCTCAAACACATATAGACTGGACATTTGTCATATTTTCCGACTGTCCAGATGACTTTTGAACACATGTTCTACATTTGGGGAATTTCCTACTTGATGAATATCCTCTCCTTAAGCAAGTCACCAGAAAAAATGTAGCAAGTGGCTACCATGGGGCTCAGACTCCATCATTCAGATAACCTCAGCAAGAGTTGGATTTGCAAGTGAAAATGGGAGAGGGCACGTGCTGGGCTGAGTCCAATTTGGAGCGAGGGCAGAGGTGGTGGTGGAAGATGGTGATGCTGGGATCCTGATGTCTCTTGCCCTGTGTCAGTGGTGCTAACTGTGCCAGGGGTATTGTTCCTCACTGTACAGCCCCCAATCCTGACCCTGGGGTCCTCTTGGAGACTGTCAGCCTCTTAATGGCCTTTAATAAGTGCCTTTTCTGCATAAAGGAGCTGTAGTGCCTCTATGGCACAGGGGTAGTGGTAATGGTTTTTAATGAGTGCGGTAAAGCATAAAGAAAAGCGAGGACATCAGATGCACACTTACCCAATTCCCTCTTCCCCCATGAAAGTGGGAGAGGAGTGCAAAAATGGTGATGGATCTCCTTTTATTTATATTAATAATAATAAATGACACTTTGTTGAGCACTTACTATTGTGGGAATTGTCTCATATAATACTTTCAGTGGTCTTATGAGGAGGATCATCATTATCTCTACTTTTAGATGGGAAACATGGTTTTTTTTGAGAGTCCATAGTCTCTCATGGTTCACCTCCCGCCGAATCCCCCCCTTCATTTTTCCTTTCCTTCTCCTAATGTCCTCTATGCTAGTCCTTATGTTCCACAAATAAGTGAAACCATATGATAATTGACTTTCTCTGCTTGACTTATTTCACTTAGCATAATCTCCTCCAGTCCCATCCATGTTGATGTAAAAGTTGGGTATTCATCCTTTCGATGGCTGAGTAATATTCCATTGTATATATGGACCACATCTTCTTTATCCATTCATCTGTTGAAGGGCACCTTGGCTCTTTCCACAGTTTGGCTATTGCAGACATTGCTGCTCTGAACATTGGGATGCATATGGCCCTTCTTTTCACTACAT
>NC_138369.1:65194654-65230816 GCF_054177405.1 Leptonychotes weddellii
TGAATTGGAACATTGGAACATTTCATGCTGTCACTTATTTCTCTAAATCTGTTTACGTGGATTTTAACCTGTTTCTCCCAGGCCTCCTCTTTTTCCTTCTTTTCTATCAACTTGTCTTCTAGATCACTAATTCGTTTTTCTGCCTCGTTTACCCTAGCTGTTAGAGTATCTAGATTAGATTGGATCTCATTGATAGCATTTTTAAGTTCTGCCAATTCAGCTTTCATTTTTGCCCTTAGAGACTCTATGTGGCCATTAATCGATTTCTCCATTCCTGCTATTGTCTTCATAACTGTTACCCTGAAGTCGATTTCTGACATCTTGGTTATATCTGTATCCATTTGTAAATCTGTGGCAGAAGTCACAGTCTCTAAGTCTTTCCTATTTTGGGGGTTCCTCCTCCTAGTCATTCTGTTGAGGAGTGGTTGAGGGAGTGTACACAGTCCAAATTATTGACCAGAACCCAAGCAAGATGCACCTGTTTTATAGGGACCTTAGGGTTGTCAGCCTCTTGTTCTCCCAGCCTGTCTTCTGGGGGAGGGGCAGCTGCCCTGTTACTCAGGCAACCCTGTTTGGGCAGAGTTGCCCTGCCACCTGTGGAGGAGGGGATAGGCTCAGTGAAAACCAATTTTCTGGGGTTTTTGTTCTCTGGTGGCTTCTTCTGGCAGCTTTCCCCGTATCTTCCATGAGTCAGAGCAGAAGAGACTGTTTCCAACCCTCTGCCTCAAAACAGAGATATCGCAGTTTGTTCTTCAGTGAGCTCTCCTGGCCACACTATCTCCGTTTCTGTCTGTGCTGCTAAAAACTGCAGTGTCCTGGGTTGTGTGCCCCTCAGCACCACTCCCAATCCTCACCTCCAGATTGGGGCACGTCTCTTCCCTTTGTGCTTCTAAAACTGCCAGCTGCCCCCAGTTCACACAGGCAGCCCGCTGCTCCAGGTTTCAGTCTGGGGGCCTTCCCTAAAGTCCTTTCCGCTACTGGTCTGCGAGTCTGTGCCCCGTCCCCATTGCGGGAGGCTTTTGCCCACCAGCAGTGCAGGATCCTGAAAGTTCCCTCCCCCTTCCGTTTATCTTCCTATATCTGCCTGTGGAATCACAGCTCCCCACTTCATACCTTGAAACCAACCGCCTGTGATATTCTGTTTGTAGAGATCCAGATATATCTTCTTAAATCTCAGACTGATTTCATGGGCATTCAGAGTGGTCTGGTAGATATCCAGCTCAATTCAGGGGACCGGTTGGAATAAGGTCCCCTACCCCTCCACCGTCTTTTCCTCCCAACTGGTCAGGGCTTTTTGAGGATAGCTTATATCTGCTCCATGCAGCATCAACTGGGCAGCTAAACTAGGGCAGGAGAAATCTCTTCCAATGATGGTTGGTACTGCCATTTGCTGGGAGCTCACCTGGGGCTATTGGCTGGGTCCTTTGTTTACTTCCATGTGTTCTCTTTACATGGCTAGATCAGGCTTCATTTCCTACATTATGGTGGCTGAGAGCTGAGAGGGAGTATCTCAGGAGTTAGAGTTACAAAAATATAGCCTCCATGTACAAGCACTTTCCAAACATCTGTTAGCATAACACTTTCTAATGTCTCATTGGCTAATGCCAGTCACATGGCCAAGCCCAGAAATAATGTATGAAAGGAGTATGCAAGGCATGCTTACCAGTAAAAGTGCTTCATTGGCAAGTCACCAAGGGAATAGTCTGCTACACATAAAATGTAGTAAAGTTTATGCAAGTTTTGTAGATTCTTTGAAGAGACTGCATTTTATTTTTAGGTCACAGAGCTCAATATATGTTTATCTGACTATATTTATTGACCAATTATTCAGATCTTCTATATCCTTATCTATGTCAGTGATAAACTGGTGTGTAAAAATCTCCACCTACTATTGTGTTTTGTTTGTTTGTTTTTTAATTTAGTGGTTATCTTAGTTCAGGCTTATAACAGAATGCCATGGACTGGGTGGTGTACAAACAACAGAAATTTAATAGGCTGTGAAATCCAAGGTCAAGGCCTTGGTAGATGTGGTGTCTGATGAGGCTTGCTTCTTGGTTCACAGAAGGCTGTCTTCTAACTGTCCAATGTGTGCTGAAGGGGCAAGAGAGCTTTCTGGGGTTTCTTTGAAAAGGGCACTAGTTTCATTCAGTCCCATTCAAGAGGGCTCTGACCTAACCACCACCCAAAGGCCCCCTCTTAATACCATCCCGTTGGGGGTTAGGATATCAACATAATGAATTTTGGGGGGCACACATCATTCCATAATCATGGTCTTTATATTTATAACAGTTCCTATTTTGTTAATTTTTATGCAATTTAGTGCAAATATGTTACGGTTCATGAATCTTTATTTTCAATTTTACCTTTCATAAGTGACAAGTGGCTATCGTTTTACTATATACTTTTTTGTTTGCTTGTTCCAAGTGTTTCCTTTTTTTCATATTAGTATTATAAATGACCATTTTTGTCTTAACCCTCAGTCACTTTTATTATTTCTTGTTGTTCTATTGAATTTGTAATGACTCCATCTGGAATTCTTTGTCTTTTCATTGACTATTAAGAGCCTTCCTTTTGAATATGACCTGTTTTCTTAGACAATGAAACCATTCACAAAGCTTGTTAGTTTATACTTTTCATAAATTTGAAAAAGGAGAGGAAACAGATCAAGTGATCAATTTAAAAGCATTGAATCTTTCAGTGTTGGTACAATAAATTAAAGTGACAATCTCTAAATGTGTGAATAAAGCGAAGTAGAATCCTTATTTTCACTTTTTCTGTTTCTCTTTCTCCTTTTCTCTATTTAAACAGCCAACATTTGAGGAAAAGAGAGGAGTAGAAATTATTTGAGTGAACATGGTATCCCTGTACCTTATATTTTAAAAATGTGTTGCATTTGACGATCTTTCTAACATACTTGACAGGTCATTTTCCTGTTGTATTGGGAAGGAAACAAAGCAAAAAGAAGATAGCTAATTTTCCACAGTTCCACAGTGTCAAGGTGTCATTCCATTCAGCCACACCAGGTTCATTGCTAAATTGATTTATTTTCTTCATGAAGAGCTGGCATCCCGAGGACTACACAGATAACAGTTAATTCCTAAATGGAGCACAATGAATTTGGTACTGAAATGAAGGGCTTTATTTCTTCCTGTTTTGAAAATCTGTAGTTATTGTGTTTAAAAGAGAGAAGAAGGGATTATTTTTATAAATGTTCAGATTGTTAAAATTAATTTCAGTGGTGTTGGGAGGTGGGAATATGGAAATTTTCAAGGTTGATGCTTCTAAAGAAAGTAAAAGCTGTCTGCCTTGCCTTTCAGTGACTTGAATAAGAGAAAAGTTTAGATAGGCCATTTAGCTCCTTCCTTATAGGAGGAAGGAAATTAGCAATTTAGTGTAGATAAAATCGTGGTAAAAATGGATCCTCATTCTTTAACTTTTACACAGAAATCTAGGAGTTATACAGTGGACAATTGTTTTTATTTTAAACCTTAATTTTAGGTTAATAGAACAATAGCCAATTATGGCAGAGCAGAATGTCAGCAAAACCATGTGTGAAGGAAAACAGTTTCTCTCATCATGTCAGAGTTATGGTTAGCAAAGAGCAGTTGTCATAAAATGTGACTTAATTCTTCCTTGCTCTTTGGAATCTCTTCCTTCTGTATTTCTCTACTCTGTTTTCATTTCATACTCTAATTTTAGGAATTGTAGTATAAAGATGCTTCCCGTGTGGCCTTGAACTCAGTATATCAGGCTGTTGTCCTTTAGCTCATTGTCAACCAGTTTATCAATACTATGGCCATTGATTCCCTGTGTTTTAATCTTTTCTCTCTCATTTCTCCTTATCAGTTTCCTGGGAATATCTACAGTGTTTAACACAAAGGAAGAGGTCGCTAATTGTGAGATGCAGACAGTGGCCTCAGGGAAGATACCTTGGGTGAAGGAGGCTTTTCCATACTCCCCAAATCACAATGAATCTATTATTATTGATAGCTTTCTTTGTTGGGGTTTAGCAAATGATTTACTTATCAAGAACAGGGAGACAGAGTGAAATGAATTATGAGAAGGCTGCTAAAGGCCATGGCAAAGGTTTTTCATATATTCAGAGTTATGGAACTTCTGTTTAAGAGATGAAAGAGGAATGCTTTGCTTTTCTTCTTCAGTTGCATAAAATTACAGATTTAGGATCAATTTGCCCAGCATTTTATAAGGAAATACAGTGCGGGTTCAGTCTAAGACATCTACAATTAAAAACGATGAATTCTTGGGGTATCTGGGTGGCTCAGTCAGTTAAGCCTCTGCCTTTGGCTCAGGTCATGATCCGAGGGCCCTAGGATTGAGCCCCAGGTCAGGCTCTCTGCTCAGCGGGGAGCCTGCTTCTCCCTCTCCCTTTGCCTGCCACTCCCCCTGCTTGTGCTCTCTACCACCCCCCACCCGGTCAAATAAATAAATAAATAAATAAATAAATAAATTCTTAAAAAAAAAGGATGAATTCTTAAAAGTGACTTTGAAATATGTGCTAGTTATCTTTTAGAATTAAAAAATCCTTTGTTTTGTTTAAAAATCTTGAATAAAAAACAAGTTTTAGTAGTGTAGCAAAAGTAATATATCATCAAAAATTATTTGCTCACACATTTGTTTCTGAGTAGCAAGTACTCTAATTTTGAACATAATGTTGACTCTATCCCGTGTTTAGGTCACACTGAAAAACAAATTTAATCTTCCTTATAAAACTGTGTATATATCTGTCATTAAGATGTTTTTAAACCGTAATTGGTGAATATAGCATTTCTTTCTTTCTTTTTTTTTTGAACATAGCATTTCAAAACAGGAATAGATCTTATAAATCTCTCTTATAGAGATGAGAAAATTGAGACCCTCCAAAGGTCAAATAGTTGCTTAATGCCACAGAACAGTTAAATGCTAACTCATGAAATATACTTTTACTTTTAAATAACATCTATTTTCTTCATTGCACTTAAATTTGTATTTATTTACTTATGCTCATTGTCTCCCTTAGCATAATGTAAATGTCATGAGGCCAGGGATTTTTTGGTGTGTTTCATTCACTGCTATGTCCCAACATCTACAACAGTGCCTGGCACATAGTAGGTGTGCAATACATATTTATTGAGTCGATGAAAGTATGATTAGGGAAGAGTATGGGCTGTAGTGCTTTTTCAGTTTGGTGTCAGGCCATTTGTGTTTGCTGGCTTGGTAAGAGGTTTCATGCAATAGGTAGAACTTGATCTATATGTTAAAGGCTGGTATTGCTTGGTGGTGAAGGGAGTGAACATACTAGATAAGTGTTGCTATGAACTAGGGGCAAAGATCTGGAGGGAGGTTGACATAGCTGCAACAGGGTGAGAGTAGGCCACCACTAGTGTTTCGAGATCACACGTACTTTTCTCAAATTGGACCTGGTGGAAAAGATAGCCTGACAGCATGGTCAGCACTACTAAGTTTTTTCACTGAGAGTGGTAAAAGTCCTTGGCCTATTTGACTTTGACTTGAATAGGCCAAAGGTCAAATAGTCATTTGGTTGTCCAGTCAGACATCTGTCTTCAGGATTCAGAAATATGACTGTTCCATCTTCACTACCATGTCTATTGTGATGCCTGTTTTTTTCCTAACCCACTTATTGACACAGCCCTCATGAAAGGTGCCAGATTTCCCTATATAATAAAGGATGATGATGATGATTATGGCACTTTGCATTTGTACAACACAAAATTTTTCATGACACTTGCACATAATTATCTCATGAACAGATTCTGCACTGCAGTAAATTGCAGTGTCATATAAAATGATCTGAAATCAGTTGTGCTACCTGAGCAGTGTCCGCTGATCCTAGTGGGGAAAGGAAAATTGAGTCTAACTTGACTTTTCATTTTCCAGTTAAAATATCACATCAGTTAAAGGCAGATCGACAGCCACACTGGTATTCATAGGTCCTATTTTGCATAAGACAGCATCAATCTATTTAGTCTTTGTACTATCATGAGTTTTATATACATTACATATAAATGCTTCCCTGGTTTAAAGAAGTATTGCATTAGTCAGTGAAATGATGGCTCAGTTTTAGTTTTAAGAGTCATTACCACTCGTTCAGCGAAGTATATTGATAACTCTTCCAGTGAGTGTCTTGCCATTCTAGCTTATAAAATGTTGCCTGGGGGTCTGAATCCTACATCTCCCTGAACCCAGTCCACAGGAGGCAGGTGACCCAATGCGAAGGTTTGACGTCTAGAAACCAGTCAATGCCTACCTCAACCTTGGAACTAATGAGGCTATTATGATGAATCATAGTCCAGTGTATTTATTATTTAACTAAATCACTTACAGATAAGATATGCTCATTGGGGCCTGGATTTAATTTCATAAATTCATATGTGTTTTGTACTTTAAAAGGAGTTTCTAATCATTGATTTCATTGGTGTTAAGACACATTAATACACTTCTACATGCAACATGAGAGAAATGCGATACTTTTTGAGAAATGTCCCAAATGCCCATATAAATACACTGCTTTCATTATTTTTATAAAGTAAGTGAAGAAAACCATACTTAATATGTAAATAGCTTTTTGTATGCCTTTCTATAAGAAGGATGACTTGACAATGGAGAGTACACAAATAACATTGTAGCTAGGGTTACCAGATAAAATACAGGATGCCAAATAAAATTTGAATTTCAGATAAACAACAAGGAGTTTTTCAGTTTGTGTCCCAGGTATTGTATTTTTTTAGTATAAATTTGTCCCAAATATTGCATTATTTTAATAGTTCAAATTTAACTGAGTGTCTTGGATTTCTGTTGGCTAATGCTGCCAATCCTAGATGCAACTTAGGGGCAGGCAGGCCCTAAAATTTGTGATAAAGGTGCAGCCAGTTTTCTTCAGGCGGAGTATATTATTCCATGGTTCTTGAATGTGTCATCCAATTCTCTTTTCTCTCTATAAGAACTGTTTAGAACAGTATTAGAACTGTTTAGATATCAAATCTGTTTATCTGCTTACTGGCAGCAGGCTTCTATGAACTGAGAACATTTCCCTGATACCAGGGTTCAGAACCTCTAAGGATAAGACTTTAAGTGACTGTTAATATCCAGAATGATATTACCCATTGGCTACCCTCAACTGTGGATCTCATAGGCATGAATTACTATATTCCAAATTGATCTAGTTTCTTGTCCCACACCTGCTTACCCTGTATCTATGTTAATGATACTGATACCCAGCCCATCATTCAAGCCAGACACTTGGGAGCCAGGAAATGAGGGGTCTTCCCTTCCCTTATTCTCTTTCTCCCATCCAGTCAGTCCTGTGGAATTCCTTTTCTCCCTGTTTCCTTTGCCATTGCATTAGTGGCAGCTCCCCCGTGTCTCTGTCTCCCCTTCTCTTCACTCCCTTCACCCTTGCATAGTGGGGAACACACTGGGATGATGAGAATGCCCTTTCACTTCTGTGGCTCTAGAGGGACTAGACCATATTCTATCTATGCCTGCAGGTACTTACTAAGTAGGGTCTCATAGAAAAAAATCAGAACATGGAAGGATCTTGCAAATGCATTCATCATTCTGCCTAGAGTGCTTTTCGCTAAGCTCTGCTCATCTCACTGGTATCTCAGTGTCGCATTGCTCATTCTCTAGAAAATGCCCCTTGCCACTTATTTCCTGTGGGTTCTCCCAACTTCCCTCATTTCCATTCATTCTCATTGATTCCCATCCCACCATAGGGTTTGTTTTTGTGAGCTATTTCTCAGAAACATTTTACCCACCTCCAACAATCAGAAACATATGCCGACATGCACACACACACACACACGTACTTGTGTGCATGCATGCACTTTATCCATCCTATTATTGCTAAACATTCTATATAGAATCATTCTAAGAGCATAATTTGCTTTTCAGTCTCAACAAACTATAATTATTGGCCTTTATATTTAATTATGTCACTTCAGGTCAGATTTTTATCCTCATGAATTCATAGGGACTTTTGCATCCTTGAGTGAGCAAATCTTGGATCCTGTGTTCCCAGACAGTTTATATTCTTTTAAAATTTACAGTTTTGTTTCTTTTTCACTTAACAATGATAAATTCGTTCTCTCTCTCCTTTTTCTTTAAGGCAGTCTAGGGAGATGAAAGTTTGATAGCCAGAACCTGAGAACTAAATGTACTTTTATAATAGACTTAGAATTAATACATTGCAGTGGGATGCAAAAATCCCTTTCTATCCTTACCCAGTGAAGCAAATATTACTGGGTGAATTATTTTAATAAAAGAAACTTATTTCTAAACATTTAGCCTTAACTGTGTCCTAAACAACTCAAGATTCTTTTATTAGTAATTTCTAATATTTGTTAGACAAAATTTTCTTTTATGATGTCTCCCAACACCACTTTTAAGATGCAACATCATTATATTGCCAGTGAGATACTTTCTCAATAATAGCTTTTCAATTTCTCTAAAAATTCTAATTTCTTCTTAATTTCACATGCCCTTCAACAAATGAATCTCCCTCAGCTCTAGAATTTCTTTCTGCTCATTAGTGCTATATATAAGCTCATTCTTATGAACTCACAGCTGTCACATATTATAAGTTTATCTTCTGTGGCAAGTACTAGCATTTGGCAGGTTAAGTTTATCTGTGGGTCACTAGTGTGATAATGGTGGACACACCAGGAACTGGGGATAAATCTGAAGTGGCAGATGCTGTGGAAACATTGGATCTTGAGATCAGAAAGGTTCAGTGGGATGCAGAGTAGCCAGTCCCGAATCTCTCAGATTAAGAAAAAGTTCCGATGCGCCCACATACACGTGCACCCTCACACATACACACGTGTGCACACATGTGCACACACACACATCTTTAAAAACCAAAGGATAGTTTGAAGTGCAAATGGAAGCAGAGGTGGAAGTAGAAAAATAAAAAGAAATATTTGCCTCAGGAGGTAATGTTGGAGCAAAAATAGTCACAGATCCCACCAGGAATTATGAAGAAAACAGACCCCAGAGTTTAAGATGGCTCTCTGGGACTGACTATCTCCCTGATACAGAAGCTCTGGCCTTTGTCTGCAGAGATGCCTTGGCCCTTTTGCTATACCTTAGAAACAGCCCGTGAAATTCAAGAGGGGCACCTGGGTGGCTCAGTTGGTTAAGTGGCCAACTCTTGATTTCAGCTCAGGTCATGATCTTAGGGTTTTGAGATCAGGCCCATGTCGGGCTCTGCATTGCGTATGGAGCCTGCTTCAGATTCTCTCTCTCCCTTTGCCCCTTCTCCCCCCAAAAAAGAACTTTCAGAAAGTGTGAGGGTTGTTGACAGTGGTTGGGTTCTCAGCTCTGTTTGGTAAAATAGACAAATCATTTAGAGTCCAGCACTTTATCCTAAGAATCAGTGGTTTATAACAGAGCCACCACAGGATGAGGTGTGTGTGCCTGAGGGGCAAGTGGTTGGTGATTAGATCTGGGAATTGTCCACATATGGTTTTAATGGAAGCCTTGGGTGTGAAAGAAATTATCCAAGGAGAGACTGAAGAGTGAGAAGAAAAACATCATTTAACACGTGGATGAAAGAAACCACCATTATATGGGAACTGAGAGGACAGAAGGAACTACACTTTCTATTATTGCAACCTGCCTCCACCCACCCACTCCTGACCTCCTTTATTCTAACCCAAGTTTTCTATTTCCTATAGCATTTATCACCTACTAAAATACTATGTAATGTAATTTACTTTTTAATAGTTATGTTATGCTTTTTATCTTCCCTGACCCCTGTTTCTTACTGGAAGGTAAGCTCCATGAGGCAAGTGGCTTTGTTGATATATTCTAAGCAGATAGAACAGTGCCTGGTACTTTGTAACTTTATTGAATAAATGAAAAAAAATAATGTCTCGACAAGTTTCCATTGATAGTGTCAAAAATTTCAGGAAAGTCACCTAAAACAAGTGAGGCAATGAGTAATCCACTGGTGCTCTAAGGAGGAGCCCTATCAATGGCAAGATAGCAATAGATGCTGGACTAGGGTTGGGTTGAATGATGGATGGGGGGTGAGGAAGTGGAGAGGGCAAAGAGGAATTACTCTTTCAAAAGACTTTGCTTGGAAATTAAGAAAAAGGTGGTACTTACAGGAGGACTCGGGGTCAAGGAAGGATTTTACATTATTTGTTTTTGTTTTTTTTAATGGGTGCCACTCACAGGACAAGGGCAGAACATGATCTGTTCCCTGGAAGTGGTGAAGGGATGCTTTCCGTTAGGGGAAGGTCACTTTAGTGGTTGTGGAGAGGGTGGCCTAGAGCAGGAGAGACTAGGCTCAAGGACCCAGATGGGCCACTGCTGTCAGAGAGGATGGGAGTGCTGTTATCCCTGACCGTGCCCTGGGTCTCTTCTCCACTGACTGTCATTGACCACCATTCCTTTCCCTCTGCCCTGCTCTTCTACTTCAACCCCCCTGGAATGCCTTCTGAGATTAGCAGTCTCCTCTTAGTCTCTCCTCTGAAACTTCACCTCCTGGCTTTAGGTGAAAACTAGTTGTTCTCTGAAGGTCCTGTGCTGGGGTTTGGAGATGGGCCTTTGTGAAGTAATTAGGTTTAGATGAGATCAGGAAGATGGGGTCCTCATGATGGGATAGGTGCTCTTATAACAAGATCAGTCACCCCCCAGCACAGTCCTCCCTCCACCCCCCAGTCATGTGAGGATACAGCAGGAACGTGGCCATCTGCAAGCCAGGAAGAGAGCCCTTATGGGGGTACAGAATTGGCTAATACCTTGATCTTAGACTTCCCAGCTTTCTGAATTGTGAGAAATAAATTCCTGTTTATTCTTGCTTAAGACATTCCATCTATGGTCTTGTTATGGTACCTCAAACTGACTAATGTACTATTTCATTTATCTTACTGCTCAAATTGTTCCACGTTTGGTCACTGGGAGTTCTTTAGGTTATGTTCTGTGTCCCTTTGACATAACCTCATCATTATAAGTTTTTTTTTTTTTCTTTTGAACACTAACTTGCTGGCAATACAAGATGCTCCAGGCTCATTTAGTATATATGTCCTGCCCCCAGTCCTAGAATCAGGCATTTCTCCAAGGAGTCCTGATTCTTTTTCTTAGAGAATGGTATTAAAAACCAAGATCTGGGGGCACTTGGGTGGCTCAGTTGGTTAAGCGTATGACTTTGATTTCAGCTCAGGTCATGATCTCAGAGTCGTGAGATGGAGGCCCGTGTTGCAGTCTGCTCTGGGCATGGAGCCTGCTTAAGATTCTCTCTCTCCCTCTCCCTCTGCCCTTCCCTCCCAACACTCATTGCTCTTTCTCTCTTAAGAAAGAAAGAAAGGGGGCGCCTGGGTGGCTCAGTGGTTAAGCGTCTGCCTTCAGCTCAGGTCATGATCCCAGAGTCCTGGGATCGAGCCCCACATTGGGCTCCCTGCTCAGCGGGAGTCCTGCTTCTCCCTCTCCCACTCCCCCTGCTTGTGTTCCCTCTCTCACTGTGTCTCTCTCTGTCAAATAAATAAATAAAATCTTTAAAAAAAAAAAAGAAAGAAAGAAAGAAAAAAGAAAGAAAGAAAAAGAAAGAAAGAAAGAAAGAAAGAAAGAAAGAAAGAAAGAAAGAAAGAAAGAAAGAAAGAAAAGATCTGGTGCTAAGAGTGCTCATTGCTACTGGAATATTGTCATTTCTAGGCCTTTTCAGCTGGCAGAGCAAGGAGATATAGTGAATACTAACCTGTGTACATACAGGTATCTGTAACTATTTCTATATGCAACCACAGGCATTAATAATAGGCTAAACATGAGTTCAAGGTGTTGTCTCCAACTCTATTTTAATACCCTGTGGTAGAGTACATCTAACCTACTTCTTTCCTTGCTTATCTATAGATTCCGTCTCCAACAGTGAGAAGTCTGGCTTTTGCCATCTGCTAATTCCAGGATACATATATAGCAGGATCAGAATTGTTACTCTTTACCCCTAGAGGAAACAACTTTATTGACTAGCAGATAGTCCTAATGTACAGTACCTTTTGCCTGTCATCTTACTGTTTCCAAAACATGGAATGCTTCACAAATTTGCATGTCATCCTTGTGCATATGTCAGGCTAATCTTTACTCCATCATTCTAATTTTAGTACATGTGCTGACAAAATGAGTCCAATAATCAAAACTTAAACAAACATGATAATATGATGACTGCAGGAAGGAAGAATATACTTACCTACACACAAAACCTTTTAACATCTGTTATCTAATTTCATTTACTTTGGTCTGTTTAAAGGAAAAAAGTGCCCCCTCCAAACTTACATAAATCATCTTATTATTGAATTACTTAAGAGTTATCAAAATATTCGTATTTTAAAATGTTTTAAAAGACATCAAGGTCCACTGTTTTTCTTGTTTACCTCACTTCGTAAATAAGAATCCTTGGCAATTAGCAACTTAATTGTTGATATATCAGTGAAGGACTAGTGGTGGAATTTTAAAATCTAAATGAAAAGTTTATCTTTTTAAAAAAATTAGATTAAGCATCCTTCCAGCCTCATCTTTCTCCTACCTTATTTTCACTATCAATTTGTGAATTTATGACTTTGTAAAACAGAGGTCATGTTTAGTGTCCAGCCTCATCTCAAAGGCTGCTGATTATGAGTTATGTTTACTTACTTATTAAAATATTTATAATAAATACACATTGTTCCTTGCCACCCACTTAACTCTTTAATACCCGTGGCTTCACTTAAAATTTTTTTCCAGCTCTGTAGAGGTATATACAACTAAAGAGGTATATATAAAAATTGTATATATTTAAGGTGTACAGTGTGATGTTTCAGTGTACTTACACATTGTGAAATAATTACCGCAATCAAGCTAATTAACATATCCATCACCTCACATAGTTACCTCTTTTTTGAAATTTTATTTTATTTAAATTCAATTACATAGTTATCTCTTTGTGTGTGTGATGAGAATACTTGTGATCTACTTCTAGAAAATTTCAAGTATATAATACATTATTATTAACTATAGTCACCATGTTGTACATTAGATCAGCAATAATAAAAATAAATACTTTTTTATTGATGTATAACTGACAATGGATGTAATTTTTACACACCTAATTGTAAATATTTTAATCTTTGCCAGAAGAGCCCCTATTTTTGTTTAATATTGCCTAAGTTATGTTTTATTTTATCACTAAAAGATTTTAGATGACTGGATCACATAGGAATAACCATTTTTAAAATACAGATTGTTTTTGTTTGGAAAAATGAAAACCCATTTTAAATTGTGTGTGTATATACTATTTAACTTCTTTCCTCTAAATGAAACATTGCTAGCTATAAATCTCTGTATTTTTCTAAATGTGGTTGGGCTCACCTTAAGCAGAGAAACTGGAAAAACAACAAATTATTTTTCAAGGGTTTTCTAAATAATAACCACCAAAAAACTTATATGATATTTATAAGTTGTGGCTGAATCAGTGACTTTAGCCATATTTCCAAAAGGCTGGGTTCTTTTGAAGGTGAAAAAACATGAATAGGTTTTCTCATAGAACCTGCATTAGTTTTCTAAGGCTGCCATAACAAAAATACAAACAGACTGGGTGGCTTAAATTTATTTTCTCACAATTCCAAAGGCTGGAAGTCCAAGATCAAAGTGTTGGCCAGTTTAATTTCCTTTTAGGCCTGTCTCCTTTGGCTTACAGATGCCAGGATTCCACCCTCTTGTTGCATCTTCACATGGTTGTTCTTCTGTATATGCACGCTCATGGTGTCTCTTCCTCTTCTTGTAAGGATACCAGTCATATTGGATTAGGGCCCATCCTAGTGGTATCATCTTAACTTAATCATCTCATACCGATCTTACTTTAAAATATGGTCACATTCTGAAGTAGTGGGATGGGACTTCAACATATGAATTTTGGGGGGGACACAATTCAGACCATAACAGAACATTTTGTTGTGCCTTCTAGAAACCAGACTCTGTGTTCTGTTTGTCATTGCTTTTGGTTGTAATTATGAAATTCTTACCTTAGAAAATAGTTGAAGTTTACCCCAGAAGAAAAGTGATAGTTGGCAACCATGTTCTTTGTCTTTAATTTCCCTTTCTTATTCTTTTTCAGAGAAGTAATTCTTGGTCTTTTTTCAGGGGCTCATGCACTACTTTGAAAATCTGATAAGAGCTATTATATAAGCTAACTTTGACAAACTGCTTCAAAACTTAGTGGCTTAAAACAATAAACTTTTTTTTTTTTTAATCAATACACTGTGTGTTGGCCAATTGGGCTGCCCAGTGAGGATTGCTGATCAGAGTATTGTCTGGGCTCAGTGTGCATTGTGGTTACCTGGTTTCCAATGGCTTCACTCACAGGTCTTATGGTTGACTGTCTATGGGTAGTGGTGGTGGAGGTAATTGGGCCATATATTATCATCATCCAGCAGGCAGACCTGGGCTGAGCCACCTGGTCGTGTTTATAGGGTTTTCAAGAGCAGGAAGGAAGAGAAAGCCCTGAAGAGTAAGTACTTTCTAAGTCTCTTCTTGTATCACTTTTGCTGGTATCTTCTCGGCCAAAGCAAGCATATTAAGTCCAGATTCAAGGGGTAGAGAAATAGACTCTTTCCTTTAATGGGAGCTGCAAAGCCACAGTGTAAAGGGGCACACCTGTGGGAAAAAGAGGAGTTTGTGGTCTTCAGTGAGAAGGAGGAGGAGGTGAAATGATGAGAACAATCAACTGAGTAAACTCTGTTCTTAACAAGTGTTTTCCCCCAGGTTGAGTAATTATTTTTTCAGAAGAAATATTCCAAAGAAATACAGATGCTGGCTGTTGAGAGTGAAAGCATACCAGGAACAGGAAATGGAAAAAGGGTCTGAGGGGAAATGGGTAGAACAGTCATAGCATCTGCTTCATGAGCTTTTGGAAATATGAAATCCTCTGAGTTCTCTATAGATTAAAACCTGAGAAATTTGCCTGTGGGGAACCAAAACTTTTTTTTTTTTTTCTGTAGAGGACATTATTTCTTGTTAAGGCATTTCTTAATGTGAACAGTTGACCAGGTGACAACAGGAGACACTTTTTATACAGTTAGAAAGAACAGAGCTCTGGAAATTTCATTTCCAATTCCCCCTTGCCATATTATTGAGCTCAATACCAAAAATGAAAATGCTCAACTGAGAGCCCTAGAAATCATACTTTCCTCTGCAAGCACATAATGTAAATCTGAAACCAGAAATTCTTCATAATCTCGCAAAAATAGCAACTCCTTGATTATTCTTAATAGTCAACATTGATTTATGTCTACTCTGATTGTTCTAATATCAGTTTGTCAGTTTCTTTATACCTTAACTCACCATCACAGTTAACCATTAATCCCTACTCTATTTATGTAGAGGGCTGAGCACAGTCCTAAATACATATCGTAGAACTGAATTGCTAAACTACTTAATTTAGGACATGTGGGTATTAAATGCTTTCAACCCTTTGCTGAGTTTCATTCTACAAATATGATAGAGGAAACTTCTATTACTTCAAAATATCCAGGGGAACTGCACTTGCCTCCACATTAAAAAAAAAAAAAGTCAAACCCATAAATTCTCATGGCTTAAGTTTATTTAAAAGCTGACAGCCTCCATGTCCATATTGGAAAGGCAAATTCAGAAGACATGAACATGATGGATGTTGTCATTTTCTGCAACATATTTAAATATGGTCTTCTTCCTGCTTTATAGGCTGGAGTTGAGTAGCAGAGGGGAGGGTACTGTATCAGTCAGTTTTTCCCATAATCTGATTAACAAATCACAAAAATTTTGGTGGCATTCAACAATAAGCATTTATTGTCAAACTCACAGGTCTGGGTCTTCTGGGCAAGTTCTCCGTTAGGCTGTAGGCTTATGCATTGTCTGTGTTAGATCTACTCCACGTATCTTCTGCTGGGCCCAGGCTGGTGGGATAGCAGTCACTGGGATATGTTCTTCTCTTGGTAATGGACAGAATCTCCTAGGAGGACAAATGAAAGCCCTCAGTATTTGTTAAGACAAAGGCTCTGGTCTGGTTCACTGACATTTCCATATTCCATTGGCCAAAGCAACACAAAACAAAACCAGAGGCAGGGGTGGGTAATGAATACTGCCCACCAAGAGGCCATTGTAAGAGTGAGATGCACAAAATCTCCAGAATAGTAAAGAACTGGGGCCAACAATTCCATCTACCACAGAGGGGTAATTGTTTCTGGAAATAAAACTTCCTTGTATACTTAATAGGCAATATTTATATGGTTCATTGATATTTAGTGCTTAAAATGGAATTGTTTGATCATGCTTCTTGATTCATCTGAGTCTGGGAGAACTCAAAGATACTTTTTAATACATTTACTTGAATTAGTGAGAAAGAGTTTCAATTCTTTTTTCGCGTATCTCCAACTATTGCTTGAAAATTGGACTCTTTTTCTGTGCTGATTTCTTCTCCCTTTTTCAGTATCTATTAACACCCTTATTTTAATTCAGCCCTGAGGTACTGAAGAGTGAGCCGTATGGGGAGAAGGCTGATGTCTGGGCGGCCGGCTGCATCCTTTATCAGATGGCAACTCTGAATCCTCCCTTCTATAGCACCAACATGCTCTCCCTGGCTACAAAAGTAAGCAGTGTTGGGAGACAAAAGGGTCTTTGTTGCTAAAAATGCCATTCTTTTTCTTCCTAAATAGAACATTTGTGATTTTTATAAAACCGTCAATTAAAAGCAGGCACATTGTTTTATTGGCCACATGATCCAGCTCATTTTTTCCCCTTTCTTCTAAATATACATCATGTGCTATGGTGCATTCCCCCTATAATTGTCCTCATTTATCATAGAAAATTATACAAATAAACATATCAAATTACTTTTGGTCTTTTATTTTTAATTGTGGTTTGGACTGCCTATAATCGTCACATTATAGTATCCTACACATCATTTATTATGAATCTGAGGCTAACTTTAACTCAGCTTGAAGAATACAATCTGTGCTCAAGAGCTGTTTAATTGATGTTAATTTTTTATTTGTTGGGATGTTTTTGTTTCTGATTAAAATTTGTGCATGGTTGTAATGCTCATTGAGTAGCTCTCATGTTGTGGCCAAGTATTGTACATACTAATGGCCTCTTTACGTCCATCATGCTAGTCTGTCTGTTTTGCAGATAGTGGAGGCGGTTTATGAACCAGTGCCAGAAGGCATCTACTCTGAGAAAGTGACAGATACCATCAGCAGGTAATAAGTCTCACAATTTCAAACCTATAGAGATTATCAAGAAATACCTCACATCTCTACGAATTTACCAAGTAAATATTCATGAAGTGGAAGGGCTCCCAAATAATCCAAACCTAGAAAAATATTTGTGCATCATCAGTAATGGTGACCATCTGGAAGCCACTGAAGTGTGTCCAAGAGGAAGTGGATATGCACTTGAAATATTATGCAGCCATTAGAATGATTATTCAGAAGGCTTTGTATCAACCTGTAAAACAAAGATGATAAGAAGCTAACAGGATGTAGAGCTGTTTGTAACTATGATAAAAACTGTAAATATATACATGGACGTTGGAAAAGGCTAGACAAGGACATAGGAAACTGAAAAAGGCCATGTTAGATGATAAAATTGCAAGTACTTTTTCATTTCTATTTCTAAATTGTAATGTTATGTTGTATAATAATTTTTCAAAGAAAGTCAGAAAGAAGTGCTCCAGCCATCAGTATAGTAGGAGTTTAATGAAAGTCATTTCCTGTTGCATTTGCAAAGTTCTGACCTCACAGGGTTTGTCCCAGCTGATCTGTCACCCTTCCCTCCCACTTTCCTTCTGCTCCCTCGCTGCCAGCCACAGGGAGCTCCCTGCGAGTCCTGGCATGCGCCTGCCTCTGGCCCTTTGTCTTTGCTCTTCCCTTTTCCTGGACTTCTCTTCCCTCTGGTATGTGAAACATGTTCCCTCTGGAACATGCGTGTGTGTGCAGACCTGTTTCTTTATTGCCTGTCTCGTCCCCACCAGAAGGAAAACTCTACAACAGCAGAGACTTTCCCAGTCTGGTTCATAGCTCTTCAGCGCCCAGAGCAGTGCCTGGGACAAGATCAACCCTTAACAAATACTGGTTATCTGAATAAATGACTTGTTTTCTGACTGATTGTTATTTCTATACCAACGTACGTTCCTTAGTTGGCTCAAGATTACTTTCCTGCTCCATCAATCTGAGTCAAATCCTTATTATTTTTATAGAAATCCCAGAGTCACCCCAGATAGAATATCTATCCATTCTCCTGCCCAATTCCCTTTACATTTGGTTCTGTATCTATCCTGGCACTTAGCACTACCTCTGATGGAATGTAAGGGATGTATTCCCTTCACTTTCACCTCCCAGTCCATCGTTTTGCATTAAAAGATACTCCTCACAGTTTGTAGGGTTGTATCCTGAATCTTTCTTTGCTTAGCACAATGGTGTCCTACTGTTCTAAAGGGCCTAGGCCCCAGCGGGGCTGAGTTTCACTAACTGCAGACTCTGAAAAACATTTGACCATTCTTTCTGCATCTCTGTTCCCTCATCCAGTAAAAAGGGGATTGTAATAATATCAACCTCATCAGGTTGGTGTGATAATTATACAAAGTAACTAGAAAAATCACTTAGCATAGAG
Organism: Leptonychotes weddellii; assembly: GCF_054177405.1. Taxonomy (NCBI): domain Eukaryota; kingdom Metazoa; phylum Chordata; class Mammalia; order Carnivora; family Phocidae; genus Leptonychotes; species Leptonychotes weddellii. The sequence goes on from NC_138369.1 coordinate 65,213,291, forward strand.
CTTGGTGAATGGTAACTCTTAAGCAATATTGGCAATTATCATTGTTAATATTATGGGAAATGAGCTGAAACCCCTTTCTGAATAATCTGAATTCTGCATATATTAGATCGTGCCCTGTTGCTAATGAATCCAGACAAATGTATTTAAATTGCTCATCTCCACAATTTAGTCCTGTTCTCTGCTATTTGTTTTCTGGAAAGTGCCTCAAAAATTCAAGAAGTCTCCAGAGATGTCAAGACAAGAATACCAGATTTACTTATTTAATTTCTCCTTCTCCTAGGTATTTGAACACCACAAAGAGCAGGGGAGGGGTGGTACAGAGAAAATGTACAGAGACATTGTTCTGATTTTGTGGCACTGGGCAAACAGGATCGTAATTTGCTTCTGACAGGCTCCCTGGCTATTGGTATCCATGTGTCTTGGGGCTAACAAGTTAGTGGAGGAGTCAGGTACCAACATTACAGGGAAAAGTTAAGAACGTTAATAGGTTCTAGAATCAGCTGGATTTTAATCCCTATTCTTCCACCTACCTCCTTTTCTCATCTGTGATGTATAGGTAGCAATAGTAACTACTCACGGGCTTGTTCTGAAGATTAAATAAGATAATGCTTCTAGTGCTTTTAGAACAGTACCCAGCACTTAGTGAACCCTCAATAAAATTAGATATTGTTATTAATAATTGTAGTGTTGCTATTTGTGGAATTAATTATACAAAACAAATTATGATAAATTGGATAAAGATTGGAGCAATGAGAGATTCCAGAAGGACTTGGCCTAGTCTAGGGACTTTGGGAAGTTTCTATGAAGAAAGAACATATAATCTGAGACCTGAACAACCACTAATTCTCAAATAGTTAAGTGTGGAGAAAGCATACCATAGACCAGCATAGAGCTTATTAGTTTGAGGAACTAAAAGAAATTGAAGATGTAGCATGTTAAGTCAGGGCGAGAATAGCCAAAGAATGATTAGGGCTGGGGAGGCTGATGGGGGCCAGATTGACTAGGTCTGATAGGCCATGTTGAGGGTTTTGAATATTTATCTCGAGTACTGAGGAGAAAACTAAAGGTTATTTACAAGTGCGATAGAGTGAAAATTTCTTCTGTAGCAAAGATCATGCTGGCTGTTCTGTGGGGAATAGACAGCAGGGAATGGGGGCGGGAGGGGAAGTAGGTCCAGCAGTCCACTGAGACATGATGGCCACTCTGACTGCAGTGGTGGTGGTGTTGACGGAGAGAAGTGGGGCTGTTTCCATGGTGGCTTGCAAGTTGAGTCAACAAGTTTGGGGGTACAGGAAGGAAAATGGAATGACACTGAAAATATGAAAACAATTGAGTTTATTCTGTGGAAGTTCAGAAAGTGGAGCCAAGACCGTGGAGTGGAGTTCCAAGGAGACCCAGGTCAGCTCACAATTAGAAGTGTGTGTCAGAATTAGAGATACCCAAGTGAGGCAGGCTGCTGAGTGGGTAGTGAATTCCCTGTCACCAAAATGTTTAAGAGGATGAATGATCACTATTAGGGGACTCTGGATTAAATATTTGTAAGGATACTTTTTTTTTTAAGATTTTATTTATTTGAGAAAGAGAGTGCAAGAGAGAGTGATAATGAGCAGGGATTGGGGTGGGGTGTGGCAGCGGCAGAGGGAGAAGCAGACTCCCCACTGAGCAGGGAGCCAACGTGGGGCTCGATTCCAGGGCCCTGGGATCATGACCTGAGCTGTGAGCCAGCCAGGCGCCCCTTTAAGGACACTTTTAATTCAAAATAACTAAGATGCCATAATAAGTAAGAACTGACAATTTAATTTTAATTTTATAACTGATTATACATTAAGGTGACTGTGCATTCTATAGCAGTTGTGGTTTTCACTTAAGGTTATTCAAGATTCATTGTGTGGGTTCACATCACAAAGTTTTATCTTTAGAAAATTAGACATAAAACCAAATTCAGTCATGAATTTTATGCAATTACATATTTAATTTGCTTTGGATTTTTAATCTTTAAAAATTAAGTTCGAAGAGAATAAGGAAGTAAATTCAATTTTCTATTTTCTTAGTTTCCTGTTTTCTTCAGAAAATTGATGCAAGGAATACATAAAGGCAAAACTGGTCTTAATGATCATTTATGACTCAGCAAATCATCAAGCTCAGAGCTGATCATGAGTAACATGATAGAGCCTTTGAAATGCAAGACAACTATTGATGGGCAAGTTCACTAGATTCATTAATTTCACACCTAGTGTTTCCAGTTACATGATCTTCTTGCTTCTTCTGCTTTTCCATCTTCTCATTTTCACCTTCTACATCCTGTCTTGGGTAGAGCACATGCAGTTGTGTTTCTCATGTGCAGTATCTTTCCTTTTTCCTATTCGTTCATGTGATGTACAAGCACATTCTGTCACTGGAACTTTTCTTTCCTAGCAGGCTTTTACACTGGGAGAATAACTTAGCAACCCTGAAGAGTTTGGGGCAGAAAATAAATCCATTTTGTTGCTCTGCCCAGTACCAGCATTACTATTTTTACCTTCCAGTACACTGTTCAAAGAATATTGTCTGTTTACTTTCTAAAAAAGAAGAACATTTCCTTTTATGCACAAAATCTTCCAATTGCCTTACATTTCTCTATCTGTGCCTGGTTGCAGAAGCCGTCTGGTGCTTTGTTTCAGAGACAGTCATGATGACTAGCACAGTTAATGCTTTCAGCTAGTTCTAAGGACTGGTGGATCTTTACATTTTTCATCCTACCTTCAACTCTTTGGTTTTCTCTTTTTTAAAATTTTCCCCAAAGTAAATTTGACATGTTCCATTTTGTAAATTTATGGTGTACAGTGTGTCACTTTGATAGATTTATATATTGTAATATGATTGCCAATGAAGCAATATTTATCACTTACATAATTATATTACAGTATCATTGGCTGTATTCATTATTCTGTGCATTAGATCTCTATAGCTTATTTACGACTCATTACAAGTTTGTACCCTTAGACACCATCATTCTTATCCCCCACCACCCCTCATGTCATGATAACCACCATTTGTTTTCTATTTTTTTATAAGTTTGATTTTTCTAGATTCCATATAAGTGTTATCATACAGTACTTGTCTTTCTCTGACTTATCTCGCTTAGCATAATGTGCTCAAGTTCCATCTATGTTGTCAAAAATGGGAATATATCTTGCTTTCTCATGGCTGGATAATATCCCATTGTATATATGTACCACCTCTTTTTTATTCATTCATACAAGGATGGGCATTTAGGTTTCCATATCTTGGCTATTGTGAATAATGCTGCAATAAACATGGGAATGCAGATAACTCGTTGAAATTGTTTTCTTTGCTTTTGGGTGTATTACCAGAAGTGGAATTGCTGGGTCATATGGTAGATCTATTTTTAATTTTTTAAAGGAATCTCCATATTGTTTTTCACAGTGGTTGGACCAATTTACATTCTCACCAACAATGTGTAAGTGTTCCCTTTTCACCAAATCCTCACGATCACCTGTTATCTCTTTTCCTTTTGGTGGTAGCCATCCTAACAGGTGTAAGGTTTTTATTTGCATCTTCTTTTTTTTTAAGATTTTATTTATTTATTTGAGAGAGAGAGAGAGAGAGAGTGGGCTGTAGGGAGAGGGAGAGAGAATCTGAAGCAAACTCCATGCAGAGCGCAGAGACCGACGCGGGGCTTGATCTCATGACCCTGAGATCATGACCTGAGCCAAAAACAAGAGTTGGCTAATTAACCAACAGCCACCTAGGTGCCCCTGTTTGCATCTTCTTGACGATTAGTGATGTTGAGCATCTTTTCATGGCCTATTGGCCATTTTGATGTCCTCTTTGGAAAAATATCTATTTAGTTTGGCCCATTTTTAATCAAATTATTTGTTTTGAGTGTTATTTTTTTTTTAAAGATTTTATTTATTTATATGACAGAGAGAAACACAGCGAGAGAGAGAGCACAAGCAGGGGGAGTGGGAGAGGGAGAAGCAGGCTTACCGCTGATCGATGCGGGGCTTGATCCCAGGACCCTGAGATCATGACCTGAGCCGAAGGCAGATGCTTAACCACTGAGCCACCCAGGCACCCCTTGTTTGAGTGTTATTAAGTTGTGTTTAGTTCTTTATATATTTTGGTTATTAACCCTTTCTTTGATATGTGGTTTGTAAAAATTTCTCTGCTCTATAGGCTGTTGTTTCATTTCATTAACTGAGTACCAAAAGCTGTGCAGACGCTTTTGAGTTTGATATAGTCCCATTTGTTGTTTCTTGCTTTTGTTGTTTGTGCTTTTGGCATCACATTCAAATAATCATTGCTAAGACCAATATCAGGAAGCTTTTTCCTTTCCTTTCTTCTAAGAGTTTCATGGTATCAGGTCTTATGTTTAATCTCTGATGGATTTTGAGTTAATTTTTGTGGGTGGTGTGAGATAGGGGTCAGTTCCTTTTTCTGCATATATTTCTTCGGTTTTCCCAGCACCGTTTGTTGAAGAGACTGTCTTTCCCCCAGTGGCTGTTCTTGGTTCCATTGTCAAATATTCATTGACTGTATATGCTGGGATTTAGTTTGGGGCTCTCTATGCTTTTCCATTGGTCTATGGGTCTATTTTTGTGCCAGTACCATAGTGTTTTTATTATGGTTTTGTAGTATAGTTTAAAATCAGGAAGTGTGATACCTCCAGCTTTATTCTTTTTTTCTCAGGATTGCTTTGGCTATTCAGGGCCTTTTGTGGTTCCACACAAATTTTAGGATTGTTTCTTCTGTTTCTGTGGAGAATGCCTTTGGTATTTTTATGGGAATTGCCTTGAATCTGTAGATGGCTTTGGGTGGCATGGCCATTTTAACAATATTTATTCCTCTGAAACATGAACACAAAATGTATTTCCACTTATTTGGGTCTTCTTCAGTTTCTTTCAGCCAAGTCTTATAGTTTTTATTGTAGAGATCTTTCACTTCCTTGGTTAAATTTATTCCCAAGTATTTTATTATTTTTGATGCTATTGCAATTTGGATAGTTTTCTTTATTTCTTTTTCTAATGCTTCATCATTAGTATAAAAGAATGTCACTGATTTCTGTTGATTTTGTAACCTGCCACTTTCCTGAAATCATTGATTAATTCCAACAGTCTTTTTTGATTGACTCTTTGGGATTTTTTATATGTAAGATTATATAGAAAAGTAGAGTAAATAGAGAAATTTTTTAATTTCTCTAGAGAGAAATGGGGAAATTTTTACTTCTTTCTTCAAGATTTAGATGCCTTGAGAAATTAAAATGAAATAGAGAAGTTTTTACTTCTTTCTTCAAGATTTGGATGCCTTTTATTTCTTTGTCTTGCCTAGTTAAGACTTTTCTAATACTATATTAAATAGGAATGATGAGAGTGGGCAACCTTGCCTTGCTTGTGATCTCAGAGGAAACCCTTTCAACTTTTCTCCATTGAGTATAACGTGACTTGCGGGTTTGACTTTTTTATGTTGAGATATGTTCCTTCTATACCCAATCTGTTAAGGGTTTTTATCATAAAAAGATGTTGTATTTTATTAAATGCTTTTTCTGTAGGTATTGAGATGATCATATAGTTTTAATCTCTCATTTTACTGATGTGACAGATTACCCATGTGTTGAATCCTCCTATAGCCCAGGGATAAATCCCACTTGGTCATAGTGCTTAATCCTTTTGACGCGTGCTTGAATTTTGTTTTCTAATATTTTGTTGAGAATTTTTGTGTCTGTATTCATCAGGAATATTTGTCTATGCTTTTCTCTTCTTGTCGTGTCTTTATCTGGTTTTGGTATCAAGGCAATGCTGGTTTTGTAAAATGAGTTTGGAAGTGTTCCCTTCTCCTCAATATTTTGGAAGAGTTTCAAGAGGATTGGTGTTAATTCTTTAAATGTTTGGTAGAATTCACCAGTGAAGCTGTCTGGCCCTGGAGTTTCCTGTGTTGAGAGTTTTACTGACTCAATCTCTTGAGTCATTATTGGTATGTCCAGATTTTCTATTTTTCCTGATTCAGTCTTGGTAGGTTGTATATTTCTAGAAATTTATCCGTTTCTTGTCTATATTTTTGTAGTATCAGCTGTAATGTCTTCTTTTTCATTTTTAAATTTGAGTCTTCTCTCTTTTTACTTAGCTTACCTAAAAATTTGTCCATTTTGTTTGTTTTTCAAAACACCAGCTTTTAGTTTCATTGATTCTTTCTATTGCTTTTCTGGACTCTACTTAATTTACTTAATTTATTTACACTCTGATTGTTATTTCCTTCTTTCTGCTAATTTTGGGTTTAATTTGTTTCTCTCTTTCTAGTTCCTTGAGGTATAAAGTTAGGTTGTTTATTTGAGATCTTTCTAATTTCTTAATATATGTGTTTACTGCTATGGACTCTTAGAATGACTTTTGCTGCATTCCACAAAATTTGATATGTTACATTTTCATTTTAATTTGTTTCGAGATAAATTTTTATTTCCCTATTGATTTTTTCTTTGACCCATAGGTTATTTAGAAATGTGTTGTTTAGTTTCCACATATTTTAAAATCTACTCACTTTGCTTTTGTTGATTTCGAATTTCATGTCATTGTAGTAGAGAAGATAGTTGGCATGATGTCAGTCTTCTTAAATTTGCTGAAATTAGTTTCATGGCCTCTCATGTGGTCTATTCTGGAAAATATTCCATGTGTGCTTGAGAAAAATGTGTATTCTGCTGCTATTGGATAGAATGTTCTATATGTATCTCAGTTCATTTGTTTTAAAGTATGGCTAGTTCCAATGTTTCCTTGTTGATTTTTTGTCTGGATGATCTATCCATTGCTGATAGTGAGGTGTTGAAGTCCTCTACTATTATTGTATTGTCTTTTTATACTTTAAGATCTGTTAGTATTTGCTTAATGTATTTCGATGCTGAGATGTTGGGAGAATATGTATTTATTATTGTTATATCTTCTTGGTGTATTGACCCCTTTATCATTGTGTAATGACCTTCTTTGTCTCTTGTTACATTTTTGGCTTAAAGTCTACTTTGTCTGATCTAAGTATGGTTATATCTGCTTTTTTTTTTTTGGTTACTATTTGCTCAGCGTATCATCTTCCAGCCCTTCACTTTGAATCTGTCTTTGGAGGTGAGGTGAGTCTCCTGAAGGCAGCATATAGTTGGGTCTTGTTTTTTAATTTATCTAGCCACTTGGTGCCTTTTGATTGGTGAGTTCACCTATTTACATTTAGAGTGATTATTGATATATGAAGACTTACTACTGCCATTTTGTCTTTTATTTTCTGATTGTTTTATGTCTCTATTGTTTCTTTTTTCTTTGTGTTACTATTTACCTTTTTAGGTTGGTGGTTTTCTGTGATAATTTGCTCACTTTCCCCCTTATTACTGTTTTGTGTCTTTGCTCTAGATTTTCATTTTGTGGTTACCATGAGGTTTGTATAAAATGTTTCAGAGATAAAACAGTCCATTTTATGCTGATAACTTATCTTCATTTATCTACACACGTTCTGTCATTTTTCTTCTCCCCTTTTTATATTTTTGTGCCCTTTTTTATGCTATGTGTTTATTACCAAATTACCAAACCCTGTTAGGTTATGGATGTCTGACTGGTTATGAATTGAAGGAGAGAGACAAAGGGAACAACTCATGCCACCATAATGCTCAACTCTTTGTTTCTTAAAACACAAAATGAATACAATTGAACATCAGATCCCTCCAATTCTTTCCATCTGGTCTCAGAGCAGAGTGGAGACAAAGTGGGTAGGGTGAGTAGAACAACCTAGATTTCTTCTAGAACATGATTTTATGTTTATTTGATTGGAGATTCATTGAAACATTTGTTCACTCTTAAGAATTTCTCTGAAATATCTAAGCAGGGACATATTTTAGAGTATTGACGCTAATTTAGAACTTCTGGTAAGAGATGTTCCTGGAAGTCTAAAAGTTTGTGGCCAAATATTTGGGGTATATATTTTGGGACAGGTAGATTCTTAGATGTTAGTCTAAGTTCATTCATTCATTCATTCATTCATTCATCTGCTGAGTACCTACCAGGACCCAGGTTCCATTTTACATCTTGAGGAGATCATGGTGAAGGTGACGTATGTCTGTCCTCTCAAGAAGTTTCCAGTTTCTAGTGGTGAAATGGATCATTGCAATACAATATTATAGTAGTTTAAGGACTTAAATGTAATGAGAATATACAAAAAGGGGATGATAAGTCATTTGAGGGTGATCCAAGAAGTCTTCCTAATGGAGACTTGGAAAAAAGTGGTGTTTTTGGCAAGCAGATAGGGATGGGATCTGAAAAAAGGCAGATATCATTGGGAAAAACAAATTCAAGCAGAGGGAATAAAATGAGCAAAGAAATGGGGGCATAAGAGAGCCCTGGGTTACGTGGGAAAGGACAGACAGGAGCATTTGGTGTGTAGCTGGACAAGGGGAAGCATTTGGTGTGAAGCTAGAGGTGAAGTAAGGGCTGGTTCCAGAGGGGGCTTTTATGGAATGCTGGAAATTTTAGTTTTGTTCTATTGGACCATAAGGGGCTATTGAGGAATTCTTAACAGAGAAGTGATATAGTCAGTTTTAGGAATATAATTCTGTGGCAGTTTACAGTATGGTCAGAGGTGGACAAAAGATGAGTGTCATTTAGGAAACTCTTTCAGTAGTCCAAGAAAGCAATGATCAAATAGGCTAATAGTGGTCGATTAGAGGGTAGGGATAAGGATTCAACAAATATTTAGTAGGGAGAAGCCATAGCATTTTGTGTTGGTTAAATATGGGAGGGAATTGAGAAAAAATAAAAGTGTGGATTTTCTTTTCAATGTATTGAGCATTTACAATGTCCCAGCACTTTACACAGATGACTTCATTAATTGCCATTCCAGCTTGATGAGGTGTAGATATTATGATTATCCCATTTTACAGATAGGCTACCTGAGACTTAGAAGCTAAATCTTGTCCAAGATAAGTTAATAAAGGGTGAGCTGGGATTTAACCCCAGCAATCTGACCTGGAGCCTGCCTGCCTAATTGTGATGCTAAATTGCATCTCCCTGGTGGCTCCTTTTTCAGTGATGGCAAATCCAGGAAGGGGAGTAACTTTGGGAGAGAAAGAGATGACTAAAGGCCAGAACAGAGACCATTCTTTTTCCCATTTACCATAATATATAACTATATAATTCGTAAAACTAGCTTATACTGCTTTTTTGATTAAAAAAAAAAAACTCAGCTGGTAATTCAACTGCTAATATTATCTTGAATCAGTTTAAATATCTGCAGACTCAGACTTTAGTCTAATGCACTAATGAAAGGCTTAGATGCTGGTTTTGTTTTTGTTTTTGTTTTTTTTCCCTCACATGGTAGTCATAACCAACGCTAGGTCAACCAAGCATTTTTATCAGCTTTTATTACTTTTGCTAATTAAGTGAGAGTAGATGAAGAAACTGATTTAATTAGAAGGTGAAATTCAACATCCTAGCTGCTTTTATGATTATGAACAAAAGTAAGAAATTTGAATACAAATATGTCACTGGCACAGAAGTTCAGCTTCGCATGCTTATGAGCAATGCTCAGGGCCCCCATAGTCAAAACAGTCCTATGCTTAGGGTTTAAAGCTCTGTATCCAAGGTCATGAAATTCTTAATAATTTTATCTTTAAATTTGTATTTCAGAAATGAAGTCTGATGAGACAAGGAGCATGTATGTTTAGGGCTTGGAAGTCTCAGTTCCTATGAGGTCCCTCCAACTTCCTACCTCTCTGACATAGATTCTCGGCCATCTGCTCCTGGCCCTGTGGGCCCTGCCTGGCCTCCAGCTCCATCTCTCTGTCCCTGTCCCATCATTGCTACTGTTCTCTACCTGATATGGTGATTGGGTATGTCAGCAGGGGAGGCCTGTGTTTACCTTTACCCTCCTCCCCTATGGATTTGTGAATGCAGACAAGGAAAGGATCAGAGTACAGTATGTGCCCTGCTGAATCTTTGGGTGAGGCAAAAAAGAAGCCATCCTTAACCAGGCTGGTAGCACTGTGGTACACTCAATGGGTGATTCAGTGGGGCCTCTTGCCCACCTCTAATCCAGGTACCAAGTGCATCATGATGGCATGGAGGTTACAATCTCTTGGGAATCTCCTGTCTACCATCATTTGGGACATTGGTCTATGGGAAGAGAGATTGACTTCCTCACTCCCTGCTTGGGCCCCACACTTTCATTTTGTACTGGGTACTCCCAAAATTATGTAGCTGGCCTTGTCTTTCTTTGTTACAAATGCATAGACTGAACTTTGTTAAATATGAATTCAGCAGATGTGTAAGTGCCTGTCGTAATCATAGTGCAAGCCCACTGCCTTAGAAAGAAATAACATAAAGATTAAGCATGAGATGATAATGTCTAAGATATGTATATTTAACTAATAATCAAGTAAAAAACAAAGAATAATTAGCAAATTAACAAGTTAGAGTCTTATTTTGACTTCTGTGGTGAAGAGTAATAATAAAAATAAAATAGTTCTCAAATCTTTCCTAGAGACATCAGTATAGGTGGAAGTTGTATGAACTATAGTTTGCTAAATCAAATACGACAAGTTGAAAATTAGATCTTTTTCTCAAAGTCCAAATAAGTTCAAGTTTATTAAGAAGCAACATGACTTCAGTGAAGTTAGAGATTTTGAATTTAAAAAATAGACAAAATACTGGGGTTCCTGGGTGGCTCAGTTGGTTGAGCGTCTGCCTTCAGCTCAGGTCATGATCCCGGGGTCCTGGGATTGAGCCCCGAGTCCGGCTCCCTGCTCAGTGAGGAGTCTGCTTCTCTCTCTCCCTCTGTCCCTCCCCCCCTCCACTTGTGTGAGCTCTCTTTCTCTCTCTCTCTCTCTCTCACTCTCTCATGGGTGAGCTCTCACTCTCTCAAATAAATAAAATCTAAAAAAAATAAATTAAAAAAAATAGACAAAATATTATAGCGAATGCCAGAAATATTTAAAGCATGCTAACAATGATCTTGATAATTGATTCCATTGTATCTAGAATAGCTTTCTATTAGTGTTTAGCTGTGGCATAAATAATATTCCCTTTAGTAAGCTGATTGACATTTCCTACCTCCAAATCACAGAAAATATTAGCATGCAATGTGTCCACTTAGTTACTTTAAAAAATTATTACAAACATCTTAAACCTTTAAGTAACTGGGTTGCATTTTATTTTTATGATTCATGTTTTGTAAGACACACACTAATCAAGTTGGGTTGATATTGCTGCTATACAGCTAGAAAAGGCCAATAAGTTGTGACTCCCTAGAAACCTACCTTCCATTTGGTGCATCAGGGTATACATTCTTGGGATCCCTCTTTGTTTCACTGAGCAGTGACTTGGCAGTAATTATAGAAAATAGCCAGTTCACATGGGAGAAGATGACTATATCCACCTGTCCTGAGACCCGAGGAGCAGCTTCATGGCCTGCCGGTAGCCCTTGCCTAACAGCCCCACTGCAAACAGAACAGTGCTGCTTCCCAAACTTTCCAAATACCATTTGAGAAATCTTGGATTCCAAACTGTGCTTGATGTCCATCTTATCCCAGATGCTCTTGGGTGTGAACACCATGGTAGACACACAATGGGGTTTAACCTTGACCCTCCACACCCGTGGCCTCGTCCTGACATTGACCAGAGGGCTCTAATCAGCTTGTCTTCTCTTAGGTGCCTCACTCCTGATGCAGAAGCCCGCCCAGATATCATAGAAGTCAGCTCGATGATATCAGACGTCATGATGAAGTATTTAGACAACTTGTCTACATCTCAGCTGGCTTTGGAGAAGAAGCTGGAACGGGAACGGAAGCGCACACAGAGGTACTTTATGGAAGCCAACCGGAATGCTGTCACATGTCACCATGAGCTGGCTCTGTTATGTCATGTAAGTGCACAGCTGTCATTGTCTTCGCGATGTGCTCCAATAAGGTCACCTGAAATGGTTCAGGCTTGTCTTAGGGAAGATTATCTTAAGTTAGGAAAGTATTAATTGCTACATGCAGTATTTCACTATTATATAGTTCCAGATTTGCATCCCTTTACAGGTCTTATAATTAAAATTAAAGTCAATATAAATGATTTTCCATTGAACTACCCCTAATTTATTGTATATTGCAAAACAAGAGGCCTCAAAAAGATCCCTTAGCAATTCTTTAAGCTTATATTATGCTCTTTGTATAGTTAGCAATGAATATGTATATTTTACTTCTTTAGCAATCTGATTTGGGGAATATGGATGAAAATGTTATATGTTAATCAGAAAAGGAAATAATAATCACCTTAAAATTTTGTCTTTTTAGTCTAGTTGCTTTTATTACTGTTTGTGGTGATAATAATGCTGCCATGCTTCAAATAAGAATAAGTCCTTTAATTTTTCTTGCCAGTAACCTTTATTTCTGAGTAGAGCTTGAAAAAGGCAAAAGCTACAAATGTCCACATGTGCAAGTGACCATGCCAGTGATGCTCTTGTTGCTGTCTCTCGTTTTCCCCCTGTGCTTTTGTTGTATCATGACCCATGATCCTTCCTTTGCTCATGCTCCAGGCTCCCTCAAGCAGAGATCCAGTCAGCGACCCTTCAACCTAGTAAATATTCTTTTCTTCCCTCTTGGGCATGGGGCCCAAGGAAATAGGGTCATAACACTCACTCTTAATCAAGGTACTTGGTCATCAAATTCCTTTCCAGGACCCTAAAGACCTGTTCTGCCTCAGCTGAGAAAATAATATAGAGTTGATTTCAAAGAAGAGACAGCTGTGATTTCTTTTCCTTCCTTCCTTCCTTCCTTCCTTCCTTCCTTCCTTCCTTCCTTCCTTCCTTCCTTCCTTCCTCCCCTCCCTCGCTCCCTCCTCTGATTTCTTGGATAATAGAGTTTCCATCAAACTCCTTTCTATTAAAAGGAAAGCACTACTGTGTGGTGTGTTTGTCTTGACATACTTGGAATCTGGAAGTTGAAGATTCAATATAGTTTTCTTCTGGGGGGAAAAATTCATCTTTATTGCCTTGCTGAGTCCAGCTGTAATTTCACAGAACAATCCTTGGTGATTATCTAAGGCCTTGGTTTATGTTTAGAAGCATATAACTTGGGAGTTATAGCTCTTGCTGAACACAGTTAAATCTTATATACAGGAGTTAGAGCTCACTTTTCTTGTTATTTAACTACCTGACTTCGTAAAAAGTAGACAACAATGAGAAACACACCATTCTATGCATGTCATGTTGCATTCAGGGTGCAGTGTTCCCAGTAAACTAAAATGCAAGAGATTTAGCCATTTCTATGTATCTTAAGTATTTGAGGCCTTCTATTAAGTTCTGCACTACAAAGCTACTTAGCCAATTTCCAGTTGGATATAAAAGAGTCAGTTTCTATTAGATCCCTGTAGCTGATGTGGGGGTGGGTGGAGTTAGTTTAAAATCTACCAGCAGAAATCCTCTATCTTTAGTGAGACACCTTGAGAATGACTGTTTTGTTTATTTATTTACTTCTCAGTTTTTCTTTCTTTCTTTTTTTTTTAAACTCTTACTGTGGAAAATTTCATACATTTACAGAAATAAAGATATTACTTCATGTAGCCACCCCCCAGCTTCAAGAATTTGCTACTGCGGGCCAATCACATACTGTCTTTATGCCCACCCACTACCCACTCCCTGCCATCGTAGGTTATTTTGAAATAAACCCAAGACACCATATCATCTCATCCATCAATAATTTCAGTATGTATTTGGAGGACCATTTTAACTCTAGAAATCTAGCTCTCAGGCCATGACTGGGTTAAGCAAAGGGAGATATCTATAGTCGACGAGGGAGTTTTGAGGTTGTAGAGGTTCTGTACTCATCATAAATTAGGGTGAAAATATTAACTATTTTAGAAAACACTAGGATTAAATAAGTTAATGTGTTTGAATAAACTGTGCAAATTAAAAAGTGGCACAAAATTAAAAGATAGCACCAGTTATATAAAATGAGCAGTGATTATGTTAAAAAAATAGTTGTTGATGCAACTTGCTAATCTAGTATTAGCTGGTCCATTAGTGCTAAATCCAAGTGTGGTTTTCATGCAGTTAATAAGTATTTATTGAACATGTGCTACTAGCCAGCCTCGATGCCCTCATGGAGCATTCAGTCTCATAGGGACCTTAGAGAAATGCTTTACCTCTAGGCAGAGTTTATATTACTACTTTTAAAGAACCATCAAATAGCTTCTCCTTTTGCACTATTTTATATGTACTGATAATTTTTCATCTCTGGGTTAATCATATGTTAACTAAAAGGAAAAGTGCAGCCTTATTAAAGAACTGAGAAGGAAATACTACATTTCATCAAAAGACAGCATGCAGTTAATTGGCATTATCCTTGCTAAGTACCAATTATTATTTTTTAAAAACATACATTGACACCATTACTGATGGGAAAAATACAGGTATAAAATTTTATGTCTCTTTTTTCTCAAGTATTGTTATAGTATTATGATTGTTTCTTTCAAATATAGTGGAATGTCTCCCAGAGCAGTTAATATCAACCATACAATTACACAATCCAATGATAAGCAATAGTCAAAGGAAAGAGAAATTAATGAGTGCAGTAGAACTTTATGAATTCTCAGCACTGATAAGGAGATCCATTGTGAATTGCTAGAATTCTGCAAATTAGTTGGTGAACAAACAATTGATAAGAAACATTAAGGATCTTTTGTCATGGGGTGTATGCTACTTACTTTTTCACATCTTAGCTTATTCTTAATTATGGCAATAGGCCAGTAAAGACAGATATTAATATATATATTTCAAAAGGACAGAGAAGTCGTCGCTAATAAAGTTTACTCCTTTGTACTGTGGTTTAGACTCTATGAAAGAGAAGCAAAACTTTCTTTTCGAAGAATGTTAAGCTTCCTAATTTTTATAATTCAAAATAGATCACAAGGAGAGCAGAGTCAAGAATAAGAATCAAGCAGAGAAAAATAAGGTGTAATTTTTACTTAAATATGTAATAATAAAAGTCTATTGTGCTACAGAGGGTACTGTGGCATTGTAGTAGTCAAAATCATGATTGGCATTTTGGCATTATGCACAACATGTTAAATACACCAAATAGTTGCTCTTTGGCCATTATCTTATATCCCAGGCAGAAATATCGGTTGTAGACATTTCTAAACAGCACGCTGCAAATACAAGGATGAGTGTTAAAACGCAGCTTGGAAAAATGTGGATCATCAATAGAAAACTTCAATTTCATTCAGATTACTGGGATTTTGTGGATCCAGCTGTAGGCTACTATTAACATTTGTAAATAAAGCATATTTCTTTGTGTACAAATGGAGCAGATTTGAATGTACCAGGGAGACTGAAGGATAATCGTGAAAGAAACATGTTCTTGCAGGGTGAGTTGCAGGGATTTCTCACTTCTCTTTCAGTGATATTTGACAAGTACTTTTATCTTCATCACCTCTGTTTTAAAGCTGCGTGATTATTTCTTTCTACTAGTAGAGTGAGTTTGTTCAGTCTACAGAACTTTCACATTCATAAACCTAACAGGGAACAACACAAAAAGAGAAAAGTTGAAAATGCTTACAGTTTATAATTAATAAAAGAACAAAGATTTGTTGAATATCTTCTGAATGTAAGACATTGTGCTTGCTATTGTGAAGGTTATAAAAAATTATAAGGAGTGGTCTCAGTTTTGAAGTGACTTACACAGTCCACCTGGGAAGCCAAGACATATATGCAGGAGGAAATCTGGGTAAATACCAAATGAGATCTCTGGCTGATATAGTTCAGGGAGGCTCCCAAAACAAGTGGGGTAAGTTTGGGCCTTGAAAGTAGGTAAGGAGTCACTCCTGGATGGAAAAGAATAGCAAAAGTACATGAGCTCCAGATATACCAGCTTAGCATACTTAGGACTACTAATCACATTTTAGAAATGGTATTATTTTATGCTTTAATTTAATAGGCAAGAAAAGGGAAACCAAGAGAAGAGACTTGTCCAAAGTCACCAAGCTAGTTTGCTGGTTTCAGACCTTGGACTGAGAGTTGGATATCCTGATTTATAATGCATATTTTGATATGTATAGTTTGGAAAGTCTGGGAGAGTAGGCTGGTACTAGATGGTAGAAGTTTGCGGAGTACCTAGTCATTAGGTATTCATACCTAGTGTTTGGATTTAATCCTGGGTAGTGTGGACTAAAGCCTTGTATTTCTTCAAAGTAACTAACAACTAGATTATTAACTGAAGGCTAATTCTTCCTTATCATTCATATCTCCTTCTTGAACTTTTTTTTCCCTGTGGTTTCGACCACACTCCTTTGTCCTGGTTTCCATCTTATGTCTCTGAACACTCTTTTCTTATTCTCTCTTCCAACCCTGGACTCTTAAGTTTCTATGTTCTGCTTCTCTTCTTGCTCTTCTCTTGAGTGAGCTCTGTATGGTTCCATAGTTTTTCATTTCATATGAATTTGGATAAAAATTGGTTGTACAAAATGAGAACTTTATCTTCCATAATCATATATCATTTTGGTTTGAACCCCTGTTCCTGCTGATAGCAGAAAATGGAGGATATAGGCATTAACACTTACATCAGATGTTTTGGTCTAAAAGTTTCTCTCCCATTTCAAGGGCTCTCCTCTCCATCTCCCTCTCCCAAAATGGCAGCTTGATACAGGAGGAAGCTTAGGCATCCTCACGCCAATGGGAGGGGACTCTGTGTTGCCTTCTTCTTTTGGCCTCTGTTGGCTTTAGATGAGGTGAACCTATCCCTGTGACTTTGGGGGACCTACCGTGGCATCCCTGTTTTGAGCTGTCTTCTCTGTGCTCCCTCCATGCAGTGATAACCTGGTGGACTCACCAGTGAGCACTGTATCCATTTCTACATTCCCACTGTGGCACGTGGGAGCTTCAGATTCCCACCTATGCCACATAGTCCATGGGGAACTAACTGAGAGTGGGGGCACAATATCAGCCCTACCTTATCCATTCAACAAATATTTATTGATTGCCTATTAGGTGTCAGGTACTATTCTAGGTGCAGGGGATACCACAGTGAACAAAGCATGTCTACCCTCATGGGCCTTATTTAAAATGCCCATATTAGCTATATAGTATATAGTGGCATGATGGTCACAAAGCTTCTCTGAAACTTCCAGTCTTTTCTGGCTGAACCTGAATTATTCCCTCAAACCCTCTGCTCTGCTCCATTCCCAGGGTTCACCTCTGCTGGAGAGGATGTGAGGAGGAAAAACAAAGATATTCAACTTGCCTTCTTATCTTCTGTCCTTTTTTTTAAAAAATTTTTTATTGTTATGTTAATCACCATACATTACATCATTAGTTTTTGATGTAGTGTTCCAAGATTCATTGTTTGTGCATAACACCCAGTGCTCCATGCAGAACGTGCCCTCTTTAATACCCATCACCAGGCTAACCCATCCCCCCGCCCCCTCCCCTCTAGAACCCTCAGTTTGTTTTTCAGAGTCCATCATCTCTCATGGTTCGTCTCCCCCTCCGATCTCCCCACCTTCATTCTTCCCCTCCTGCTATTGT
>NC_138369.1:65231316-65347720 GCF_054177405.1 Leptonychotes weddellii
AGAGAGAGAGAGAGAGAGAGAGCACGCGAGTGGGGGGAGGGGCAGACAGAGAAGGAAGGAGAGAGAGAAGCAGACTCCCGGCTGAGCGGGGAGCCTGATGCAGGGTGGGATCCCAGGACCCTGAGACATGACCTGAGCCGAAATCAGAAGTCGGATGCCCAACTGACTGAGGTTCCCCTGGATTTTTTTTTAATACTTTGAAATTTAGGGACTAAATTTATGCACAGTAATATATAGTCAATGATCTGTCTCCTATTTTGGATTTTCTTTGTGCTATCATCCATGAAAAGCATGGAATATGGTTTGCCATTAAAAAGAGATCACCTCAGCCAGGTGAATTGCTGTCCAGAACTGGGTAGCCCTATATTTATGTATCTAAGGTCACAGTTATTAACTAAACAAATAGAAGAAAGTAGGCATAGACGTAGCTCAAATAGAATGACTATTTTAGAACAAAAGAAACAGTGCATTCTTTATGGTTCTAAAGTAAGGCATCTACAGGATATAGTTAGTGTTATGCTTTATGTTTATTTCTTGTTTTTTTTTTTTTTTTCTCTCTCTCTCCTTATAAAACATTCTGGGCAATTTAAAAAATTACACTAGTTTTAATAAAATAGACTCTTAATTCTTTCCCTACTGTTGCAGTTAATTTAGGCAATGTCAGTCTGTTACTGTTAGAATTGCTATTCAACTGAAATGTATTATAATCTGCTGCACACATAAAAAATTACATTATAATGAGCAAAACCGAGCTAAACATAATTGTGCCTATAACAGCACTGTGACAGGAAGTGTCTCCTATAATGGTGATGATTTCCATATCAGTGATAATTTTATTGTCTGATTTGCATTGTCTTCTTCTTGCTGCCATATTGATGCACAGAATGTGTCCATCCGTTCCTAGGAGATATATAGATGCCAAGAAAAAAAAAAAGTTAACTCCCTCTCCTATTCCTAGAAAAATCTTAATTAGAAAGTAAAAAAGATGACAGCAGCCAAATTGCATCCTGCAAGGCTGCACCGCCCCCCGACCAACTCCTTTTAATAGGTTGATGTACTTGCTGGAGGCAACTTTTGAAAATACCTTAATGGCCTCAACCCTCAGGCTAAAAACATTTAACCATCTCTGCCTTTGGCCAATGCCTACTGGGTTACAGAGGCATTTTGTCGTTGCTGGGCCAGCCATCTCTAGTACAGATGAGTGGAGTTTTATAACTTCTCATAAGAGTAAAGGGGAAAAAGGAAGGGAGACGTTCACTCCTACTTATTGGTGTATCACCAAATAGTCTCTTCAGCTCTTGGAGAAACATCACGATGTAGGGTTCTGGATAAACAGGCAAAATAAAAGCAAAACAAATGAACAAAAAAACCCAGAAGCTACAAAACCTACTCATCATATAAGGGAATTCACCTGCTTTCCTGGCCCCTTTCTCCCTTCAATCTCAATACAGCAACTAGTTATTAAGCAGTTGCTATGTACAAAACATTATGCAAGGCGTTGAGGGAAGAGTTGGTAATGAGTTGGGTACTCAAATATTCACAAGGAAAAACTCTGGAAATCACATTTGGGAAAATGTGTCTACAGTGGCATATCATTTATGTCAAGTTCAAGAACTCTATAGATTTTTTTGAAGCAAAAACTGCTGTAAGAGATTATAGAAACAGGTTTTTTTTTAAACTAAAACAACTATACATTCTACATTGCTATAGCATACCTTCCATGCTTACAGAGTTTGAAAAAAGCATCTCTCTCAGAATGTGAATTCCCTTTTATCAGAAGTTAAGGAAGTACCCAGTTATTTATGGATACAATTTTGGTGGTTGCAAATGACTTGATTTGCAGCCCAACTGGTTCTTGGGTATTGGTTGCAAGTCAAAGCTCCTCAAGTCTGGAATGCCTGTAGCAGGACTCACAATTTCTCCTCACTCTTCATTTGTCCAAAGAAAAATGTCTTATCCATCCCTGTTCTAAAAAGAAACAAAGCCTTTGCTGCAGTTTTGCAGGCTTTAGAGATATATGGATTCTGGCATCTAATTGCATCAGTGTAATAAAGAGTTTTGTAAACCCAAAAATGATCTCTCTCTCTCTCTTTTTTTTTAAAACATTGATAGTATTGACACATCTTGAGTGTATAGTCTGTATAAGGTTGTAAATCTAGTTGTGGCCTTTAGAATAGGGCAGTGGATGATTAATTTTGAATAAAAAAAAATCATAGGAGGAGAAAATCCTACATTTATTTCTATGTACATTTCTGACTTCAGTTGAGGATGTTGGAAGAAGAAGGATCTGTGGATTGGGACAGAAAAAGGAGGAAGGCATGGAAGGAGCTGAGTGAGTTTGGCAGGAAAGTTTTGATCCTCAAAAGGAGCCTCCTGGGTTTGGTATCAGGGGCTGAGCTTGGGCAGAGCTGAGGCTGGCACATAAGGGAAGCCCCTTATGAGCCTTAAGCATGGGAAAAATTTCAGAGAAGCACACATTCAGCAATGCCAAAGAGTGTCCGAAACATTTTCCATTTTGGGTTCTAAGGTGGCAGACCAGAGTAGATCCAAAAGGCAGGAATGAACAATGCTGAGTCACAAAAGTAGGAAGACTTGGATGGAGGACTAGCCAAAGAAAATTAAAATGCTCCTTCAACTGTATGTTAGCTTCAACAGAACGAGAAATATCTCCAAGCATCTTGGTGAAAGCTTGAGGAAAGAACAATGAAAAAGTTCTCAGGAAACAGAGATAACAAGCAGAAATTGATCGGACAGTTTGCACGGCACAACACCTTTGATATTCTTTTCATTTTTGTCTTGTTTAGTGAACAGAAACGCGTGAAAGCTTTCAGAGGCTGCCTTCTAACTCCAGTCACTCATAACGTCTTAGATTGTCTTCACCTTCAATTCCATCACCATGGAGTTTTTAGGAACCTGCCCCTGGTGGCTGTGGGTGTCACTTTCATTTTGGAGAAAAGAATCTGATAACAAAACAAAGCAAAACAAAAAACCATGGACCTGTGTCTCTAGCGAGCATTGGTCATCATTGGAGCCTCTGCCCCAGCTCTTCATCTTTCAGGGGACCTCACTTCTCTCCCCCCATGGCCTGGCTGTGTCTGCTACTAAGTTCCCTGAGATTTGAAGAAACTAAGCCCTACTTACCCACTGTGGTGCTGAGATTTGATAGCAACTTTTTATTATTGAAGTAGAGTTGACATACAGTGTTACATTAGTTTCAGGTGTACAACATAGTGATTCCATAATTCTATACCTTATGTTTTGCTCACCACAAGTGTAGCTACCGTCTGGCACGATACAATGCTATTATAGTACCATTGACTGTACTTCTTATGCTGTACTTTTTATCCCCGTGACTTATTCAGAGAGCAAATTATTATTATTATTAATTTTATTTTGTTTTTAGAGAGAGAGAGTAGGGTGGGGGGGAGGGAGAGGGAGAGAGAGAATCTTAAGCAGGCTTCACGCCCAGCACAGAGCCCAATGTGGGGCTCAATCCCAGGACCCTGAGATCATGACCTGAGCCGAAATCAAGTGTCAGATGCTCAACCACCTGAGCCACCCAGCCGCCCCAAAGAGAGCAAATATTAAGATAACTTAAAGGAGAGTAATTTCGGCTTAATTGGTACATATCTTTTCCTCAGTGCTGCATTTTCTTCTGCCAGTCTGTCCAGACCTCTGTCACTGAGCATCTTGGCACATCCATTCCTGTTGGTCCAGTGGTGCAGAGACACTTTCTTTGTAGTCACGGACCGAATGAACTCTGTGGCAAACGTGCAGCCAGAACTATTGATGGTACTTTGGCACAAATATTTCTAATAACGTAGCAAGCATTTGAGTATATGTTCTAACAAGCTCTGGGTCCTACAGAAGGAAGGAAGGAAGGAAGGAAGGAAGGAAGGAAGGAAGGAAGGAAAGAAAGGCTACCGTAGCTGAATTTCTCTTTCAGGAGACCTTTGAGAAGGCAAGCCTGAGTAGTAACAGCAGTGGGGCCGCCAGCCTGAAAAGCGACCTTTCAGAAAGCGCAGACCTGCCCCCCGAGGGCTTCCAGGCCCCCTGCGGTAAGGATGAAGACAGGGCCTGTGATGACATCCTGTCAGAGGAGAACTTAAACTCGGAGAATATTGAGAAAGGTATTTTTAGTGAAACGGTGACAGCATGCATGCACCCTTGACTTTTGTCTCTTTCAAGGCTCATTTGCTCTTTATTTTATTCTGTTACTCTTTTATTCATGTGCAGATATGTACTCAGAGCTAGATGATGAACTGGACATTTCGGACAACTCCAGCAGCTCCAGTTCGAGCCCTTTAAAAGAATCTACATTCAGTAAGTTTTCTTTACTGGCCTGCAGGGCTCCAGCAGCTCATGGTTTGGGAATCACGCTTGGGAGTTGAGTAAGCTCCATCATATACCTAAGGCAGAGGTTTGTTTTCCAGGTGCAGTGCTAATTAGGACAGGTTTGTCTAGCCCTCTGAATGGGCCCAGAGGCCAGCCGGCGCTGTGGTCTTCTGTTGTCTCAGCTGTCAAATGCATACTTTCATTATTTCCACCAGCAAACCCAGCTTCTAACTGGGGAGTGGAGATAGCTAATTTGGAGACACACTACATGACCACAGGAATAATGGAAGTGACCTCTTATGAATCTGTTCTGTAGGGGTTAGAGACCTGGAGAAGAAATTCGTCCTGGGGTAGACTAAGTTTTGTACAATTTTATTTCCATTATGTAAGAGATATATTATATTTCAAACACTAAGGAAAATAAATATTTTAATTGTTTAGTACTATGAAAAAATAGGATATATAAATTCAGTCCATATGTTAATTCTGACTCTTAATTTAAAACAGGAAAGTAAATAGTCTGGGGCCTGGGGTATGGAAAAGAAAAGAAAAGATATATTTGGATAAAATGTAAAGATTATAAGGAGAGATAGGATTCAATTCATTCAACAAATCTGCAACTGAAAGAAAAGAGAAGTTAAAATATAACATGGAGAGGAAAGAATAATTCTTTTAAAAGAGTAAGTTGAGGGGCGCCTGGGTGGCTCAGTCGTTAAGCGTCTGCCTGGGATCAAGCCCCGCATCGGGCTCCCTACTCTGTGGGAAGCCTGCTTCTCCCTCTCCCACTCCCCCTGCTTGTGTTCCCCTCTTGCTGTGTCTCTCTCTGTCAAATAAATAAATAAAATCTTTTAAAAAAATAAACTAAAAAGAGTAAGTTGAAGGCATATTAATTAGGATAGGTAGAAATACTCTGAAATAAAATTAGTGTAAATAATTTCCTCTCATTAATGACTATACTATGAAAATCTCATAAACAAAGGTTTAAAATAGTCTCCCTAAGGATCTAATAAAATCCTAAGGAGTTAGTTTCATTTTTTGTTCCTTTCCGAACTTAATTGTACATAAAATAGTGACTAGATGTTCCAGATTTTCTGGGACAATCTCAGTTTCCAACATTGATCTATTTTCCCACAAATTCCTGCCTGCTAGATAAAATGTCCTGATTTGTGATTGGGAAAATGTGAGAGCCATACAGGGAAAATATTCATGCATATGTAGCAGATTCTAGAAGCAGTTGATTACTGGCTGTTTTGAGATGAATTATTGCTTTGTATGTTCTGGGTAACAATAGTGGGGAGGGTCAGTGGGGAAGTGAGGAAGGAAAAGTTGGACCCTTAAACTTGCATGTGGTAACTTGTAGTTATCTTGGCAAGGGCTTTAGGATAATTATGACACAGATATTTTATTGTACTTTATTAGCTATTAATAACAGAGTTTCCTTCTTTAGTTTCCTTTGGGAAAAGGACCTTAAATAATCCTGTCAAGTAAACAGTAATTTGAAATGTTATATTTTAATTGATGCTTCTGTAAATGAAGACCATCTTTAGAGTAAGTAAAATTGCTCACATAATAGAATGCAGCTTTTTTTGAATTAATAAATAGATAAATAAATAAAAGATTTGCAGAGGGAAAATGTAAAGATATTTTTATGTTCTTGTTTCAGGCATTTTAAAGAGAAGTTTTAGTGCCTCAGGAAGAGAAAGACAATCCCAAACAAGGTGTGTACACATTGAGCCCCCAGAACTCTGCAGAGCTATTACTGGTGGCTAAACTAAAACCTGATAGCCAGAAGTCACCATGGACATGTGGTAATAGAGGCTGATAGAGCCCACCCTCCTGGCACGGATTGCAGTTTACCATGCAGCATACTGGAAAGAGCACTAAGCTTGGACCTGGGTTTAATCTAGCTTTGTGATCTTTAGCTAAGCCGTTAGCCTCTCGGAGCTCAGGGGTGGACCAGAGAAGTTGGTAGTTATGCTTTATGAGATCATCTGGAGCCCTGGCTCCTTATATCTTGTTTTCCACATCCCCGGGGTATAGGGCTCATCCTCATGGCAAATGTGGCAGACATGGACCCCATCACCTCCACATCCCAGCCAGCAGGAAGTGGAAAGGGCAAGTGGAGACGTGTCCCTTCCTTTTAAGGACATGACTTAGGCATTGTGCTCATCCCCTCTGCTCACATACCATTGGCCAGAACTTAATCATATGAACACATCTAGCTGCAAGGGAGGCTGAATATGTTTAGGGCGTTCTGTTTTAAAAGGAAAAAGAAATTTATTTTGGGACAACCAGCAATTTCTGCAACAGTTACCTCTTGGACTAAAGACTGAAATGAAATTATTAGGTTTGGCCTTTCTCAAGTCCCTGGTGACCTTCACTAGGGCAGTTTCCATGGCATTGGGTGAAGTCGACGGGAGTGGAAGCCCAGTTGTGGGGCTTTTAGAAGTTACAGAAGCAGGGATGGGAAGGAAGCTACTAGTGAGCTGGGCAGTTAGCTGGCGGGGGGCATTTGATGGAAAAGGGCCTTCTTAGAATCAGGATGACTTCAGGGTGACTGGGACTAAGGAGAGGCAGCCAGTGGAGAGAAGAGATAAAGAAGGAAAGGAATTGCTGGAACACAGGCACAGAGTAGCTGGAGCCCAGAGAGCGGGTCTGAGAAAGATGAAGGGACAGCCCTTTCTCTGTGTCTGAAGAAAGGGAGGCAAAGATAAAATTAAGGTAGAAAAGCAGAGAAGAGGGATAGAAAAGATCATACTTGGTGGTTTCTGGTTATTAGATGATGTTCACTGCTGTGAGGATGGTCAGATTTGAGGAGGGTGGTCAACAAGGAAGAACCGATATAAAGATGGGCAGACACCTGAGCGGAGACTGGCAGAAGGACTGCCAAACAGCTCTGAGATGAAGGAGCTGGTTGAGGCTGGGATGTGCACAAGTGCATGGCTGTGGAGCTGTGGGTGACCCTGGCCGGGGAAGTGGCTGTGTGCCACGTGACAAAAGGCTAAGGCTATGCTGTGCTTTAGCAGTGGGGCATTCTGGATGCCAGCAAGGGAACCTGACTTTGGTTGACTTGTGCAACAGGGAGGTTCATTCAAAGGCTTTGGGGGGCTCACATAATGAGGAACCCAGAGAATCAAACTTTGGAAGGAATAAGAGCCAGGCCACCCCCTGCAATCTGTGGAGGAGGCGCTGTTGGCAGGCTCAGAAAGGCCCTGATGCTGGGAGGAAAGAGCTCCTGGTTTGTTTGTTCCATCCATGTGTCACCTTTCTCAGGATCCAGTGTCCTACGTGAGAGAGTCAGGTGGGCCTGGGTTGAATTAGGACCCTATTTACTGCTGCAAGGAGGGCTGAGCTCCTGGATCGACAGCCCCTCCAAGTCCATCAGGGGTCTTTGCTGGAGGGAGCAGGTTATGGGTGCTGGGCAGCCAGAATGGAACTCTTGTCCACTTCTGAGCTCAAGGGTGCTGGGGTGAGGGGAGATGAATTTCAGAATGAAGAACCTGCCGAGCAAAGTCCCGAGGGGTTCAGTTAGGTGGCAAAGGAGGGTTCCTGTAGAAAATCATTTTTGTTTAGTCAAAGATACAATATCACTGATTACTGATTTTTTCCCACGTAAGGCTCAGGAAGGGTTAGCATGAAACTTTTCAATTTCCTAACTCATTTCTAGTGTTGCTTGTAACAAAAACCCAAGGAAAACCGATCCAAGTGCATAAAATACCAGAAGGGTCATTGAGGGAAGCCTACACATTTTTTAGTGGGCCAATGTGCAGAGAAGTGGTGGTTAGAAGCCATGGAGAGAGCAGGGGAAAGAGAAACAGTCCCAAACCCCAAGGACAACGGAGAACCAGAATGGGGAATCTGGAGGACTTGCGACTTGAATGACAAGATCCCCCAGGGAGTTTTCTGGGCTTGCAGTTCCCTCCCATTGCCTACATTCTGGCATCTTGTCCTTACATCACCACCTCTGCTTCCACTTTCCACAGATAAGGAAGCCGCCACACACAGGAGCCTGGAGCCATGGGAGCTCTTGCTTGTTCAGCCCAGCAAGGGAGGAGACGGGGTTGGGAGATGTGGCTATGGAGCTGGGGGTCTGAACGCATGGTACCACGGAGTAGGTTTGTCCTCCTCAACTCTGGCATCACAGCTACTATCTTAACCACATCGCAAGTTCAATAGACTTTTGTGAGCTGATCTGGAAATCTTTCCAACTGCTTGGAACAATGTTTGCACAGGAAAATGTTCCACATGTTCCCCTGCAGAATAATTAGCAAGCACCCTCTGGAATCTAGCTATTCCCAATTTTGTGATTATTTGTATTTGTAAGAACATGATCAAAAGGCTTTTTTTCCATTATTGGATACTTTATTCAGTGATATGAAGTTGCTTAAATGTATAAAAGAAATGCAAAACAAGTATTTTAGTTCAAAAATACATTATGACATATGGGTTTTACTCCCCAGTTAAAAGAATTTTATATTAAAATGGGAATTTCCAATCAGATGAATTTAGGCATCTTGAAATTGTTAAATAATTCTAGTCTTTTGTTTCTGAAAGGACTCATGGAAAATTGTCTTATTTGCAAGAACTCAATTGAAGTCCAACCCTTCAAAAACAAAAGAAACATATGTACTATATATTTTAGAGTTTGAGATGGCTTTTAACAGCTAGTCATTACCTAAACATTTTATAGCAAATTGGGTAAACCAGAATCAACAGAAAGGAGAAGTTCAATCTGAAGCTCATTGAAAAAGGGCATATTACAGAGTGTAATTACATTAACCCCTTTAACTTGTGGCTAATGACCAAGTCAACAGGTGGAAAATGGGAAATGAGCCAAATGTTGAGGCTGATGGATCAGAAGGCGCGTAGATGAATAGGACCGGAACTAAAACCATATTTGAAAGCTGTGCTGTGTGTGGTACAGTGTGACATGCCATCAGGGAACACAGGTTGGTTTAAGATGAGCTCTCTTCCCTCAAGGAACTCAGAGTATAACAGGGAGACAAGGGCAGAGTTCAGAAGAGAAGAAATGTCAAAAGCAGCCTATGATTCATGCCAAATGAGAGGAGAGAAGACTAATGACTTTTGACTTCCTTCCAAGTAATCCCCAGAGCTTCTCTAAATTAAAAGGAGACAACTCTAAAATGTATTTGTAATTCTTTAAATTAAAAGACATTAAATAAAGCTAAAGTTATTTGCAATCTAACTTGTTTAGGACTTTTCTGGGTTTCTTGGTTTACCAATGTGAAATATGAAGCCATCCTACAGAACATTTAGAAGCTAAATGAGAAGTTAGAATCTAAAAGAAGATAGCGAAGCTGCATACTAGAAAATATTTAGAAGCTAAATGAGAAGTTAGGATCTAAAAGAAAATAACAAAGCGACATAATAGAAAATATTTCGGTGCTAAATGAGAAGTTAGAATCTAAAACAAGATAGCAAGCTACAAAATAGAATAAAAATAAATAGAAAATCAAGCCTGTAGAGATTTTTGGCTCTTGTATGCCATGCATGAAATGGTAGACCAGTTACAATGAGACCCGGGGCAGCTCTCCTTCTTGGGGAGCCTTATTGGCTCTTAAAACAAGAGAATTGGTCTCATTGAGAAAAAGCCACAGGTCAGTCCATGCTTGACCTGAGCATATCTACTAGAGCTTAGAATTCAAACTTGGTCCTGGCTAGATAGTTCAGAGAGAAAACTTAAGCATAAATTCTGAACTTTTGTCAACCCAGATATCAGGGGCCAGATTTAAGCCAATTGTCTGCTGAAGAACCAAGGTACCTCCCTAATAACTCAGCATAGACTTACAAATGGAACTAGAAAGGGCAGCTTCTGCCCTCCTCAGAAAAATACTGGTATCAAGGCTGGTGAGAGGAAACATCACATTAGAACTGGAAAGGATCCTGGTGATCCAGGTCATCACCAGATGATGAAATGCTTTTCAGGACTGTAATTAATTGCAAGACCAAGAGAGAACTAGTTCTCAACTCTTAGAAGTATATGTTCTGTCTATGAACTACTTAGCAGAAATGACATGAAGTCAGCAAATAATTCTTTTGGGCTCCTTTCCTTGCCAAACTCCTCCCCAGATCTCTGGCCTCCATCCCTGAATCACCAGAAGTCCTAGAAGCCAAACTCAAAGCAGAAGTACCAGATCAGTAGAGAGAACCCCATTCCTCAGCTCTGGAACTGTAGCCATTCACAAAGCAGAGGTGAATCTCCAAATCTCCATTCCCAAGTCTTGAGACACGAAATCTCCCCCACCAGGATGCCATCCATGTAGCTCTCCCAGAGCTCTCCTGGCTCCCCCAGAAAATCTGGAGATGTCAGTGTAGCAGTTTTTACACTACAGAAGTAGACCATGCGGAGCTTCTGGTTGACCTACATTTCCTAACAATAAACAGGTCATTCATACTGTATGTATATTCACTTAGTATAATTTGCTTTTAGGCTTTGGCTTACTAGAATATACATTTGATTTTACATCTTCATTCTTTACATGTTATTGGAGAGTCATTAGTAGGAGTGTCACCTGGGATACTCTTAACAGATGTTTATCAATCTGAATGTCACCAAGTAACTGCTTTAGTTGCAATAGATTTATTCTACTAAGGGCTAACCAGTTAGCTCTCCTGAAGATGTAGAGCCATGAGATAACTAGAACTGACTAACAGTAAGTTCCAGCTAGTAAATAACGAAAGGCAGACAAAAATGAACTTAATGGTATATTTTTTATATATTGCTTTTAATGATTGCACACAGGTCATGTGATGGTCTATTTGAACAACTTTTCTTAAGTGAGAATGTGAGAAGTTAGTTTCTTTTAACAGTTTCAAAGAGGTATAATTCACACAAAATAAACTGCACATATTTAAAATGTGCAATTTGATAAGTGTTGAATATGTATATCCCTGTGAAATAACAATTAAGATGGTGAACATATCCACCTACAAGTGTTCTCATGTCCATTTTTACCCTCCCTTATGCTCCTCAATCCCTACCCCAAGCAATCATTAATCTGCTTGTCGCAGTCTAGATTAGTCAGCATTTTAGAATTTCATCTAAATGAAATTATATCATACATACTCTTATTTGTCTGGCTTCTTTTAGGCAGCATAATTATTTGGAGATCTGTCCATGTTGTTTTCATAGTGTATCAATAGTTTATTCCTTTTTATTGTGAAGTGGTAATCCATTGTATGGATTTATCATGGTTTGTTTTCTATTCATCCGTTAATAGACATTTGAGTTCCAGTACTTGGTTATTACATATAAAGCTGTGATGAACATTTGTGTCTTTGTATGGATACATACTTTTAAAAATCTTGGGTTGGGGCACCTGGGTGGCTCCATGGGTTGAGTATCTGACTCTTGATTTCAGCTCAGGTTGTGATTTCAGGGTCCTGAGGTGAAGCCCTGCATCTGGCTCTGCATCAGCATGGAGTCTGCTTGAGATTCTCTCTCTCCCTCTCCCTCTGCCCCTCCTGCTCATGTTCTCTCTCTCTCAAATAAATAAATCTTTTTTAAAAAATAAAAATTCTTGGTAAATACCTAGAAGTAAAATAACTGGAACATATGGTAGGTGTCTGCTTAACTTTTTAAAAAACTGCTGAACTGTTTTCCAGAGTGGTTGTACCATTTTTACATTCCCAGTTTTAGAGATTTGAGCTCCACACATACATTGAGAAAGGTTGAAGTGCATGATACTCTTTGTGGAAATCATCTTTTATTTTGATGTGTACATCTCTGAAATCGTAAGGAGTAAGAGAGAAAGTGGAATTCACTTTTCATAACCATCTGTCACAAAATATTATCTCTTTTGAAATAATCATATTAAATATCCTTATTGTTACTGTTTATTTGGTGGTTTGTGAACATTGATGGAGTTAGTCAAGAGCTGGATTCATTAATGTCTGTCAAGAAAAAAAACCCAAAAAATCGATAATTAGGACTTCCTTTGAAGTTTCTAACTTTAATCATTTCAGTGATTTAAATGATCTAAACTCTCTTGCCCCCATTACTACTTGTTGGGAAAGAATTAAGAATGGACTTGACTTTTACCAGTTTCTAATCTGGATTTTAAAGTCTCAGTACAGAGATAAATAGTTCTAATCCAGTGAATTATAACATTTTATTTCAATTTACAAATAAATAATCCTGTATAATGGAACCTGATAATGTGCACAGGGGCTTCAACCTCTTTAACTATTACATATACTCAGTCCTAGTAAGCTTTGGTCATTGTATTATGCCTTTCTTAAGAACATCCATTCATTCATTCAATATTTATTATTGTGTACGGGCACATACCAGACGATGCCTGGTCCATCTTCGCATTTCCCAGGGTGCAGTGTATTGCACACAGGTGCCAGCTCACAAATTCTTGTTAATTAATAGATGAATGACTGTTATCTTAGCGTAAATTCTATACCTCTCACTGTAATAGGACTAAAATTCCACCTACTTACCTGAACCTATAAGCCTTTGCCATAGCCACAGCTTAAGGCCCCATTTTTTTTTTTTTTTTTAAGATTCTGTTGCTCAGGCAACAAGATTTCTCCATGCCTTCTTGCATCCTGTTGCCAAGGCAACAGGGTATAGTTGGCAGGTTGGTTTGAGACATCGAATGTTTGCTGTATTGGAGATGCCTGTGGTTCACAACTTCTTTGATAAATCAGGGTATGCATAATTGTATTCAAGGATGTGACCTGACTCTAGTCTTTGAGTCACATCAAAGATGATTATGGATGTATGTGACCAGAAAGACCTTTGTGTAACCTCAGGACCTATGGATCTTGCCTCCTTTTAGCAGAAGTCTTGCTTATTTTGACTTATGGGTATTCTCTCCTCCCCTTTTTCATAATCCATATCTAGTTTTACTTAAATTGAATAAATACTGCTTGATCACTACTTGCCAGAATCAACCTAGCCTATCTGCCAATGTCAAAATCAAGCAGTCTTACAGAAACAAAATATTATCGATAAGACAACTGTGTTCCTTTTCTGTGCTAGTTCTAAACTTTTGTGGCTAATTGCTCGTTTCTAGCTGTTCTTGGAGTAGAAGTGGAGAGCCACAGGGGCACCATTCTCCTTTCCTGTAGTGACATCACCTCTGTTAAATTACAGATGGGGGACAAGAGAACTCAACCCTGCATAATGCCCCGTTTTTTCACACATTATGAATGTCACTACCTGAAAGAGATTTCCAAGCAGTAAAGTGCTGGTTAACTCGGTGGTGTGATTACAGTAGCCTCAGAAGGCATTATCTTAATACCATAAGTCAACCCTCTCATTTCATAATGTTAAATATTTCTCCTTTTATCAACATCAACTAGTACTAACTACTTTTCACAATTGAATTAAGTTATGTAATGCACCTCCCTTGGTTCAGAAGTATATTCATAAGGATTTTAGAAGATATAAAATTCTAGAACTCTATCTCCTTCATGGCCAGGACTCCTCTGACACAATAATTATCCAAGTAATTTACCCTGCACTTGAAGTCATTCAGTGAAAAGTTGATTTAAAAAATTTCAAAGCTAGGGGCGCCTGGGTGGCTCAGTCGTTAAGCGTCTGCCTTCGGCCCAGGTCATGATCCCAGGGTCCTGGGATCGAGCCCCGCATTGGGCTCCCTGCTCTGTGGGAGGCCTGCTTCTCCCTCTCCCGCTCCCCCCGCTTGTGTTCCCTCTCTCTCTGTCAAATAAATAAAATCTTTAAAAAAAAAAAAAAAAGACCTGTCTGTTT
Source organism: Leptonychotes weddellii (assembly GCF_054177405.1). Taxonomy (NCBI): domain Eukaryota; kingdom Metazoa; phylum Chordata; class Mammalia; order Carnivora; family Phocidae; genus Leptonychotes; species Leptonychotes weddellii. The sequence goes on from NC_138369.1 coordinate 65,245,397, forward strand.
TAAATTGCGGGTTTTTAAAAAAAAAAAAAAAATTTCAAAGCTAATACCGTCAATCTCCACCTTACCTGTTATTGATTTGGGGTGGAAGTTGTAGGTTACCACTCAGATCCAGTGCTTCCGTTTCTGCTTTGGCTTATAAATTCTGGATCAAGTTGGAAGGGATGACCTTTCAGAATCCTTTGAAACTTTCCGTTTCTCTGAAATTCTGTTTCATCAGCCTGAAGTTCTATTAGTCAATTCCCATTTCAAAAAGTTTCAGAGGACACAAGCTTCATTATATTAAGCCTTTTCACCAGAAAACATTTCTGGAATCTTCTCTTTGTGTTAAATCATTTCTGTCTGTTTTCCAACTTACACTATCATGGGAAACCATCCTCTGCAGCCATAATGCTCTATTGGACATAAACATTCAATCCAGTTCAGTCTAGAGGAAGACTTCCCTCAGGCTCTGCATAATTTCAATCTTTTGTCCATCTGTGGACCCAACAATTGTATAGTTAGATGTTGTCACTTCTGGCTATAATGAGTCTGTTCTATTTGGAAATTTCAGATGACTATACTTTCTTTTGATCCATGATATAATTTCCAGAGAAACTAATAGTTTTCCTGCCATACCTCTGCAAGCTTGTAAATTCCAAGACAAGGGACTATTTCTTTTCACTATCCCTACTCTATTGTCCAGCACAGTTTCTACAGATAGTGGGCCCTTAATAAATATTGGTTGAATGAAATTGTGATGGTTATTTTAAAGATACCCTAAGTTCATTAAAGAGGACTTTAGAATTATATTAAGGAGTAGCAAATTTGGCTGCAACTCAGCATTGTCAGGATAGTCTGTTTCACATATCACTAGCCCATTTTTTAATACGTAAAAATGTTTGAAATTTTGGATTCTTCAGGACAACTGGAATAGTCATCTACTTAGCTCGGCATGTGAGTGGTTATCAGCTATCAAAAGTACCTGTAACCTTAGGAATAAAAGATCTCCACAAGTTACATTTTAATTAACCATTTAAGATAGTCTAAGAGGTATTGCAGGCTTAGCAGCTACATGGCATGACTGTTAGCCTCAGTCATAATGTTTATGAAGACAATGACCAACACCTTCCAAGGAAGTGTCTGGCATGCACTGTTGAATATGGAGTCCCCTGGTCACATGTGAATCTTGAGCAGTTGAAGTGTAGCTGGTGTGACTGAGGAATGAAATTCTTAATTTCATTTTTAATATTCATTTAAATATAAAACAGTGTCAAATATCTCATTAGTTTTTATAGTTAGTGCCCGCTGAAATGATAATATTTTAGATATATTTGGTTAAATAAGATATGTTCTTAAAATTAACGTCACTTTTTTATTTCTACTTTTTAAAAATGTGGCTACCAGAAAATTTAAATTTTTGTTTGTGGTTTGCATTGAATTTTTGTTGGACAGTGCTAGAGCTGTCTAGAAGGCTAAGGCACAGGGTTACTCCCTTATGTGTGCTGTGATACACCATGTATGCAAAGATATGAGGTGTTGGAACAGCTGTTCTGCTCCTCAGCTCAGCCCGGGAGCATCCTGCCCATTTTTGGATACTACTGAGATTATGCCCCTCTTTGAACTTTCTGAGGGCAGGGCTTATCCATTTTCTTTCTCTAAATATGCCCCTTATCCCAGGACTAGGGAGAGTGTATTAATTGTATAAGGCTGGCGAGTTCCATGACTTTTCACTGACTTTGAGAACTTGGGCTGGGAAAGGGACAGAGAAAATAGTGGGATCAGGAGAGGGTTGGCTTGGTGGGGAGTTAGGAGGAGTGGAAAAGGACTGGGAAGGAACTTACCATTGAATGCAAAGACTTTGGAATTATTCTAGTACTCTAGTTGGGCAATGGGTAAATGAGGGCCAATTTTGTTTTGCTTCATAATTTAGGTATGTGTTGCATTTACATGTCAAGAATTCTGTGCTTAAAATGAAAATGTTGGGGTAAGAGATTTATTAGCCATATTTATTTGTATTTAAATCCCTTCCTTCATTCCTACTCAGCAGATATTTATCATGTGCCTTGAATGTAGTAGATGTTTAATATGTTTTTGTTGGACTTAAATTTTGCATTACATTTTGTTGCATTACATTTAGTATAGTTCTTACAACTTGTCAGGGTACAGATGTTTCTTATTTCATTCCAAAATAACTACTAAGAAATTGGCTCTAGATAACAGCAGAAAAAACAAGGTTGAAGGTTATTTATGGCTGTCCCTGGTGGGCTCTAAGGCCACCTCCAGGGGGTGGAAGGCACTGAGACCAAAAATGCAAAATCATCAGGAAGTCTAGAATTTCAGGGCAAGGCAAACAAGTGATGTTAATAACACTGGAAACTTAAGGAAAAATGTAATCCTCTTAAATGCAAAAGTCATCTCCTTTCATAGGAAGTGTTATAATTTCTTTTTTAAGATGACAGGAACAAAGCATCGAAAAATACTACATGTGAAATTTTAAACACTTATATTTTTTACAGATTTAATTTATTTATTTTAAAGAGAGAGAGAGAGCACACAAGTGGGGGGGGCAGAGGGAGACAGAGAATCTCCAGCAGACTCCCCGCAGAGCACAAAGCCCAACTCGGGGTTTGATCTCATGACCCAGAGTCATGACCTGAGCTGAAATCAAGAGTCGGGTGCTTAACTGACCGAGCCACCCAGGTGCCCCAAACACTTATTTTTAATGTAACATCATCATTTTAATTTTAAGTATAATAAGAAAATTATCCAAGACACTAAGAGGTAGGCTCTTAATTATTCTTAGAGCTTATAAACCACTGTGATGAGACAGGGTTCTTTGATGTGCCAGTAGAATGTGAGGTCTGCTATGGGTTTGAATGGGTTTATTTTCCTCTTTATTAAGCTTTTGAGAGCATCTTGAGGAAAATAATCTTTTTTTTTCATCTTTATATTGTAAACCATAGTAAGGTATAGGCTTTCAGTCAATGTTAGTCAAATCCAAGTTGAATAAGTCCTTCTAACAGCCCCTAATTCTGTTTTCAGGGACTTCAGTGGTGGAATAGGATCCAGACCAAGACCAGGTAATTTCATGTGGGCAGTAACAAATTCGGGCATACCTCCCTAATATTCAATGTGATTCATGTTACAGTTTCATATCTTTCCCCCTTTTATTTCTTCAGCTTTGCTGCCTCTTGACCTGCTTCTGAAAGTACCACCCCTCATGCTCAGGGCCCACGTTAAGGAGCTAGAGGCCGAGTTAGTGACGGGGTGGCAGTCCCATAGCCTTCCCGCTGTGATTCTTCGCAATCTCAAAGATCATGGTAGTACTTATTAGATCAAGTTGATGTCAAGCACACAATGGGCGAATACAGAATTATAGTTGGGCCTGAAATGTCTGAATGATGCTTGGGAGGTAATTTTAATACAAACAGCAGGAGAATTTCGTTTTGTTTGTCCACCATTATTAGTTTGGCAATTTAACAGTATCAAAATGCTTTCTGTGTTCACTTATTTGATTGAGATATTATAGGCTGTTTTTCTAAAATTTACATTTCTTCTTTGGTGGGGATGTTAACCAGTTAAATTATTTGTGCTTAAAATGCATACCTACTAACAAAAACTAGTAATTGTTTTACATTCTTTTCTTTTCCTTTTTTTTTTTTTCTTTTTGAGAGAGAGAGAGAGAGAAAAGGGGGTGGGGAGGAGCAGAGGGAGAGAGAGAGAGAGAATCTTAAGCAGGCTCCACACCCAGCACAGAGCCAGATGCGGGGCTCAGTCTCATGGCCCTGAAATCATGACATAAGCCAAAATCAAGAGTTGAACGCTTAACCAACTGAGCCATGCAGGCACCCTACATTCATATTTCTGTAAGCTCTACACCTATTTGATACGAGGGAGTGAAGTTTATCTTTGTTTATCTCCTTTATTCTGACACAGATAGTCTTGGTTATTTCTATTTGTATTTGATTAAACAATGTTATATAACATTGTTTTTCTAATAATTTAAATATTATGGATTCTTAAAACATAAAAGTAATGGTTTGGGGAAAAACAGAATGTCTTAGTTAATGTTTCAGATTTCTATTAAAGAGGACCAAAGTACAACAGTAATAGTTAAACTGTTAGCTAAGCCTGGACAATTCAGGGAAAAAGTATGGTGATTTGTGCTTTATATTCATACATATATGACTCTTTAGTATTAAAGTTCTGTTTTACTATTTTGGTTAATTTGGAATATTGCTCAATGCTGTTTTCATTTTGGCTTCCTTAATTCACGTTCTTTTGTAGAGTTAACACCTATGGTGAACATAACGATGTGAATTGATTTACTGTAACATTAGTCCATGTCTTCACATTTATTAAATTTGCTCTGGAAGAGTTATTGACAGTCTGGGGCCATTTACACCATCAGCATAGATGCAAAAAAAGATGGTTTTGTTATTAAGATGTCCATAGCTATCATGCTGACCATGCTGTTTGGTATAAGGTAAGTTCAAACATAATATAATCATGAAGCTAAAATGGTTGTTGATTGATTTTATAATAGCAAGGGCAGAAAAATATATTTATTTAAGCAATTCACAGTTCTGCTGTGATTCATAATAGGAATTCCTTTTCCTAAAGAGCATGTTGAATTGGCCCAGTTTAAGACTTATTTTATATCCATGAAATTGGTCAGAGCTCTTGACCTTTAAACAAACTAACTGCATTAAAGCACAGTTTACATGTAATATATTCTATTTCTAAACTTATAGTTTGTTAGACTATCCAATTTTTAAAATATACTGACAGATATTGTAGAATATACTATAGTGTTGTCAGTGAATGCTAAAGTTCACCCATACAGGAGCTATGTTTCTACTAATATTATAGACACATCAGTGCATGTGAGAACATTTGGGTTGGTATCTATGGGTTATTCTAATTTCAAGTAAAAAAAAAATTCTTTGATTTTTCTCCATCTTAATGCAAAATTACTTTTCTGCTTAATATAGAAGTCATACTTTTTAAAGTGTTGTGGCTAAGTTTGGATTATCGTTGCTTTATTAAATCACCAACAACTGGTACCAGCCCTATCCACTTAGCTTACCTCATCTGCAAATCATGCTCCATTCCAGTTGTTACCTCTGTGTCTTTAGCCTAACTAAGAAAATGAAAAGGTGACATTAATAGAGCTCTCCAACAATAGGGAAACAAGTTTGGACCAAGGTTTCCTGAGACACTGTTGGGCTGGTCAGTTGTAAGTTATATCTTAAATATTTGTTACTCAGAATGGGTAAAGCACTGAAATGTGTGGATGAATAATTTTTTTTACAAGCAGTCTATATTAATGTATTTTTATTTATTTAACATTTGATTTAGCTTTTTTGGATAGAAAGGAACATGCTTGGATGAAAGGAACATTATGTATAACCAAAAGCCCATTATCTAAATGTTCCAGAAAAAATTGTCAGGGAGGGAAGAATTTTGTCAAAATCTGGGTGTGCTCCCAGGACCATATCTAGAATGTAAACATCATTTTCCATATGCTCCGGCAGAACAAATGGTGAGAGCTATGATTTTAGAGTACCAAGTGGCTGTATTATAATATGATTTTGTCAAGCTGGTACTCCTAATGTGAACTTCTAGGTTCATATTGTGGTGACACAGACTTCTGTAGAACAAATAACTATGGAACCATTTCAAGTTAGCACTTATTAAAGTCCTCCTATTCTGTCTTTTAATACCAACTAGATTGGGTAAAGAATTTATTTTATACATATTTTAAACATATGATGTATACATATACAGATACTTGCAGTTCTTTGCCAACAGAAATGAAAACTTAGGAATTTCTATCTTGCATGGATAAAAATATTAACACTAGTTAACATGGACTGAATGAATGAACAAACATTTTTGACATGTTAAATATTTTAGCTCCATTTCCCTAACTTTAGTCACTGATGGATTACCTAAGTGCACAAATTTGACCATTTCTGAGTATCATGTGTATTACTCTTTTCCTAATATAGGTTTCTTTAATTTGACTCACTTTCTCAACTTAAATTTATTTAAAGGAGAGTTTTTATATTATTGCTACAAATGGGAAACCAGTATAGAATCCCTGGCCAAAAATAGGTGGCAATTGTAAAAATAAATGAAGTATAAGCAAAACAATATTATTAAATCCTAAGTAGATACTGTTTTCTGCTTACCCTGAGGTCTGCTTTCTTTGTTATGAAAGAACATTAGTTACTATTTGAGAAATGGTGATGACATACTCGTTCTATACTAACTTACTCCTTAATATAATCAATAGAAAATAAAATTGGAAAAGTTTTGTATCTGTTCTACTTATTATGTAAGATTATGCTGTATTAAGTTCCCCATGCCTTAGGAGACTCAGTTCTTTAAAAATAATTGTTTGGCTCTGTTGTGTGTCAATCTAACAACTGGATATTTTGAATGGGGGAAAGCATGTGGTGTGTTGTGTCTAAAAAAGAAACGGGTCTTTCCTCTTGCGGTAGGGGACGTGGTGTCATATATTTGTGAAAACTAAATCATAACATAACATATTATGAGAAATGTATCCTTTGTCAAGTACATAGAGTACATTTTAATAATGTGGATGCCATTAGCATGGGTCAAATGTAAATTTGGGGGAGCACCAATCAAACCCAAATTTAAAGTGCACATGTAATGTCAACAAAGACTATGGCCTAATTTGACTGGATTAACACTGACATTTCCCTCTCCCTTGCTCACTTTTCCATTTCCCAGCAGCGAACAGCCAGGTGCTGAACTGATATATGGGAATTCTTATGCTCTGCATTTTGAATAGGAATTGTCACTTCATGATTTCTGGGCTCTTAATTATGCTTTCTTACTAGATGACTGAGAAGCTATTTTTGTACCTGTCTTTTGTTCATAAAGGTCAGATCTAAATAAAGTAGTCAGTGTTTCATCCAAGTATTCCAGAGAGCACGGCTTAATATTCCGGTCCTTGTCATTAGCAACCTTCAGTAGCTTACTTTCAAGTTAGTTATTGACATAAAGTAATTAATACTAAATTTCACAGTTGCCAAAGTGATTTGGAGTACATGCCTTGTCTTGTTTTATTTCATGGCAATTCTTTCAGCAAATAAAGTGCTCACCAGATTTAAAAAAAAAAAATTCTTATAATACTTCTCTATACCATGAAATTTGGCATATAGTTATATACTTTTTTAATATTGTTTGTTGGGATTTGGATATATTGGTTAGATTTCCCAACCAAATTGTAGGCGTATTTACTAAAGTTTAAATATATCTTGGGTACTTTCTCTGAGGTCAGGCCCTTGAAAACTACCTATTGAGTAACCGATGTAGACTACCATTGTATAAACTGTTGTTTATCCTTGCTATTGAGAGCAACAATCACCTTATGATGACTTAAAAAATGGGGAACAATGATACTTTAATGTTAGATTTCAGACTGGGGAAGGGGTGGGAGACAACAAATTTCTTTTACCAGTGGTGATTTGCTTCCTAATTCTTCCTGCCAAAGGAGATAGGTCCCAGGTTGAATGCTGCCTGGAGATGTAGATTTTTTTTCAAGTTCTCGTAGAATAAGGTCTTTCCAAAGAGATACTCAGTCTCACAGAAGTTATTGATGGTTCCAATCTAAGACTGAAATTTGCAAATTGCAAATCAGCTGTTAAATGGTAGCCCACAACCCTGCCTTGTGGGTTTATTCCCTGGGGGAAAGGGTAAGTAGAAGGAGGGGAAGGAAGCTACCCCTGGTAGTAATAAGAGGAGGTCACTGGCTTGGATGGATTGTAGCAGTGTAAAATAATCAAGTCAATGGAGAAAGGCAAGGCTCTCAAATTCCAAACTGCTATTACTAATGCTTTTTAATGGAATTTAAAAATAGTTTCCAAGTGTTTACAATCCCCTTTGAATTATTGTCATACAGTAATATGAATATTGAGGATGGTGACGAGTGAGCCAATATTAATGAGAAAGAGGCAAGAGACCTCTTTCTTCTAGCCAATCCAACCACCTGTCCTCTTCTTAATTAATTAATTAATTTGAGAGAAAGTGAGCATGGGGGAAGGCGCAGAGGAAGAGAGAGAGAATCCTGAAGCAGACTCCCCAGTGAGCACGGAGCCTGATGCCAATTCCAGGACCCTGAGATCATGATCTGAGCTGAAATCAAGAGTAGGCTGCTTAACCAACTGAGCCACCCAGGCTTCTCATAGACCTCACCCATTCTTAATTGACATTCCTCACTATGGATTCCATAGATTATTTGGGATACTTTAGAGAGGGTATTAATTAATTTTTTAAAAATTTGTATAACTATTTATTGTTTTCTACTTTATTGGAATGCAAAAGCACAATTCTTAAAGTTATTCTTTAGCAAGTGTCCTAGTTTTATTTAACCCATTATTGATGGAACCAGATGGAGAATAAAAGAGCTAGTTCCAAGAGCATTTGAAGAACCGGGATTTGTATAGTTAGCCAAGAAAGAAAAGCTGAAATAACATTGTTAAATTGAGCATAAGACTGATGAGATAAAACTATTACATTTTTGTAATTAACTTCTTGATCAGTCTATAAAGTCATACCAATATATCAATTTCTGCAGGTTAATCAGGATCACTACAGGCTGGAAACTGCCTGTACCTTTACTGGTATGGATTATTGGTTAGATATACTGGGACATTACCCAATAGTATTAGACTGGGATCAAATGGAGTTATCAGAAAATGCTCTAGCATGATGTTCAAGAATCAAACAATAATAATTTTGCCTATTCTCCATGACTGGGATAAATTCTTCTTATTCAGGTAATTGAATGGGACTTGGTATGCCATCTTTTCTTTCTGTGTTGTTTTGTTTTGTTCTTTAGTTTGATTGATTAGTCTTTGTAGCCATAGTGCTGAACATAGTGTGTTTTCGCACCACAATATTTTCTTCTTGAGAATTCTGGGTTACATCAATAGAGTTGACTTTTTAAAAAAATGTTCCCTCTAGGAGGAATAAAGGGAGCAAGCATGACTTGCATAGTCATTGTAGTGTAGTGAAAGAAGTAACTAAGTCAATGGAGCAAAGGCAGGCTGTACGGACTACACCAAATGCATATGCTATTTTTAGGCCACAAATTCAGCAACAAAAATCTAACTTTTTATATTTTCCCAGTACTAAACTGAATTTTTTTTTTAAATTTTTTAAGATTTTATTCATTTATTTGACAGAGAGAGACACAGCGAGAGAGGGAACACAAGCAGGGGGAGTGGGAGAGGGAGAAACAGGCCTCCCGTGGAGCAGGGAGCCCGATGCGGGGCTCGATCCCAGGACCCTGGGATCATGACCTGAGCCGAAGGCAGACGCTCAACCGACTGAGCCACCCAGGCGCCCCTAAACTGAATTTTTATATTGAGCCCCCATTCCACATATCAGAACACATAGTCAGTTACCTTAAAGGTAAATTTCAATGTGTTGATGATTTCTTTGTCAGCTTAAAATCAAACAGACTGAGGATTGCTCTTCTCTCTGTTCTTCCCTGAGTGGTATTTTTGGCATCACGAGACCACCTGTGCTGGTATCCGATCTGATTATTGAATATGGTTATCCTTCCACATTGGCATCCAAAGAATGTAGTGGCACAGCCCTACCTGACTTCCAGTTCCCAGTCTATGGTTCCATCTGTGGCCATGAATGAAAGCAAGACTTCTATAGTGCATGCTCTCTCATTCTGTCAGCTCACCATCTCAGGGGCCTGGGAGGGTTGGCCAGTTCTTCCCCACCTCTCTGGGCCTGGAGACTTGGGAACTCAGTAGGCCCTCTTTGCCTCTGACACCCTGGGAAGCTATCTCTCCATCTCACCCCACTCCTTGCTGTGATACAGCAAACATCTTATGACCAGGGCTCTCAGAGTTCCCCATGGAGACCAAACCTACAGCCCTACCACTCTTGAATCCCCAACTTAAAGAGAGCTCCATCATCCAACTCCCCCCTCCTCCTGCCCCCACCCAGACTGCGTGAAGTAAGCTAGGATTTGAGTCTCTTCTGAGATTACTTTTCTTCTGGTCTTTCTGTCCTCCCTCCTTAGAGAAGCTTTGTCTTATGGCAGGGGGGTCAGGGGATGGGAGGGAGAGGTTGCTCGGCAACAATTCTTTTGAATCTCTCTGCCTTCTATTTAGACTATTGCTTTTTAAAGCCCAGAAATGTACTCTCTCTGTTCTTTGGTTCCTCCCTGCCACCCCATCTTGGGCAATGCTAGCCTCACACTCCACTACTTGACAATAGGAGGCTCATGAAGTCAAAAATAAGTGTGGGAAATAATGCAGCAGAAAATTCTCCACACAGCATCCTCCTTGTGTATTATGTAATCACTTCTAGGAACTTTGACCTTAAAAATCCTGAGATTATATTTTACAGTTTGAAAAAGTAACTAAAGAGATAGCAAGTTTGGAAGTGGGGAAAACCCTAATCCTCACACATGCACAAATTAAACCTGAACAGGATGTGAGATACATATTGTAAAAGTGATTAAGCCAGAATTCAAGAAGGAAGGGCTTCAAAGCAGCCTTGCTTTTTTGACCTTTAAACGGCTTGATTCTGAAGATTCAAATGAAAGGGGGTGAAAGAGTCTAATCACCCAGTGAGTAAAAGGAACTGAGACTTTGATGAAGCTTCCTGCCATCCTATAGGAAATGCCACCAGGGGAAGTGGGAGGAGGTTGGGCGGGGTGGGGCAGAAGGGGGGTGACTAGGTGCAGACTCTCAAGTCTTCCTAATAATTTCTACTTGCTTGTGGAAGTGTTGGTCAGTCTTGGGAAGGATTCCATGCCTAAGCTCATTAGTCATCATCCTCTCCCTTACTTCCCTCTCACTTTCCATGGGATGTCATACTCCCAGTAATGGGGATCCAGTCTTCAGCAGTGTCCTTGGCTCCTGCTCCTCATGGGCCAATGGTCACCACATGCTATTCCAAACCAGGCCTTCTGACTTCAGCTCTGGGCTTCTTTTCATGAGATCACCTTTCCTGAAACACAGTCTCCCTTATGGGTCCTCACCATCATATATGGTGGCCTGACTACCTCTTTAGCTGTACTCAATATTGTACCTTTTTATTATAGGGCACACTAGATAAACTAGACACCTTACTGTTCCCCAGATGTGGCCTTCACTTAGCTGACTCCTGCCCTTTGCTGAAAACTGTTTCTTCTACTCAGAAGCCGCCACTCAAGTATACCTTCCCTCACACCAAATCCATGTCCTATGCTTATTAAAGGCTTACTAATTCTCCATGGTCTTCTCAAATGTAACTTTTGCATCAACTCTCTATCCCCCTTCTTGTGGTTCTCTGGGTAAACTTTTCATGAACACTTTGTGAGTGCAATATCCTTTGTTGAACTTCTGGTACCTTCTACACTGCTGGCCGTAGTGTTAGATTGTTGAACATTTGTAGATCTGAATTACAATTCTGCTACTTTATTTCATTTTACAAAAGCTAAGGAAAGAGGTGAGAGTAAATCTGTTTACTATACTAAAATTTAAAGGGTTGCATTGTCTTTCAATGGGGTATTTGGTCAAATACAGAAAAGCCAATATATGTTTTGGCCCCATTCATAGAGCAAAAATAGTCTTTGCTTCTTCAGGGAGCTCCTGCCCAAAATGTTCTTTTCTACAGTTGTTCAAAACTTCCTGACTCTTAGCAGAGAGAATTCAGAAAAATAGGAGGTTATACTATATCTTGGTCAACTTGAAGAATACAGTGTAATCCATCTTTTGTTCAAATTGTAGTAATTAACAGTTTCAGGGCTTGTGTTGTGAATGGTAGTTTCATTAGACTGGATGTATAGCATAAATCAAATCTCAAAGCACCAGGAAGGGGACCCTAACTTGGCTATTGTAATGTGCCATGAGATAAAAAAGCAGAGAGAGTATACTGCACAGACTACAAAGACCTATTTCCAGTTTAATACATGTAGATGCTTTCCAAAAATCTTTAATCCATTGAATGTTCAAAGGCCTAGATAGAACATCATGTTAAAAATAGTGACACTTTTAAGAAGAGAAATAGTATTTGAGGCCTGGGAAGGAGCATAAATATTATTTTATGTTTGAGGTAACCAGAGGAATTGTCCTAGTGATGAGTCAGGAGGAGAAGTGGGAGCCCCTCAGCTCCTGTCTAGACTGAGTCACTTGGTGTTTTAGGACCCACCTCATTTCATGGTCCAGCCATCACCTGCTCTGTGATCTTGTTGGACAGTTTCCTTAATCTTACACTCTTTTTTTAAAAAAAGATTTATTTATTTTAGAGAGCGAGAACATGAGTGAGGGAGAGACAGAGGAAGAGGGAGAGAGAGAATCTCAAGCAGCCTCTGCTCTGAGCATGGAGCCCCATGTCGGACTTGATCTCATGACCCTGAGATTATGACCTGAGCCAAAACTAAGAGTTGGAAGCCCAACTGACTGTGCCACCTAGGTGCCCCATTTAATCTTACTCTCTTTATCTGTAAGATGAAATAAAAACAACCCTTCAGAAGTTTTCAAGGATTAGATGAAACTAAATATGTAAAACCCTTCCCAGTGTCTGCCGCAAGTTCATGCTAAAAAAGCACTGGTCTTCCTCCAGATCCTCCTACTTACTACCCCAGAGGGGGGTAAAAATTGCTGTTTAGGGTCATGCTCGCCAGAGTAAGATAACAAATATTACTTTTAAAATTACTTTTAAAAATTTCTGATACCTTTGAATAAATTACTTTTTTTTTTAAGGCATCTTTTTTTTTTTTTTTTAAGATTTTATTTATTTATTTGACAGAGCGAGAGACAGCCAAAGAGGGAACACAAGCAGGGGGAGAGGGAGAGGGAGAAGCAGGCTTCCTGGTGAGCAGGGAGCCCGATGTGGGGCTCGATCCCAGGACCCTGGGATCATGACCTGAGCCGAAGGCAGACGCTTAATGACTGAGCCACCCAGGCACCCCTAAGTTACTTTTTATAAGGAGTTTTGTAGTTTCCTTTTAAGTTTTAAAATTAAATCCACTAATTAAATTCACTAATATAATAAAACTAGAAAAGGAAGTTAAAATTGAGTCAATTTTAAACTTTGATTTGATGTAAATTTTAATGGGACCAAATATTGTCTATCTTTTGCAGTAGGAACTACATAGATATGAATCATAGGCATACTACATATGATTGGAATTGAAATATAATCAGCTTCTGTGATTTTTTTAAAGAGAAAATTATTTTAATAAAAATACTCAGGACAAAATTATCAACATAAATATGTGTTGCATTTTTTTGTGAAAAGTTAGGAAGCATAGTATTTTTAGTTTGCTGATCTGAAAGATTTATTGAGAGAGAATGCTTTAAAACTCAGAATGGTATGGCTAACATTTACCACAAACTTGGTAGTTATCAATATTTAAATACACAATAAAAATTTTAAAAACAGTACTATGTGAATTTTTATCACTTTTGTTTTCCTAAATTATTAAGGGCTAAATAAATATACATTCTGATGTAAGGAAATATAAAAATTTGAGCATTTGATCAGGTAGAAGAGGGAGATTCATGGTTCTCATACCCAGGATTAGCTGAAGTAGTTTAGGAAATCAAGAGGGTTTATAAATAGTACAGCCAGTATATAGAACTATCATTCTGAGTCTCACATTTCCTTTTTTCCTCCATTCCTAACTCATGAGATTATTCACATCTCAGTAATCCTGCCAGAGGACCCAGGAGTGCTGAACTGGTCATGGGATCCTGTCTTGCCATTTTACAGCAGCAGTGGGTATCTGAGAGACTGCTCTGGTAGTACCAAAGACTAAAAATTACCTTTAGTCTACGTGATAGGGATGGGAAATACCCTTTAAATTGAAAAGAAGTAACAGATTAGGTAAAAATACTCTTAATATATAAAATACAGTAAAGTCATTAGTATTTAGACTATATAAAGAGCATTTACAAATCAATAAGAAAAAGAAGCATGGGACACAAACAGGAAATTCACCAAAGAAGTACAATAGCCTCACCAGCATTTAGGTAAACACAAAATAAAACAAAGTCAGATTGGCAAAATTGAAAAGTTTGATAACACATAGTGTTGATTAAGGTGTAGAAAAATGGCTCCTCTTCCAGTCAGAGTGCATATTGATTCAGCTACTTAAATATGTATTTGTTAAAATAAGAAATATGTATATCTGAGGCCCAGCTATTTGATTTCTCCTTATCTTCCCATGAGACCTTTTGTACTTAATGCACAATGAGGCATGTTCATGTGTGCTCACTGCAGCATCATTTATAATCATGAGAGACTGAAGGCAAATTAAGTTCCCTTTGAGATAGAAGTGGCTGAAGTAACTATGATGCAGGCAGAACATGTAGCACTCTTTAATAGTGGTTATAAAGAATGGGTTAGAACTTTGTGTGTTGATAAAAAAGAATCTCCATGACAGACTGAGTCAAGAAGAAAAAAAAAATTGTAGCACAACCTTATGATGTGTCACCATTTATTTAAAAAGAGAGAAAGAAAGCATGAGGTAATACTATAGACTTTCTCCAATAGTAGCTTTCAAGTCTTTTGGAAATGACCTTCAACAAGGAGCACATTTTATATAGCAACTGAGTGGACCCTTACTATATGCAATGTACTCTGAAATTTTTCTATCATATTCCATGTCATTTCATTCCATTTATCAAAATGCTGGTCATGACCCACTAAACTGCTTTCAGGATTCAATCACCGTTTGAAAAATACTGTTCTGAAAGTACACGGTTTCATATGTAAATGGATAGAAAAGGGACCAGAAGGCAACACACCAAGTTGATGTCAAAGGTTACTTCTGCAGAGGTGCTGAAGGGGGGGGGGGTGTTTCCAGGGACCCTCCAGCCCTTTCTGTAACACCTGGTTTGTTTTTATGTTCATTTGCTTGTTTTATGATGGGCATGTGTAATTAAACATTTTTAAATTGATTTTTTAGAGAATGAACAATCAAAACTATTTTTAAGAGGCAAAGATTTAGTGGGACTGAGAGAGTCGTGGTCAAAAGGTCTTAAGAAAATTTTAAGTTGCTTTGCATAATTGAGTAGTTCAGAAGATAGGCATCTAGCTAACTGTCTCTGTTTTTGTGTTTAGGGCCACAGATGAGCACATTCTTGTGGCAAGGTAGAGTCAAACCCGTGTGATATCCCACTCAAAATGTCATCACAATCTAGGAACATTCTGCCATGCTGTGAGATTTTAACTCGTTACCTATGAATGTTAAGTCCACATATTCAAAAACATAAAGTAGTTAACATAAAGGTGATCCAAAAAATCCAACCCTCCAGCTTCAGAAAATGTGAAGTTACTGTTCCTGTAGCAACAGTGTCTTGGCTGCATTACATGGTCTGTAGTTTTCGGTATAATACTTACGTTTTGAGAATCATTTCTACAGGAAATGCCACTGTAGAACATTTGACATATGTACACATGTCCATCTCTGTGGACTGGAGCAGATAACTCCAGCATTCTGTTTTCTGTTTTAGAGCTACGTTAATTCTTTCTGACTTACCTTCACATTTTTACCCTAAGGGTAATTTATTAAACATCATCCTAATGGTCAAGTAATTGATGCTTCAAAGGAGTTAGCCACAGTGCGTAGGGAAGGTAGATCCTTTACATTTCAAATATTTAAACAACATATTAAATACAGATAAACTGGAACTGGATAATTTTTTATATGAATTTCTCAACTAAGTAAAGATGCCCGTAAGGAAAAAATATTTCTTTAAATGTTATATTTGTTTTCTTTTTCGTGTTTTTGTGTCCTAAATATAAATTGTCACATACTTATAATAAAATAGGTTGAATCCTTTAATGACCACATTAAATTTTCTCTTTAAATGTTTTGAAAACAATTTTTATGGTGAAATATGCAACCTTCCTCAGAAAGCATTTATATAAGAATCATTTTTCAAAATTTTAGCTGTTGCTAAGCTATGATTATATTCACATTTAACTTCATATAGGCTCAAGGTGGCAGGGAGGGAAGAAGAGAGGGACTTTGGAGCTTTTCTTTTTGCAGAAATCATGCTATAGATCACATGGAGGAAGGGCAAGAGCAAGAGCAGAGGAACTGGGGGAGGTGGGGAGGATTCTATATATCCACATATCTGAAGTCTCTCCTCCATTTTCTCCAGTGTGGATCTGAGGGTGAGAGGAGTCAGAGGTGGCCTAGTGGCTAATCTAGAGGTTTAGGCCACTTCTTTAAGGAGTTTTATATTCCTCAAATTTAAGAATGGACGACTTGTGGCTATGACATGTGAAGGTGGGAAAGCAGCTCGTATGTAATTTGATACCAAGCTAGCCTCAGACTGTGAAAAGTGGTGTGGCTAAATGATAAGAACTCAGGATAAGTTATGTGTCTCATTTAGACCTGGAGAAAAATCCAGGTGAAAATTTGTAATAAACAAAGGTTACAATAACTTTCAGACCCTTGATTATTACAAATTATACTTTTTTTGATTTTTGGCTTTTGTTTGTTTCTGTTCTTGTTTTTGTTTTTTGCTCTGTGAGATTGCCTATTCAGCATTTGCATTAGTAGTTTTAATAAAATTAGTTTTAAAAATATGGTATTAAGGGCATAAAGACTTTAAAATTTAAAAGCCTTATAGTTCTGTTAACTGCACATATCTGAAGCCCAGCTTTTCAAAGACTACAGTATCCAAAACACCACTGACTCCTGCTGGCAGCCTGATGTAATTGCAGGCAAAATTTCCAAGATTCTTTTAGATGTTATAAAAGGTAACATTGTTATTTTACTTAGAAGTCTTATAAGTAAAGGGGAGAAATTTTGCATCCCAT
The DNA here is from genome assembly GCF_054177405.1 of Leptonychotes weddellii. NCBI lineage: Eukaryota > Metazoa > Chordata > Mammalia > Carnivora > Phocidae > Leptonychotes > Leptonychotes weddellii. The sequence goes on from NC_138369.1 coordinate 65,262,200, forward strand.
ATTGTAAAATATTGAAGTGTTACAGGGTCTCTGCATATTATCTCATTGGTAGGATAAGGATCTTAGTTTAATTTTTTTTTTCTTCAGAATTTTACATCATTTTTCACTAATATCACTTTTGAAAGAGAAAACCAGGATCTTGACTAACTGCAGAATTTATCATCCGCAGCATCTGCAGGGATTGCTGTGTCCCAGAGGAAAGTACGACAGATCAGTGATCCTATTCAGCAGATCTTAATTCAGCTGCACAAAATCATCTACATTACACAGGTCAGTGTACTAGCTTTTTATTTCCTTTTCATCTTAAGTACGAGTTTGATGCTAATATTGTTGAAATACTACTTTGTGGAACTTTCACTTGGAATGAATGCTAATTTTTATCCTCTCCAACTACATATATTCAGGAACATTTTGGCTTAGCAGCAGGGCTGGAAAGGTCATTGGGCAAAAAAACCCAAATATGGCAGGTTTCCCCTGTGATTCCTAACCTATTCTTTCATTGTCAGTGTCCCACTAAAAGTAAACTTCAACACAAATGGCCCTTCAATGTGGGGGTGAAAGTGGGGACAGAGCTGGATTCTGCACAGCTTCACTACAAAGAAGAAAGAAAAGTAGTGACCACTCACTAATCCTGAGGATGCTGGGTTAAAACTAGAACATCTAAGAGAAATGAAAACACAAGGTCTGAGATTATTAAAACTTCCTATTTCTAAATCTCAGTGACTCTTGTTACTAGGGAAGCAATCACTGTTAGAAAATGGCTATTAATTATATACAGAAATCTGTCTAATGATAAGCAACTTGAATATTCATTTACCAAAGCTGACCGAAGTCTTATTGCTAATAAGAAAAGAAATTTTTGTAGATGAAGTGTAAGCATTTGGACAAGAAAGTAACGAGTATTTTGGAGCTTAAGATTGCACATCTTATGCAGTTCTTTCATTCATTCGTTTGACATACAATTATTAGGTGCCTACGATTAAGTGCTACTGTTCTATGCACTTAGACATATCAAAGAGCAAAGCATATAAACATTTCCTCAGTCTAAGATCCAGAGAGCCAGTCTGGCCATCCTGTCAGTTGCCAATTGTGGCAATTCCATTATACCTTCAAGTACTAAAGAGAAATACCACCAGGCCAGTGGACCAACTGGGCCCACTATAAGTCATACTGAGCTAATACACTTAACCTCCCCCCGAAAGCAAGCAAATAAACAAAAGATACATGCCAACTGGTGTACCACAGTGGCATTATAAAACTAGCAATTGGTGCCAGTTTACAACCAGTGTCCAGTCTTCTCTGAAGCCTGTGTATTTCTTTCTCCCCAGTGAACTCTAATAATAATAATGTCTAATAAATGTCACTCTAATAAATGGCTGCAGGTCTCTTTGGGCAAGGCTTGGAGAAAAATTTATGGTGTATACTTACAGCAGTGTTTCTGGGCCCTTCTTAAAGGGATCCCAGCTTTCCCACTAATCAAGGGCTTTGGGTCTTTGAACTGACTGAAGTCTAGAAACTGTATGAGAGGCTGTGACTCTCCACTGTGGCAACAGCAACTCAGGTCAGTTTTTTTTGTTTGTTTGTTTTGTTTTGTTTTTCTATCAGGCCTAGAGTTTCTTTTCTGTTATTTAGATGAAGGGATATTCTAGTAAGCTGACCACCTATTTCCTTCCCAGGAACACCCTAGTCAGTTAACCACCACCAAAGATCTCTGTGGGCCAAGGCATCCTAATTAACAGTACATCTTTCTCACCCTTTATGGTAAATACTCCCAATTTGTCACTGTTAGTTAAGTGCTGTCACTGGCTTTTGCTCTTATGGGATCACATCATCCCCACTGGAATCCTATACTTCCAGTGTTGTACCTGGTTTACAAAGGAAAGCAACCACAGACGTTTTTAAGGATGCTGGTGCTCCCCTCTCTAATGTATTTCTCAATGCCTTAGTGACAGGAGTAGCTTCTGAGTGTTCTTGCTGAACGTAATTGGGGAGTGAGTCTGCAGGTCATACATGGTAAATCTACCCCAGCATTCCTGTCTCCCTGAGCCTTTGAATTCCCTCCTCCACATACCAAGGAAGCTCTGGCATTTTATCCCCACTAGACATAGGCCACCATTGAGTTCAAGTTGTAGTACACCATCTAATTAAGCAGTTACCTTCAGCTGCACGACTAACACATGAAATCTGAACTCTCTAGTAAGAGCACCCATTTGAATGAATTCAGCCTGATCTAGTGCTGTATTTCACCGTTCTTGGCCTAAAACCCTTAGAAGCTACCACACATGTTCTCTGGGTTGCTGCTGATATATAATAGCAAAGTCTTGCGATTCTTTTGATGGGTAAGCTTTTTCCTCCTGAGTCATAGTGTGTACCAGTTCCCCAGAATCATATTGAGTTATGACCCTAGTAACGGACTTGAGCCTCATTGTTGGGGGCCTTACGAGGAATAAGCATTCCTTTTTAAGATATCACTCTTCATCTGCCCCAGATAGGTTGGTGTAGAGTTTTCAAGCCAAAGAAGGCTTGACATCTCAGACACAGAGTGACAAGCTACTTTTGCTGGCAATACTAGCTCTGGATGACTTGAATTTCAAGATTGTCAGTTTTATCTGGATCCAGCAAAATGTCCCTATTTCAAGTCTTAGGATCCCATTCTTTTTCCTAACTTTCACATGAGAAACTTGGCACAGTGTGCATTTAACTGACATTGTAATTTAACAACCCTCCCAATTATATTTGTATTTGATTATCAGCTGTATCAGGCTGCGGTAGCAAGAAATTACAGGCTCTTTTAAGGCTATCATGGAATCTCTCTGGGTCTTAGCCTATGACTTGAACCGAGAGTTAAAGGACCCAAGCTTGTCATTTTTTTTCTAAGTGCTCGGATGCACTTTGAAGAATGCATCCCCTAACTCAGTCCTTGTAGTCTTCATACTGCCTAGCAGCCAGGTGTGGCAGCCACAGGAACTTCCAGGGCACTTGCTTCAGTTGGCTCTTTACCTCGGTGAGACCGTGATTAATTGTGATGCCACTGCATGCCATGGGTTACCTGCATCCTAGGTCCTATGGCAAAACTCAGCACTGGGCTCACTTCCAAGGGCACCATCAAACCAATTCCCAAATCCCATCTGTATGGATCCTTCTTCTGGGACCTTCCTGGAAACACTCTGTATCAGTGAAGGTCCAGTTAGGAGACAGAAACCACATGGTAATTTCAACAGGGAAGATTTAATATAAAGAATTGTTTAGGGGAGGGGGGTGGGAGGATGGGTTGGCCTGGTGGTGGGTATTGAGGAGGGCACGTTCTGCATGGAGCACTGGGTGTTATGCACAAACAATGAATCATGGAACACTTCATCTAGAACTAATGATGTAATGTATGGGGATTAACATAAGAATAAAAAAAAATGAAAAAAAAATAAAAAAAGAAAAAAAAAGAATTGTTTAAAAATTATTAATAATAACAGGGTATTATTTTAAAAGGAGGGGGAAAGAATATCTAAAGAATATAGGAAGAACAGATAAGGAAGTCGCTACTTATAAGGCTGGCGCAGAGCACCCAAGAAAGGAGCAAAATAGAAGAGGAAAACCACATTCTGGGCTGAGGTCCAGAACTCATTGGAAAGATCGGAGAAATCCACTGAGATGCTGTGCTAGAGAAACCTGCAGGGAAGCCTTCCTCTGGGGGACTGGGGCAAGTCATCCATGGTGAGGTGTCTTGCTGTGGAACTTTCTGGAAATCAGCACATGAGGCTTAGACTGGGAAATGCCCTCCATGGGACCAGAGGAGGCTGCTCACTGGTAGGTGCTGCTCCATGGAACATTCTGGGAAGCTGCCTGCAAGCTTGGTCCCACTGAAGTTGCCTGGGGATGAGCACCCCATGGGGTCCCCACTGCAGCTGACCACTCAGTGCTGCGGGACTGAGGCGAGGCAGGAGCATCCCTGGAGCCAGAAAAACAAACCCCATCCTCTTCCAGCATCCCTCCAGTGCTCTCTCCTGATGGAGCTGAACATCTTGTCAAGGGAGAAATTCCAGTATCACATGCAGGGCTCTGAAGGGTGGATCTGGAGCCGAGAGGCAACTTGTGGGAGGCTGGCACACAGCCTGGGGAGGGGGGCTTCCACCTTTGGGACCTGCCCACCTCTTGAGTTCTCACAGCTTTCCCTTTGACCTTTCCCAGGCCTGGCTCTTATCTATCACATTTTTCCCCAAATCAGGCATTCTTTTCAATCACCCTGAGGGCTAGCCTTCTGAGATTCGAGTCTGAAATTGATTATTTTTTCCTCCATTTTCTGCTGTCAGCCTTTCCCTTAGGCAATCCCACAGAATTGTCTACTGATTAAATGAAAGAGGATGCAGGGGTCCACAGCAATATGAGGGGGATGTGGAAAATTGGCTAATAAATCAAAACATAATCTGCTATACCTCTATTGAGTAAACATATTCAAAAATGCATTTCCAGGGGCACCTAGGTGGCTCAGTTGTTAAGTGTCTGCCTTCGGCTCAGGTCATGATCCCGGAGTCCTGGGATCGAGCCCCGCATCGGGCTCCCTGCTCGGCGGGAAGCCTGCTTCTCCCTCTCTCACTCCCCCTGCTTGTGTTCCCTCTCTCACTGTGTCTCTCTCTATCAAATAAATAAAATCTTTAAAAAAAAAAATGCATTTCCATTTAAATGCTGAATTAGAAATATGGGGAAGCATTCTTAACTTCAGTGTTAAGGAAATAACTTTAAATAGCTTATTGGTTACCTCAATGCTTAACTACTAAATTGAGAGAAAATAGGCTCTGAAATTTAAATATAGTTTCCATATGCCTGTCTTGCTAATTTTTATATAATAAAAAACTTTTTAATGGCTGTATTCCATTTCCTTATTGGATTTCAAAGTATGTTAAAGCAAGAATGAAATGATTATAAATATCTTATTATTATGCTCTCACACTGCCAGCATAACAAATGATTTCATATTTTTTGGCAAGATAGCATTCCTTGCTACAAGCTCAGACGTAACCATTGTGGTTTTTAAAATGTATTTCCAGAATACTTGAAAGTTTATGACATTGCAAATAGTAAGGGATGTTTCCCCTTTGGGGAACTTTAAATTACAATGCTAATCCAAGTCAATGCCTTTCAAATAAAGGAGATAAAAAAAAGTCTAAACATTATACTATCATATTTGCTATAGGTTAAAGACCTAGATCAGTTTTCTGTGTCTGCTAATTACAAAGGAAAACTGCTGGAAGTAAACCTGAATCAACAAACAAACAGGCAAATGAACAACTCTTCTTGTCTGCATGTTTATTTCCAAGTCAAACTCCCTTGCAGACTTAGGCTGTGATAGCCGCCCTGAATCGCAGGGCCAGGTCCCTCCTGACAACCGCAGATAACCTTACAGGGGAAACTGCATACTTTTGGCCGGTGGTGGCCTTTCCTATCCAGTTTCCATGGAGACGGATCTTGGAAATCATCTAAAAGCAACTATTTTAAAAGGCAGGATGTTAAAATCCTTATGCTGTCTTCATTGGTTTGACCTCTGTTTTTATCAAAACTGAGATTGTAATCTTAAAACAGTCAGCTGAGAATGAAATCACTGGTTCATTTCCATTGCTGGAAACCAAAATCGATCTTTGGGCACCTAAGGTGACCACTGTACATATGTTACCTTTTAGTACGAGTCTTTTTGTGTGATTGCTTAGGTAAGACCCACGCAGCCAACTGAAGCTCTGGATTTAATTCTGTACTTAGGATTTGATTGCTTTGTTAAAGAAATGCTTTGAAAATCAGCATATAGCAACTTTAAAAAAATTAAACATCTGTCTCCTAGAGAACGAACAGGGAGTTTATGTGGATCTCCTTTGGACTGCCATCTTAACCTCAACTATTGCCAACAAAACAAAAAAATGTGGCTGGGAACAGCAATGTGCTATGCCTCAGATGAAGTTATAATACCTACTGTCATCAGTGAAACATACTGGTTTTTTCAGCAGTGGTGATAGATGAAACTAGAACCATCCTTACTTTCTCTTATTTGGGTCTCCTGGTTCCTAATGGCAAGGGGGACAGATTAAATAGAATTTAGGGTATAGCCATGTATCTAAGTGCACTCGTGTTTTTGGGGTTTGCAAATTCTAAAAGAAAGCTTACATTTTGTGTATTGATTTTGATAATAATCTTTGAGTATATATTTAGCATTTAGGGAAATCTTTTAAGCAGTAATATATCAAAATATTTTGTTTTTATAGTAAGATATTATTTAAGTCACTTCAAATGACATCCTCTCAACTACTGATGGTCTGCTGACATATTCTTGGAGACACTAGAGAGTGTGTCTTTAGATAGATAGAACATGGAGATCAGATTTCATTTTTTTCTGTTGTGGCTTTGGTATAGTAAAAACAAACAAAAAAATAAGCTCTTAGATGGGTGGCGTTGAGAGACTCGCCTTTTCTAGAATCAGTTCCTTTATCAGTAATATTTGGGTAGCTTATGGGGCTATTGTGCTAAAGGAAATAAAGTATGTGAGGTGTTCATAAAGTGCTAACCTGTAGTAATGCTATGGTGGTGTTTGCTCTAGGATAATGGTTGTGTTAAAAGACACACTACCTCAGAAAATATCTTTGCATGTTACATAATGTCTTTAAACTCTGATTTCCTTACCTATAAAATAGTACCTGCTTTATATGTTTATTGTGGGGAGAAAAGTGACATAATGCACATAAAGGAGTAATCATAGTAACTGGCACATACAAATCGCAGGTATTAATATTCTAGTCTCAGTATTATAGTCCTTAGATATAATAGAGTAACATACATCTTCGGCAATTGAACTATGCATGAGTCATCATTCTGTGTAAAATTTTAAATTCTTCCATGAAAATTTTAAAGGTGGGTGCTGTCTATAGTGACAATTTTTCCAAGAAGATAAAATAGTTTTCTAATACTGCCCTGTGTATGAATCTTTAGTTGACTGTTAACTTATCCAAGAAAGCTTTTATGAGAATTAATTCAAGCAATCAGGAGCAATAAAAGCAATTCTAAGTTAACAAGAGGCTTATCAAGTTGAATGAATAGCAAGGATTTTAAGAATATTTGAGCGCTATGAATTGTGTAAGACTGATGAATCACAGACCTGTCTCTCTGAAACAAATAATACATTATATGTTAACAAAAAAGAAGAAGAAGAAGATAGTAGGAAGGGAAAAATGAAGGCGGGGAATCGGAGGGGGAGACGAACTATGAGAGACTATGGACTCTGAGAAACAAACTGAGGGTTCTAGAGGGGAGGGGGTGGGGGGATGGGTTAGCCTCGTGATGGGTATTAAAGAGGGCACATACTGCATGGAGCACTGGGTGTTATACACAAACAATGAATCATGGAACACTACATCAAAAACTAATGATGTAATGTATGGTGATTAACATAACATAATAAAATAAAATAAAATAAAAAAACCCAACTAAATAATACTGTGCATATTGACAATAAATCTACTAAATGATGTTAAAAAAAAGAATATTTGAATTAGTAATCTGATACTGATAGCTGCCAGTGTTGGGGTAAGTCTCTTTTTAAGGAACCTGTGGACCCACTGGTACTTCACGCCTTCAAAGTTGGCTGTGCAATTAGGTGTATCAGAGAAGGCTTGCTTCTGCCTTTCTCTTTGGCAATCAGAATCATGCAAGGCAGCAACTAGACGGTCCTGGGCCAACACTGCCGTGTGGTGTTTGATTTAGGGAAGTGGCAACTTCCAGGGTCTAACAGTAGGGAATTACCAAATCCCAAAAGGTATCTCCAGGCGCTTCTCCCATCCCTCCTCCTCTCTAACCAATTCCCTTGCTAGGAAAGTGTGCAAATAACCCTTCCCTTCATTGTCTGGTCTTCCTCTTAAGTTAAACTCATTCCACTTTTGCTAATCTCTCATGCACACATATATCATGTATACTCATTTTCCTTCTCATCTGTCTTCCAACTATTTGCTCAGTAATGCCAAGAAATCTCTCTCTGTCTCTCTCTGTTTCTCTCCCTCTCTCTCTCCACATTTCTTTTTTTTTTTTTTTTAAAGATTTTATTTATTTATTTGACAGAGAGAGACATAGCGAGAGCAGGAACACAAGCAGGGGGAGTGGGAGAGGGAGAAGCAGGCTTCCCGCAGAGCAGGGAGCCCGAAGCGGGGCTCGATCCCAGGACCCTGGGATCATGACCTGAGCCGAAGGCAGACGCTTAACGACTGAGCCACCCAGACGCCCCATCTCCACATTTCTTTATTTCCCTTTTTATTCCGTGTAAAAGGACAGCAGTAATTATGACTATTTGCTGGGATAGGGAGAGTGATTACATCTGGAGCAAGGTACAAGAATGCTATAGTATTGACATAAAAGGAGCTCAGTAGAGATTCAGTGCTGTCAACTTGCAGAACCTTTGAGAGTACACTAAAGGGCTTCAGACCTTCCAGTAGAGTCTTGGTTCCTCTGCAATTAAGCCTGCTTTGACTCAAAGTCAAAGGACTGAGTAGGATTATAGATGCATTGTTAAAACTTATTTCAGTTATGTTTTTTCTGTTTATAGCACTGCAGTGCTTATTAATGGACCCCATATTCTATTGTGTTTCGACTGATGAATAGTTTTCCTTTGGCTATAAAATCAGCAGTTGTGAGCCTCCATTGACCCTATTCATTACTCTAGTACCTATTTTATACATTCCCCTGCTTCATGAAGCCTGAATGAATAGACATTTCTTGTATTAGCCAGGATATGGTAAGTTATATCATACTAACAGATATGTCCTGAAATCTCTTTGCTTGATACAATAGAGGTTCGTGTCTCACTTAGCTGAAGTTAGACAGGTCAGGTGGCCCTCCTCCATCTTATGGCTGTACCATCTGGAGTGGATGGAATCCAAGCTCCTTGCCCAGGGTAGACAGGGATGGAGGAAGCATACTGGCTTTGCATCTCTTCGTCCTCAGAGTGACATCTATCATTTTCATTGGCCCAAAGTAGTCACATGGCACCAAACCTAAACTATAAGAGAGCATAGAAAAATGGAGTTGGATGGGTCAATAATTGTCACTACCACATTGCTCTTTCTTTTGATGTGAACTTTGAATTATATTCTTGTTTTTTTTATTTGTTTGATTTGTTTGGTTTTGCTTTTAATCTTGAGAGCGCCTACTACCACGTTTTCCTTCCCACTTAGCCATCTTTGTTCTTACTGGTTCTTTTTCATCTCCTTCCAGGTCCTCTTCATATTTTAAACAAACCAGATGTTATTTGCACTCTGAGGCCCCTTATCATTCTGGCGCTATTTCTTTGCTCTCTTCTCCCTCTCCCAAACTTTACTTCATCCCTCTGTGCTTTTCAGAATCTTTGGTGTCCTTGTATAAATTCAACTGCAAAGCACTACAAAATCAATTTTTTTAAATCCTCGGTTTCATCCAATCACCATATTTTCTAAGATTTTAAAGTGACTTTCTACTAAGTTATTAAACCCAACTCATCCTGGCCCAGCCCCAGTGTATACTCATTCATTCTTTTCTTCTTTACAAAATTGGTCCCTACCATCTGATCTCTCTCCATGTGAATATTCAGGAGCATTCACAGAGAGACATCTGACTAGGTAGTAATGCAGATATGTACTTCCTGTTCTAAAGTATCAGATCCTTCAAGACAAGGGCCTTGCTTAGGGTGTTTAGCAAAATTCTGGGCATGACGTAAACACCTAAACATCTGATAGAATACATCCTTCCTTGTGAAGTCTCTTCTTTACCAAATTCAATTTATATGTGTAATTTAGTTGTTATATGAAAAATAATACCAATAAAATTAAAGAACAATAGGATAAATGTAAGCAGCCTTTTGAGAGAGAGAAGAGTAATATATTTCTTCTGGATTGTGGAATGAAAAATTATCACACCTCGTCATGCTATTTGGAGTAAAATTTATATTTTTATTTAGTCCTGTTGAATTATATTGTTACACTGACCCTCAGTAAATGCTTCCTGGGAGTCATCTGTGCAGTGATAACAATTTGCTTATAATAATTGTTTTCTTATTTTATGCAGCTTCCTCCAGCTTTGCACCACAATTTGAAAAGAAGGGTTATAGAGAGATTCAAGAAATCCCTCTTCAGCCAGCAGAGTAACCCTTGCAATTTGAAATCTGAAATTAAAAAGGTACAGTATTTGACATCTAGGAATTCTTCTTTGGCTAACAAAAACACATCAGAAGAGTTACATTTTACACCTTCTCCGCTTTGTACTTTAAGCTCTATCCTCTATTAAAGGATGTTATCCTAGTTTGTTTTAGTCCTCTCAAGCTGCTATAAAAAAGACACCATAAACTGGGGTGTTTATAAATGGCAGAGACTGCTCACAGTTCTGGAAGCTGGAAGTCCAATATCAAGGTGCCAGCATGGTCAGGTTTGGTACAAGCCCTCTTCCCGGTTACGGACTTGTGACTTCTCCTGTGGTCACGTGGCAAAGGAGGCAAGGAAACTGTCTGGGGCCTCTGTATAAGGGCACTTTTTGTAAGAGGACTTCCATGAGAGCTTTGTCCTTATGGCCTAATTACCTTGCAATGACCCTGCCTCCCAATACCATCACCTGGGGGGGTAGGTTTCAGCATAGGAATTTAAGGGGATGCAAACATTCAGACCATGGCACTGTGTATGATACGAAATTGAGGATGTCTTTGCCTCTGATTTTCTCACCTTTATTTCTGTGGCCATCACCTCAGAAGATTAATAGAAAGTTCTTTTGGTACGATCGCATGTTTTCCTAAGAATAAATGTTATTAAATATCTTTAATTAAAAAATATATTTTAGCCTTTTTAAAGAGAATTCTACTCCAATATTTTATTAGAATGTTCTCCAACAAACCTCTAAATTGAGCTGTGTCACTCTGAACAAGTCGTTTAACCATCTGAAGCTGTGATTTTGATCACCTACGAGGGTGGAATGAACCACTGTTGACCGTTGAACAACATGGGGATTGGGCACTGATCCCCTGCTCCCGCACAGCTGAAAATCTTTTTTTTAAAGATTTATTTATTCATTTTAGAGAGAGAGAGCATTAGCACACGTAGGTTGAGGGAGGAGCATCTCAAGCAGTCCCCCGCTGAGGGTGGAGCCAGCCTCAGGGCTTGGTCTCAAGACCCATGAGATCATGACCTGAGCCACAACCAAGAGTCAGACACTTAACGAACTGAGCCGACCAGGTGCCCTGAAAATCTTTGTATAACTTTTGACTCCCCAAAACCTTAACTACTAGCTGCTTACTATTGATCAGAAGGCTTGCCAATAGCCTAACTAGGGGATTAACACACATTTTGTATGTTATATATTACATACTGTATTCTTTACAATAAAGTGAGCTAGAAATAAGAAGATACTGAGGAAATCATGAGGAGAAAATACATTTATAGTACTGTACTGTAAGAAATCCACATAGAAGTGGACCCAAGCAGTTCAAAACTGTGCTGCTTAAGGGCCAACTGTATTTCTAAGCTTCTTTCCATCTTCGACATTCTATAATCTCCTAGACCTCAGGTGTTAGTCAATATTTCTATTCACACACACAAAAACTAAATCACAAAGAAGTTAAATCAACCAGACAGAAGGAAAATTATTTGTCCCTAATTAGGACCACTTGATGACAGGAAATCCCTTTGTCCTGGCCGGCAGCCATTTCCATAAGCCCTTGGAGGTGGTCACAAGCTCCCCTTCTCCTGTCCCGGAAAGACCTGAGGCCCAAGCAGTTTGCTCCCATTTTTATCTATCATCTATCTATCTATCTATCTATCTATTTTATCATCCACTTAAACTTTGAAACAGTCATGTGGCCAATGAACTTTTTCTTTAAAGTTTCTTTCTCCTTTTCATGGATCTAGTCTTAAGCATAAATGTACTCCTTATCCAGGCAGTATGATGGGCTCTTTGATAAGAAATGCAAACAGTGTGTTTGCTCTGTTGCCTTACCTCCGTGATGTCTGCACCTACACAAACAGGAGATGGGAAAAGAGAGACAGCGGCAGGTAAACAAAACAGAAACCCTGCGTCATCAGAGATGAAAGAGCACAATTTCTTTCACAGGTTGTGTTGGCAAATCAGACCAAGAAATAAAGCTCGAGGAGCTCAAAACAAGTGGATGAGACTGTGGATATTTGTTTTATGATATTTACATATTGTACCATGAGTACCAATAAATATGTTTTAGGAAGACAGAGGCTCAAATATCCCATGAAAATATTACATATTGCTAGGTTTTAATATTCTTATTAAAATGATATGCGGAATAATCCAGTTTGTACACAAATTTATTTTGACAGAAACCCCAGCTTTAAGAGATGAAAGTGCCCGCATCAAGCTGTCCGATGCACAGAGGGGCCTCCAACTCTTCCCCTGAGGCTGATCTTCCACCGTGCATGTCCTTAAAGCAGATCGCTTGCTCTTTTGTTACTGAGGTTTACTGGTTTGCATCCCTTCCTTGCTGTGTTTCTTGTCTCTCCTGATAGAAAAAAGATTCTCTTTTGTTAGAATGGCCCCACCTGCCTTGTCGGCCTTCCCTGTACAGTGGCAGCACCTCTCGGGGCACGTACCTGCTGTCCTTGGTCTGGGGAGTGGAAAGGGATTAATGGCGTGGTAGAGGGCGTTCGGGGAGCCTGGGTGAGGGAACTCAAGGGGGCATAGACTTAGCCTTCTGTTCAGTGTTGTTTGGAGGCAGATTAAATTCTCCTGTGAGAAATGCTATGTTCCCCTTCGCTGAGAATTACAAGGTCGTGGTGGTTCATACCATCATGGTGTTTACAGGCACATGAGGGAGGCACAGGCCTCCCCTCCTGCGCACGGAACAGATTTTCTGCCTGGAATATTAACATGCCTCCTATTCTCCACCACTGAACCGAGAGGTCAGCTTCTCCATAAAAATTTCCCTCGATTTTCCCTGTTCAGAATCAATCTCCCCTTTCTCTCTGCTTCAGGCACTTTTTCACTCACATTGTTGTGTTTTAAATAGCTTTTTATCTAGCTTTCATTTCTGTTTCCCCCAAAGGCAGTGAGTGTGTTATATTCATCTTTGATTACCTGCAGTCTTGCACAGTGCCTGGCACATGATAGAGCTCAATGTATGATTGTTGAATATAGAATATATTCTATGTTGATAAATATATTCTGTATAATATAGTCTATATCGGTTCTATTCTTTATTGATGTGTATAACATATTATATGACATATATTGGCATGTATTATATTTATATATTTTTATATGAATATAAAAAGAAGCCCTCCTGCCCTCATCTAAACATAAATGAGAAGAGTCTGTGGCCTCTGTTTTTCCTCCCTTTCTGGTCTAATCTTTTGTTTGTGACAATTTTTGTTCAGAAATGAATTTTTCATCCCCTGTATAATCTCGGTGGAGTGGCCTTTTGACTAACACAGTCACCCACCCCAGGGCCGTGGAAGAAGCAAGCAGTGATAGTTCATAAAATGCATTTGATTTCCACTTCCCCTCTGAAATTTGTCCTGAAATCCAGGGACTCCATGTCTCCAGTTTGAGGAATCATTATGGGATGATTGTGCCTTCTGATGAATGGCCTGAGACCCAGCAGGATATATAGAAGAGTGAAATAATAGAAAAGCCGTTTCCTAAGAAACTAAGCTCTTTATTTATGACTTATCTAAGCTGATCTGTGGTCCAATCTGCTCAACCTTGGCTAAAAATTCGAGGGGAATAAAACATGTGAGTAATTGTATAGTGTTTTGGGAAACTAGGATTTTGGGCATGGGAGAAAGGAGAAACAGAAACAAGATGGAATATATTAATTCAAATTAGAATTGGAAATCCCAATATGAATGAGTATGAATTCATGATAAATCTTTTTAAAAAATACACGTATTTCCTAATATTTTCACTAAGTTGTCTAGAAACTAAGCAAGCAGCAGTGAGCTCCCTGAGCACCCGTGGAGCCTCGGAGATACAGCTGAGAGCAAGGACTAAAAGATTAGGTGGAAAGTCTTGACATAGTAGGTCGTGTAGTGAGGATGCCATCAAGGATAGCTGAGGATGTGTAAAAACGACCTCAGGAACCAACTTAAAGAGGCTCCCACTGGCTATCTATTGAATAATTAGAGCATCAATAAGAATAATAACTGCAATGGATTGAAAGCATTAGCTAAAGTTTACATCTAAGAGGTCATGACAGAAAAAGAAAAATCCCTCATTGGTTTCCTTTGGAGGATGCTAAGTAACCAACTCATGATTCTGAAAATTATTTACAAAAGGAAAGAATCAAACATTTATTCTGCTGTTGCCTTATGAATTCTATCCCAGGGTAACTAAATTGATGAGGGGAAGTTTCTCATTAAAGTAGTCCTTCAGCTAATAAGAACCAGAGGAATAAAAATCGTTGCCATTCTGCAGCCTCTAATAACGGATCTAGACATCATCCCCAGGGGCTTGCTAATGTCACAAAAAGAGGGGCAGCCAGACGTTATATGCCTCCTGATGGACGTGCAGTACCATCTATGAAGTATATTCGCTAAAGGCTTGGATCTGCATCCGAGGAAGCCTCTATATTGGAAGTGGGCAGACTGTGGTTTTTGGAAATAAAGTTTCTGGAACACAACCACTTGCCTTCACTCACAGTATTCCCTATGGTCGCATTCACCTTCTAGGCACAGTTGAGTGGCCGTGACAGAGATGACACGGCCTGTAAATCTCTCAGTATTTCCTATCTGACCCTTTACCGAAGAAGTTTACCAACCCTGCTCTACCTCTAGCTACGCACCTGTAGCAGATACATGGGTCGAGAGAACATGTGCAATGACCCCATGGGGATAAGCAGGCAATCCAGACTGGGGAATTCTATAGGAAAAATGACACATTCTTAAATAAAGAAATTACAAGGAAAGGTGAGCACTTCTCTTCGGTTCCTGATCTCTATACTTCAACTCAGCTTGGCAAGGTCAAGCTTACCTTATTCAGGAGATGGCAGTCTCTTTAATTCCTAACTCCAGGTTTCGGGCTCTTTTCCAGTTAGCAGATTGCTCCTCTCCTCATGCTTTCATTAATGTCTTTTGATGCACATCATAATTACGCCTTATATTTGCCTAGCCCTTGTCAGGGCCCCATGGAGGCATCATAAATCAGCAGTGCCCAGCACCAACCTGTTTGGACCGAGTGGAGAAGTTCCTAGAGCAGGGCTGTCCTGCCCAGCAGGGTCAGGCCACTACTATTCATCTTCTCTCTGGATACCACCTTCAGTGTCTGAACGGAGGTCCTGGGAGGATGAGCTTGTGGTTGTAAATAGCATACAACAGTGGTTTTCCAGCCGATACTGAGTTTTGGAATTCTTTGTTAGAAAGACGGTCTTTGGTGGAAATGTAAACGGCTCAGCAGCAAGGCTGCTTCTGGGGGAAGTAGGGGTGAAAGTGGGGATGCGATGTGCATCACATGGACACGGATGATGGACCATCCCTGTGAAGGTGCCCATGCATACGTGTGTGGGTGCTTATGTATCGGAGAAAAGTGAGTATAAATACTGGACATGTCTGTTAACAAAGTGGCCTATAAAAACCTAATAAAAAAGAAAGGAGCTCGAGGTTAGAAAAGATGAAAAATAAGACAATATATTATGTCTTAATGTGTTAGAACTCAGTCGAACAGGACAGGAAAATCTAAAGGAAAAAAGATCAGAGGACTGGTGAGTGGCGTGTGATGTGGCACATTAAAAATTTTCTCACTTCTGGCACCTAATTTCATTTACGCTGTTTCATTTCTTTTCTACCTCAACTGATTAGATTGCAAACAATTGGTGTAGTTGTTCTGCAGCAAAGATAGCCTTATTTTATGACATGGAAGAGAAGATACAGTTTGGGGAATTTAATGAAGATTACAGTTTTTATTTCTCCATTAGGTTTGGCCTAAAAAGTACTAGATTCTCAGTTGACGATGAAGTGCTAAGATTGCTCAATACTTGCTCAAAATCAGTGAGTTTTGGGGGAGAGGGGTAGTAGCAGTGATGCAGTCTGTTCTCTTTAATATTTGCTTGGCTTTAGTTCAAAAGTGTGTACGGTCATTTGCTCTTTAGAACTGTAGATGTTTATTCAGAGCAGGGGAGCCCTTTGATGTCAGTTCAGAAGGAGGGTCTTAAGCATTCTTCCAAAGAGAACATATATGCCAAAGATGGGAGTACCCCTCTAAGCTGAATGTTTGCGAGGCAGGAGAGGGCCCACAAGGCACTGGCCCACCACAGGGATTGCTGCTCTGAACCGTTCTGTGGTAGCATCCATATTCCCCCTACGGGCTGAGCCTTTTCTTGCCTATCTGGTGTGTCCAGAGTTGGACTCACCACCTTCTTCTTCCTTCCTATGTCTGCATCACTATCATGGCAGGCACGTTTTCTGTCTGCTCAGTCTTTAAACCTTGCAGTCATGTTCTGCTGCTCCACGTTATTTCTTTTGTCCCATAAGTCATTAACACCTGCACATCTTCTTCATGTAGGCGGTTTTGCTTGCCCTTTGATGTTACAGCCCTGGGTTACAGCCCTGGTTCTGCCACTTACTAGCTATGATCCTTGAGCAAATCCCTTTTCAGTGTCCCCATCTGTAAACCTGAGATAATGCTTACCTTAGAGGTAGTTATAGGAACCAAACAGAACATCCAATGTGTCTAGAATGTTTAAGTACTCAATACGTGGCTGTAGGAGCTCCTGGTGTTATTAGGGGAGGGTACTCGATCTTCCTCTTGGCTACCACCTAGTCCAAGGTCTTAGAACTTCTCTCTGAGGTTAGTGTCATAGCTGCTTTGCTGACCTCCCTGTTCTCCAATTCTCCAATCCATCTTGCCGGACCGAGTTTCTAAACACCGGCTTTTTTTTTTTTTTCTTTAGCATACCAAAAAACCTTAGAAGCCTCCAGTTTCCTGCCTCACAGTTTAAACCCTGACATCCAGCTTTCTAGGCCCGCATTATTCACAGGAGCCTCCTCTGGTCTGCATCCACCCTGACATCCCCAGCCCCATGCAGACTGTTGTCGGAGTGATCTTTCAAAACGGGAATCTGACTGTGTCACACACGCACCCACACAGACACATAGAAAGCTGTTCAGGGGCTCGAAGTATAAACTGCCATATCGTCCCCACAGTATTCCCAGTCCCTTTTGGTCCAAGCCCGGCCCACCTCTCATACCTCTCTTGTTCTTTGTGGTCTCATACTAGCCACAGGTACCGTCGGTCCACCATGCAGCCTCCTCCTGAGTCTTTGCAAATGCTTGTGTTCCTGCTTTTCAAGATCTTCCCTCTCCATCCTTGACTCATTCTCCCAGCATTAAGTGTCATTTTTTCAGGAAAGCCGTTCCTGTCTAAGTTAAACCTGCCCGTTACCTCCTAGAACCACAGGCCCATCCTTCAATGCATTCAGCACAGTTGCAATTTCACATATATTCAGGTTGATATTTCACAGCTATATTCCTCCTTAATTAGGCAGTAAGCTCCAAGAGTACAATTTTTGGCCACCATTGGTTGTTTTCATTGTTTAGATCTGTGTGTGGCACACAAAGGTTGATAAAAAAATCCCAGCTGAATTAATGAACAGCATTTGTCTTCCTCTCAATCTAGATCCCCACACCTCTATAACATGGACTTATATCATATCCCTTTCATCACCTTGCTACTGGTAGGCAGTGCCCGGGCTTTGCCCCCAAGTTCCACTCACCTGCAATGTCTCTTTCGCTTCCTTGTATCCACCCAAATCCACCCTTCAAGGCTCAGCTCCAGTGTTTCTGCTACAGAGCTTCTGAAAATCATGCTAGTCTTCATGAAGCATGCTTATTTTTGGAAGCTTAGAACTCCCCACCTCATTTTACACTTCAGTGTTTATTCTCCCTCTTGTTCATGCACATTAGCCTATTTTCCCAGGCAAATAGCAAGCCACATCATTGCTGTGTCCTCCCTGGTGCCCAGCATGCTGCTGATAAGCTGGATAGATCATTGGTATATGTGATTCAGTAGTTTTCATCTGTTTTGCAAAACCTGCTCAGAGCATGACACAGGCTAAGGGGCAAAAAAGATGTGCTGAAAGAATATGTATGTCAAAAAATGGAACTGCAAGAAGAAGTTCTGAGAAGTTTCTGGAATAAAAATAAATGTATCTGGGATTCAAACACAAGACCAATGAATTTTAGTCCTTGCCTTCATCCATGCGCCCATCCCTCCGAGGATTTGCAGTTCTTAGGCTGAAGGAGACTGTAATGTAAGAAGCACTGGCATCCTCAACCACTCTTCTCTTCGAGGTGTGAATCAATGACGACTTGTCCTTGTCTTCGTAAAATGGCTATCTTGACCTCTCTAGCTCACAATTCACACGCTTCACTGTGCAGCTTTAAACACCTTCCTGTCTGTGAACGAGTTAGGATTCCAAGGTGTTTACTTAATAATTAAGTTGACTTAACTAAGCTTTCTATAATTAGGAGGAGCATTTCAGGCAGCCAAATTACTCCTCTGCTCAACCACATGAAAAACAATCCCATCTGAAGTCATTTGGAAGGCAATGCCAGGAAATCATTTTCAGCATTACAAGACATATTAAGAAACCTAGTTGGAGCAACCTACTAGCTTGGCTGTGAGGAATACAGAGTGCTTAGGCCTACCTCTGTGGCATCCTAATAGCACTGATGAGAATGTTATTAAGGCGTGTGACTATCAGATCCTCCTGCACTGCAATGTGTTGCCATCTTACGATCTTGTCATTTTACAGATGGGATATTGGTTTTATCAGTTGTCATTGAAGTAAGGAAAATAAATTTTCAAGAACAAAAAAGGATGGAACCATAGTTTTTTCCTAGAGTGTAGTTTTCGTAGGCAACATGGAGACTGGAAAACACAGAAATAATTTGTATTAGTAGTGTCCAAAGTACACAGATGGAATAATGATCAATTGCTTATAGAAAATGTTCTTATTAAGGTATAAAATGCAGAATGCATCCAGTGAGGTCCCTGTACAGCTCCGTGGACTTCTATGTACATATTCCCCTGGGTGACCACCACCCACATCACTAGGTAGAACATTTCCAGTACTGAAGAAGGCTCCTGTCTGCCTTTTCCTAGTCAGATTCCACCCCCTGCCACAACATAATCATTATCTTAATCTTCATCGCCATTGGTTAGTTTTGTCTGCTTGTGAAAGTGCCTATATGTGAAGGTATATGTTGCATCTTCTTTGGTGTTTTTGGCTTCTTTTGCTCAACATTCATTCATTCATGTTGCTGTTTTTTGTGCTTTGCAGAATCCCATTGGATAAGCACACCACAATCTATCTATTCTTCTGTCTGTAGACATTTGGGTTTTCTCCAGTTTGGGGTCAGAAGTCCTCATTTCTCTTGTGTGTATACCTTAGAGTGGGATTACAAGGTCATACGGTAGACATATGTTGTTGAATCTTAATGAATACTGCCAGTTTTCTCAAGTGATTGAACAATGGTGTATTTTAATTCATGAGCAGAGTATGTGAATCCAAGGTAACTGCCAGTGCATAGTCAAAACTGTGCCATTTGTTTTTGGTTTATTAATAAGAATTGGCACTTTAGAAGTATGTTATATTAACATAGGCATGAAAACTTGACCAGCCCAAGTGCTGGTTGGAATTACAGGTAAAAAAAGGTTGAAAAATGCTTATAGCCTAAAATTCCACTTAAAAAATTCAGCTTTGTGGGAGAGCATCAAACAGTTGGAACCTTAATAGTCTTTCATTTAGTGAATTACTCTCTCCTTTAGAGTGTTGGGGATTAATGTTTGGAGATTAAAATTAAGAACAGTAATTTAGAAAAATATATTAAGAAACTTGTTTGCCTCGGTCAAACAAGAAGGCATTGTTTAAAGGAGATACACAAAAAACAATGATGATGTGGGCTAAGCATATTGTTCTGTTGAATAATTAGGTTTATTCCTCATATGCCTGATACAAAGAACATTTTGATGTCCCAAGCCTATGCTGTTATTTTTCTATCCATTTTTATCTTGCTCTCATAAAGCCATAAAGTGCAGAGTTGTTTTTGTTTTTTCGTGTGACCAGGGAATTGTCTACCTTGCTTTCACTATAATTTGCCTGCCTCCAATTTAGAAGTTCTTTTGAAAAGAAGATGTGCCTTTCCTATTTACAAGAGATTGAAAACCACAAGGACTAAATTCTCCATGCCGAGACAGAGGGAAAGAGGTCTCCTGTCATTTGCTTCTGACTATAGAATAACATGTGGCTTTGCCTTTTCTGTTCCAGTTATCTCAGGGATCCCCAGAACCGATTGAGCCCAACTTTTTCACAGCAGATTACCATTCATTACGTCATTTATCAGCTGGAAACAGCCTGTCCCCAGATGACCCGACAGGTAATGGTCTTCACCACAGAAAGTCTGGCTTTCACAAAGAAATATATTGTTTGGATCAACAGCTATCCTTAAAAGATTATCTTCAATTTAAAAGAAAAATAGAGCTTATTTTGATTATCTATGGCAATAGTTGGAAGGGATATACAGTACGAATATAGAAATTCCCTACGAGATTCATCGTACCCTGTTGTGGCAGCTTCTTTGATCATTTATTAATGCCATAAACAAACAGCAGACTCTGTGTGGGTGAATTATATTTCCTTTTATTTCTTCTTATCTGATGATGGGAAATCAAATGCTCCAAAGCATCCAGGGAGATAAAAAGCAGAAATGAAGAGTTTGAATATTGAAAATGGAGAACATTTGAAACTTACCTGAAGAATCCACATCAGACATATTTAATTTGTTTTTCTTTTTTGCTTAAATCTCACGTAGGGAGGCTATGTAGCATAGGGATTAAAGGTGCAGATTCACAAAACCTGGATGCCTAAACTTGAATCTCAGCTCCAGCATTTAGTAGTTGACCTTGGGCAGATTATTTGACCTCTTGAACCCCAGTTTCCTTGCCTATAAAATGGGGGTAAACGTGGCACTTGCTCCATAGGGTTATAATGAGGATCAGTGTAAACATACAAAAAGTGCTTGACCATTAGTAGGGGTTCCGCATATTGTAACTCTTCTCATGATAACTGAACTCTCAGAAGAGGTTTTCAAGCTACTGTGAGGTTTCAGAGATCCTAAATAATTTTCAAATCCCTATAAACTATAGTTACATCACTCAGTGGCATGGATAGAAATGATGGTTAAAGGGAGACTCGCCATCCCCTCACTCAGTTTAGGTAAATCATTAAATGTATTAATTCTCAACCTTTCCCTATGTCTTGGACTCCTGGGATAAAGCCAACCTGTAGGCAGAATTACTTTTAAAATAGTCTCTGAGAAACCCATAAGATCAAGATGAACTGCCATCTAAGTCTAAAGTGTTTTGCTTTGAAAAGCACCCCCAGGGCTGGTCAGTCAGTCTGTAGGCCAGACTTCTTACAGTAGCGATTCTGATGAAACCAAGAGCTCTGGTGGAAATCTCAGAGCGGCCTGAGAGGGAGCAGACAGACATCCAGGGCATCCTGGGGTGAAGCAGGCAAGTCCCATCCCAGCAGGCTGGCCACAGGCTCACACGGCAGAGTCTGCAGGCACTTTGGGGAACACCTTGGCCCAGAGCTTTGAAGAGGAGCTGCCAGGACTCATCAGTCTCATGCCTCCCCTCCACTTCAACCCATTCCCTCTTTTCTCTCCTAAGTGAAGGGGGCTCCTGGGCCTCCCTGCATGCACCAGTGTTGATTGAGTGCAGTGGAAGCTGGCCAACATTGCTTTGGGCGGCACTTGGTTGGGTGAGGTGCTATTTTATCATCCTTCAAACACCCATCCAAGAAAGTATTGCCTCCTGGCACTAAGTGCACTTTATTTCCCTCTAGCAGTCACATGAAAGGACCAGGTCTTCATTGTCTTTCCCTGTCTATTTCTGCCTCCCTCTAAGAGTTCATTTTCTTTCTAGCACATATTTACTGGTTTTGCTTGTAGCTTAAGGAGAGTGTTTTAATCAGAAAACATCAGGTCATTTGTGCTGGGAATACTCCTCACCTGTCCTTAGTGTTCACAGACATGGGCGCACATGTGTGCGTGCTCACACATGCCTCTCTAACTTAATTGCCCAATTTATACCCTGAGAAATGCCCCAAAATCTTTGTGTATTATTTTGTGATGGCCACCCCAAAAGCAGCCAGTTATTAAAGGAAGACAAACAGAGTTTGAATATTCAAAGCAAGATCATTTGGAATGTGCTTAGAAGTACTCCTCTTCATCATGACTCAATTGACCCTGTTTTCACTACCGCTGAGTTGTAATTGTCAACAAAGTCCCACTAAGAAAATGTGAACCAAAGGTCACACTTGCCATAACCTATCTATTTCAGGTTTACATACCAGCTCTGATTTGGAGGAGGGAATAACATATGAGCAGATGCAGGTGAGGTTTTTGCAATGCCTTGAACAATTTTATTTTGTTGCTTTTAATTCAGTATTAACCTGAATTTCTTTTTTTTTCTACTTCAGACTGTGATTGAAGAAGTCCTAGAGGAAAGTGGTTATTACAACTTTACATCTAACAGGTGAGATCTAGGGTTTTCTTTTAAATGTGAAAGGTCAATTGAGATCATTGGATGTTAGATCCGATTATCCTGGATTCCAGAGATTTTTTTTTCCTACTTTTATTTTAAATACTTTTGTAAAATATCTTGGCTTAGACTAGATACAACCATGGGTAGAATGTGTGTTGCCTATATTTTGTGTGGATGCAGCTGCTGGTTCTCTGTTGAAAAAGAAAGGGCGATAGCTTAGTGGTAATTTACTCCCAGAAAAAATAAGAAACATAATGAAATTGAAAAGCATTTCTAGGGTTGTGGTTTTTGTTTTTTTTTTTAATTAAGCATTTGTTCCCTTCTAGTAGAGCTGTAAACTCAAATTTCCATCACTGAAATCTACCCATTATTTGTATAGAATGCAGGGGGAAATGCACCTAAACAAAGAATCGCTTCTGGTGAATTTAAGATATGTTCATGGGAAAGGATTTGTTGTTATGTATTGCTATTTGCTTACCCTAAGTAAGGAACCTCAGCTTACTGGGGTTACATAAGAACTATTTGTGCTCTAAAAATATAGTGTTTTATCACTTCTGTCCAGTTCTGATTGCTGTGTTTTACCGTTGGGCACAGTGTTGGCCACAAAGATCTGAGTACAGTTAGTTTACTTGAGAGGCAATTCTGGGAAACACTCGTAGGAGAGTGAAGAAATAATTCAATAAAGGTTTCATTTTCAAGCAAGTAACCATTGTGGCTGACTGGGGCTAGACCCCATTGGGGAAATCTGAGAGCCAGTACAGAACACGTAGCTGAGGTATCCCACTCAAGGGCTGGGAGAGCTGGGGTATTTGTCCTCCCGTTTCCGTGGGTCATTGCTTGCGGCCTTTCCCCCGCATTTCTGGCCTTCTGTAAGGGTGGGCAGAACAGATTCCAGAGGCCAGAGAAATCCTCAGGGAGAGAAATGCAGGTGCTGGTGGCTGGAAAGCAGGCCAGCAGGCTGTGAAGGCATGTGGATGAGGGGATGTGGGCACAGACAGTGTCTACACACAAGTTGTCTCTTGACTTTTCTGAGGGGCCCCTCATAACTGAATCATCAAACTGGTCATAAGCAGCCACATCCACATTCTGTGTGGCTCCACTTTGCTTTAGTTTGTTCTCTCAAAGTGGCCTTTAATGCCTGGAGGAACTGCTTTCCTTTCCCGCTGCTGAAGCTATCTTGTGACTGCTATTTCAGTCATCCCAGAGGGTGTCTCCAAAGGTATTAGCCATGGTAAGAGAAAGAGGCCTCAAGAGCATCCTGTTAGGTTATTATATGGAAATTAGATTCTTTTTTGAGGTTAGTTCAGTCTCCAACTTTTTTTTTTTTTTTACTTCTCTTATTTCAACAAGTTGTTCGTATGGATCACACATAAGATTATTCAACTGCTTGCTCTTTTGGCTGGATAATATATTTCCAAAATACTACCTTTGTAGATTTAGTTCTGTTGTGATTTATAACTACAGAGAAATGATGAATAATTCTCATTTTCCAAAGGTATATTATTAATAGAAATCACCGTCTTCATAATCGCTCTCCTCCCACCTTCCCTGGAGAGACTTTGAATTTTCATTTTCTATTCTTGGGCTGAGTACATCCAGCTTTCCATGGATAGGATGAGTGTCTTCTTGACTCTTAGCTCCCTATTATTTCAAGTGCCTTTGGCTTGGAGTGGGGACAAAGGTCACTTTTGTCATAATTTATCTACATATTTTCAGAGACTCAGGATCGTGGGCAATGAATGGCTTCATATTTTTGCAGAAACTACAGTAAATATCAGTGAAAAACCAGGTGTGTAAGGAAGTGAGGGAAGCTCTTACAAGAGCTCTTATTTTTCCTTAAAAAATAATTTTAGTCTTATTTTTAAATTTACTTTTATCCCTTTTCAGTTCTATTCCTAAGTTTTAAAAAATTCAAACATTATTTCTACTTCCAAAGCTGCACTTTATATTAAAAGACATTGCAAATTTTCTTATTCTAACG
Source organism: Leptonychotes weddellii (assembly GCF_054177405.1). Taxonomy (NCBI): domain Eukaryota; kingdom Metazoa; phylum Chordata; class Mammalia; order Carnivora; family Phocidae; genus Leptonychotes; species Leptonychotes weddellii. The sequence goes on from NC_138369.1 coordinate 65,286,726, forward strand.
AATAGATAATAAGATGCCTAATAATGAGGACAAAAAGTTATTTATAGGTATATTCAGAATTGTGAATAGAATATGGAGACATGATTTAAATGATCAAGTTGAAGAAAAATACTTTGGATATGACATACATAAAATTTTCTTAAAATGCTCCAAATTAAAATGAATCACTCACAAAAAAATTCTTATATCCATGATATTCCCTTTTCATCTTCTTGTAACAATGATAGACTATCTTGAGAGAAGAATCTCCACAGTTTACTAGTAAAAATAACCCTTGGTTGTGCTTAAAGTAGTTGTTTACTGGTGTTCCAAATTAATTACCAAGAAATAAGTCAGCCTCCACTTAGAAGCACCTAAGAGTTCACAAGCTGGAAATACACATAATTTCAAATATGAATCAAATCAGCTAGTCAGTGATGATTTTTCCGTAGTCAAAAAGATAGAGGATGCTAAATATCACTGGACATGAACAAGGATTTAGAATGAGTAGAATGTATTTTTCCTAATAGGTTCCATAGAATAGCCAATATTATCAAAGATGCTAATAGATGTTCCCCTGAAAAATAAAACTTTGTGATCAAATATATTTGGGAAACTCTGAAAGTACAGTTTTCCATTTTTAGAGGATGTTGACACACATTACCATATTACAGAGTCTGAGATGTGCTGTAAGAAATCTGTTAACCTTGTTTACCCCAGTATTTCTTCAATCTTTCACATGCAACACAAATTCAGAAAGCTGCCCTAGGACTGTGGTTAGAAATGGGAAACATAGTTTTAACTCCCCCACCAGCCACCAGCATCTGCCCAGATCTGCTGTTGTTCTTATTGTCTTGTCATCATCTTTATTGTCATTGTCATCGTCATCGCAAAATGTTAGTGATGTTGGTCACACAGAGAATTGCATACATAATTTCTGTATTACTGAAGTTCACCACTTCAGACAGTCAGTTCAAATTTACATGCATCTACCAAACACCCAGACAGCAGCCAAAGCATGAAGGCAAGACATGACACATTTTTAGCTTAGGTCCCAGAGTGAATATTTTGTTAGTGATAGAGAGATGCCATCATCAAACTGAAAGTCTCGGGATAAAGCTATTATCCATTAGCTATCTTCAGGGACAGTTCCTGCAACTGTTTAAATAATGGGGAGACTGCTTGGACTGTTGGTTAGGAAGATCATCTTGGGCACAAAATGCTGCATTAAGAAAAGGAAATAGTAACAGAAACAGAAATAGCAGCAAGGAGCCCTAAGCAAAATGGGGGATCCCTCATTTCTGGGCTTCCGGGAAGGGGAGGTAGAATGAGTTGAGAGGAAGAAAGTAGTGTAAAGACAATGAAACAAGTTCAAAACAGACTTGGCCAGCCCAAAGCACGCTCTATTCTTGATCGTTTGCAGGAATGTATGATTAAATTATATTTTACACTCATAAACATTTAGCTTCCTTACCAGAAGGAGACAGCCTAGCATGCCTTAATTTTATCATTGTTGTTTGTGAGAGTCAAACTGAATCCTGTGGGTGAATAGACGTCAGGCATATCCTCCTTATATACTTAGGGGTACACATTAACATTTTTAACAATGAAATCTGCGTTGAGAAGTAAAATTTGCAAGAGAAAAAAGAAATCTACAGTTGGCATTGCTTTTTCCCCCAATTAACTGATAACATGTAAATTAGATGTTTAAAACTACAAGCTACTTTGAATGGGTGTTTATTTTTCTTCTATAAAGAGTTATCATTTCCAGTGGAGTTTATAATTTGAGAAAGACCCTGTTAGCACCACTGTGGCAAATGTTAGCAAAATGTGGCTTTCTAAAAATGTCCCATCCTATTATGTTTAGAATCATCTTTTCTTCACTGGGATTTATTTACATATATCCCTGAGCTACTGCTTTGAAGTTGAATGTGTGAAGTCAAATATATGTGACTATAGAGAACTCTTCCCACTTCTGAATCTTCTAGATATCACTCCTATCCGTGGGGGACCAAGAATCACCCAACCAAAAGATGAAAACCCTGCATTTTGAACAGACTTTGTTTTCCTAGTGAAGTTCAAGTTCTGGACTTCAGCTCCACCAGATGCCCAAAGATTGGGAGCTGCTGGAAGGGTGTGGAAAAGAAAAGACCAAGATGCCTTGGCCCCTCCAGGGCCTCTCTCTGGAGGTCCTGTGCTAGGTTCTGTGGCCACGGCAGCGTGGGAAGGCTCTGTTCCCTGGATGTGGTAGACACAGGATGACAGGGCTCTCGGTGTGCTTCTGGGAGAAGAAAGCTGCAAAATTCATCTGTGGGGAGAAAATTTGCACCTCACAGAACTTTCCTCCAAGTTAAAAAAGAAACAACAACAAAAAAACAAACAAAAAAAGTCGTATTTTTCAACAGAATGTTTTATATTTAGGATTGCAGAAACTATGTTTAAAGGCATCTAGCCTTCCGTGTATAAAAATAGTTTTAGATTGAGAAAATTACAGGCCCCAGAGTAATAATATGTTGGACAATTCACTGTATTCCCCCATTTTTTTTTTTTAATTTTAAAGGAAATTCAAAATAGGTGATTGAATTTTGTTGTTGTTGTTGTTTTAAGGAAAGGATTGGTTCTCTCTTAACCAGTGGGTGCTAGGCCTGAAGACAGTAGACAGTATTTGTAACCTTTGCACAGCCTCTGGGAGTAACTGTCAAATTGTCGGATGTAAGCTAGACTAGTCGAATATATTGCTGTATGGTGTGTGTGTATATAGACATATATATGGGGGAGGGAGGAGAGGTTTTGATTAGGCTAATGCTTTGCTGCTAATCAAACTTATAGTGTTTTTAGAGCACTTTGAAGAGTTCATAGAATCTATGAAAGAGATGCAATATTCCTTGTTCTAAGTCCCTTCTCACTAAAATTACCTACATCGTTTTAAAATTTTTATTGTTTGGGAATTTAAAATGAAAACAAGTTATATAATAAAATATAAGTCCCTTCTTTATTCATTGAGACATCCCTAAAAAAACAAGAAATCAGAATGCCAAATAGTGTTCCATTCCTACGTAGGGAGACTTTATGATGAAAGTTTTCTAGATTCTTATTGGGCTAACATCTCTTCAACTGGCTTATAATTGGTGTAATATCCAGAAATGCCCTTATTGCCAAGTCAGACTGCACTTCTAACTGCTTAAAGAACACTTTAATTCTATATAACTAGTAATATGAAAGCTGAAATTATGCTTTTTATTTACTTCTCACTGAGTTCTGTTATCTTTATTTACATTGATATATTTTTAGTATGATCGAACAGGATTTAGCTCAATATATTTACAAGGGTTGAAAAATAATAACCTTTTGTGTAGTACAGAAAAGCTCCTAATGTGAACCCATACCACTTTTACGATTTGTATGTTCAACACTTAAAGGATACCCAAATTTCCTTTAACTAATGCCTGTGAAAATTGCCAATGAATCTTTGTCTTTAAGCCAAATTAATGATTACAAATACACTGTAATTTAAAATAACAGATGCAATTACAGTAATGAAAAATGTCAGTTTCAGCTTTCAAACCAATTCCATTCATATGTGAAATTTACATGTAAGATCAAAATGCTATGATTTTGTTGATTTACCCAGGTAAAATTTTATTCCTAGCCCAGCTGAATTTGAACTTGCACTATTATTTTGTATATCTTTTCATGTATGGAATGGATTTCCTCGTTGCGTAAGAGGCAGAGGCCTACAGGGGCATAAATTTTAATTGTGATAGAAGCCAATACCTAGAAATAAACCAAGCTGTTGGGATGAAAGTTTGAACAATAAAGTTCTTTCTCAAATGATAATATATTGTCAACAAAGTGTAGAAAAGAATAGTATTCAGAGGTTACACCTTGGTAAAAAAGAGAGAGAGACTGAGAGAGAAATGATTTCTTTGAAGGTGTTTCGAATGCATACAGTTGACCTTATTGACCAGAAAGGGAACAAAATATTTCCATCGAACTACTTCTTTTAGACCATAGACGTGGCATTTATTATGCTAGAAGCCCGGACGAATTAACAAAGATAAACAAATGGATGTCAACAGCTTTAGGCCTGTCAAATCTATGCTGACAGATGCATTCTTTTGCCAAAGTCACGAATGTGTTCTATTTGATCCCCTTCATAGGGGACTACCAGTCACTGGATCCACATTCTCCCAGCCCAAGAGCAGGCCTCTAAGAGTTAGGCACTGGTAAGGGATCCCTCTTGTACATGGAGTCTCATCCCAACAGTGACGATGCCTTTTTAAAAGCCCTCACTTTCTGACTTTCCGACAAGAAGCCCACTGCCCTCACAAAGAGAACAAGAATGATCATCTTGTTTTCACTCTCCAAACTGCCCTCTAGTGCAAAGTTTTTACTTGAGTGTAGTAGGCTCAATCTTTGCTTGACTGCCTTTAAATTTTTTCTCTTTCTCTTGTATAATTGTTATTTGTTGTGCATTGAAATCCCTGTGAATTCATCTCATTCTCAGTCACTGAATATTTGTATGGGACAGAACATGAATCAGTCTTTTCAAATCACTTTGGATACCCAATGCTTCAGTTAATTATGTTTTGATCTACCAACTCTGTCTGAATATGTGTACTTGAAACCTTAATTTGCTTTTTAAGAGCAAAATGATCCATTTTCAGGGAAGTGACTGCCGCAGGCATATGTGCTTGCTGGTTGTTAACCTTATATTCTTCCAGATGTTTGATATTTAATTAGAGGTCTCCAGGGAATAGTAACGTGGACACTAGACCCAGGGCTCCTGGGTGAATTTCAGGATCTTGCTGGAGAAACGCTGCTTGAGTTTAATGTGGACACTTGTATAGCACTGGGCTGTGTGCACGCTCTGGGCATTCTAAAGCAGAACCTAATTAAAGAAACACTGTTATGCAGTCTACCCAAATGATAGAACTGATCAGGAGGTAAGGTCTTCTTACAGGTACCATCTAGGACTTATTAAATACTACGAATTTTGATAATCAACAACAAATACAGGACCGGTTGATTACATGCAATTCCAGCAATATCATCAGTTAATCGCCACTCATATTTAAGATGTGGGAAGGCAAGAATATTGTTTAGACAGTTGTATCAGTATTAATATGCATAGTATCCGCATCCCTCTATTTGATTTGCTGAATTGCAAACTATTTTTATCGCTCTCTCTCTCTCTTTTTTTGGAACTGTGTACAGCAAATACGCTGGATTCCTGTAGAAATGGCTTCAGCTACTATTTGAAGGCAGGAAAAACTTCTTTGTAAGGTACTTTTATTGCTTGCCTTTTACTTTTTCTATGGTGCGTATTCATGAACACAGACATCAGCTGGAGAGGCAATGCAGATGAACCAGGCTGAACCAGCTCCTCGGCAACCCGAGATGCAGCTATGAAGGGCTGGTGAGCAAGGAAGCTCAGTGCTTCCCTAGGTTGACCTTGACTCTTGGGGTGAAATTCCGTCTAAACATGAACTTCTTCATGTTCAACAACCAAATGTGATAATAAGTATATTTTATGTAACTTTAGATCTTCCAGATCATGTCCTTTGATGGAAATTGACAGAATTTGGGGTAGATTATCTTTTCCATTGAAATGTGCTGCTAACAGTATGCTTACCCTTGGATGCCATTTTTCATGTTGATAGGAAGACACAAATGTCTCAGGAAAACAACTTTGTGATAAAGAAAGAAATTCCTATGTGTGTCATTGCGGTTAAATTGCATATTGTAAATATAACTGTTATGGCTGATTACATCCCTGCTGTGATGTTGCTTTGAGATTTGTAAGAGGGATAGGAAGGACTTTATGATTTTGATGGAGTGACTGATGGATATTGCAAATTTACATGTCTTCTGGGTCCACAAGCAATAGTTATTTTATTTTATTTTTTTTATTTATTTTTTATTTTTTTAAAGATTTATTTATTTATTTGAGAGAGCGAGAATGAGAGAGAGTACATGAGTGGGGGAGGGTCAGAGGGAGAAGCAGGCTCCCCGCCGAGCAGGGAGCCCGATGCGGGACTCGATCCTGGGACTCCGGGATCATGACCTGAGCCGAAGGCAGTCGCCCAACCAACTGAGCCACCCAGGCGCCCAGCAATAGTTATTTTAAAAATGAAGATCACGCACCCTAGAAGCATAGCAGTGTTCTTGGTCTGTGAGGTATGTTAGATTTTTTTTTTTTTTTAGTACATACATGCAGTAAAGAACCAGTTTTTAACATTTTTAAAAGCTTATTGATCTTATCATAAAAGTGAACTCTATTCTCAACCGAAGACTGAATATTATTCCTCAAACTGTAGCAAGATGCCTTTTTTTTTTTTTTTTTTCCATTTTGTACCATGAAGCTTTGCACTGTACCCAGGAACTCTTTAGAGGTAACAGAAGTGCATTCATTACAGCAAATACAGGACTGTGTAAAGGCTGTCATTTGGAAGTAGCTTACCTTTGTTTCCTCAGAACAAAGATAGAAGTTTCGTTGTTTACAGAAAACCAGTGTCACTTTGATAGGTAATCAATCAGCAAGTGTGGTAGATGCTTGGAATTGATGTGTTGAGCTCACAAGTGAAAAATTAGCTGAAGGTTTTGCAAACATGTGATGAACTGATCCCATAAAACGAGCAGAGAGAGGTTTGAACTAGAATAACAAACCCAGAGGAACACAGCTTAAGGCTTTAGCACCTGCAAGTCAGACCACAAAGGCCACTTATAAAATAATATCCTTAATCCATGATTTAGTTCTACATTTCAAGCACCAGTTGAGTCAAAATTCTGGAAAGGAATATAATGCTTATGAGTGGTTATTAAATTTTAGCTTTCCTTGCCCTTCATACAAGTATGTTTACCTCATACTTCAGTGAGTTTGGAAGGAAATGGGGCTGGTTTAGGGATACCTTATATCAAGAAGGAATGCATGAAGATTTGTATGAACTCCACATGACATTGAGGGAGGCGAATAAATCTAAGTACTCAGAAGTGAAACCCCAGCTTGTTAGAGATAAAAGATGATTCTGTCAAGGGGATAGGACAGTCTGCAAACAAAAACTGAGAAGTCAGAGGGCAAACAGAAGGCAAGTGGTGTCCCGGAGCCTGGCACCTCCCACAGGCCAGTCCCAGGGTGGCAGGTGATTGGCAAGGGGCCAGGCAGTTCCTGATGCTTGAATGATTCCTGCTGATGGGTCTCCTGGCAGCAGCGGGTCGGGTCTCTCCCCAACGTGCAGTTACTGATGGACTGGTCTCTCTGCACTGTCACCAGTGAGCTGAACTCCCAGAAGAGTAGCAGATGGACCCCTGAAGCGCCCTAGTATTGTGTTGGTCCAATCCTTAGGACTGGGTCCCTGTGAAGCATTCCAAAGACGTTAGACTCCTCTCAAGGACACGGTTGTGTCTGCCATTCAGCGAATGTGTGTCTGCCACTGACACCATGTTTGCTTCCCCCTCTTTTATCCATGGCCTCGGGCCTGTTTTGTCTGACAAAACAAATTTTGCAAGACATATATGTGGACGTTAAATAGATAAATGTGGGCAGATCTGAATACATTTACCCTTGGCTAGATTCAAAAAGAAGCATTTCCATGTATTTCAGTTGTCTGTGAGTAAACCAGTTGATAATCAGGCTACGGAAGGATGCCGTCATTTTGCTCTTCCAAAATGGCAAAGAAAAATCACTTCAAAGGAAAATCTTTTGAGTGAATTTTGTGTACTGACATTTAGTGGATCAAAACTGAATTAGGATGCTTCCTGTATTCTGTTGTTCCCAGTGGTGAGTTTGGGAAGATCAAAAAGAACAGAGCTGTCCTCTGGGGGGAAAAAAGTACAGCCCCCCCCCCCGCCCCGTCCCATCTCATATGGCCCAGAGCTTCTGTGTTCTGGACCGCCACAGGCCCACTGTGCCCACAGAACGGAAAAGTACCTTCAATTTGCTTCTTCTCCCTTAGCTTCCAGGCGCATACCTGTCTCTGTTCCAGTCCCATCTGCAGGCCTCTCCTGTTTGGCGCACACCCTGGCTGCCCATTCTTACCGGAGGAGCGCACGGCTACGAGGCTTCCTGTGGGGAGCCCTGCGTGGTTAGAGGGAAAGTGTGGAGCTCTGTGACGGCAGGCGGTATGGAAGGCAGAGGGATGAGGGACTTCTTGCTCTGCACATGAGTCTGTCCTCCCCAAACCTCCGAAATGTTCCTGCTGTGAGCACACTGAGGCTCCAAGGTGGTGAGGTCTGAGGCCCTGGGAGAGAAGAGAAGGGCAATGCCTCTATGAAAGATTTATATAAAAGATGCACGTGGCCTTTATTTTTGCTATTGCTTAAATATGCTCTGTAAAATGCTAAAGAAAATTAAAAATGTATTTTCAATCTTATTGGAAAAGAATCTCTCTTTTGTCAAGAGTTTATAGCAAACGGTCGTCGCTTTTCTCTGACCAGCTCTCTCAATCTCTCCTTTAGGCTTATGAGTCTTTGATTAAAAAAAAAACAAAAAACCAAAGCTCCGAAAGGTGATCATATATATGTTTATGCTCAAATATGTCCCGCAGCTCTAATTGGTGGCAACTATCTACTGCCACCAATGTTGTATAACGAGTACTTCAAAACTTAGTGACTTAAAATGACAAGCATCTATTATTTCTCATGAGTCTGTAGGTCAGCTGGGTGTTCTGCTGATCTGAGCTGGGCTCCCTCATGTGCCTCTGGTCAGTTGACAGGCTGCCTGGTTCTGGATGGTCTACATGGACTCAGATGGGACAGGTCAGGCCTCCCCCATGTGTCTCTTACACCCTTCCGGCAACCTAGCCCAGATGTGTTTTGTGGTGGCAGCAAGAGCCAGTGCAGAAACCCAGGACTCCCTTGTCAAGCTTCTACTTGCCATCAGGTTTTCCCAATTCCCATTAGCCAAAGCAGATCCCATGGTTAAATCTCACGTGAACGTGGGAAGGTAGATCAGGTTTTTATTGCTGTGTAACAAATGGCTATAAACTTAGCAGTTAGAAACGACACAAATTCTTTATCTCGAAATTTCTGTAGGTCAGAAGTTTGAGCATGTTTTAAAGGGTCCTCTCATAGGCTGGAATCAAAGTATAGGAGGGGGGCTGGGGTCTCATCGGAGCCTTGGAATCCTCTTCCAAGATCGTGTGATTATTGGCAAACTTCAGTTCCTTGTCTGTAGGACTGCAGTCCTCAGCAACTAGATGCCACCTGTAATCCCCCGCCGTATGGCCCTGCCCATAGACAGTTCACATCAAGGCAGCTTGCTTCTTCAAGACCAGCAGGAGAGCTGATCTCTTTCCCTCCTCGTTGTTGAGGAAGAGAGTTTTAGAACACAACCAAATCAGGGGAGTGACATCCTGTCACCTTCATCATGTTCTAGTTGTTATAAACAAGTCACAGGTGCAGCCTGTATTCAAAGGGAGGGGATTATACAAGGAAATGAGTCACTGAGGTCACTTTAGGGTATGTCTGCCACAGAATGTAACACTAAAGGGCACAGGAATCAGGAGATCTGAGAAATATGAAATATCACAATATATGAAATTGAAACAATATATGAAACCCCAAAATATGAAACATCACAATATCAACACACCTGGAGAAGGAAGAATTGTGTGAAGTAGCCTCATAAAAATGACTTCAGACCACGGGACCTGAATTCCAGAACATTTCTAGTCCCCATCCTAGGACTCAGTTAGATGTCTCCAGGAGGCTGTCTGAAAACCAAATCTAACCCAGCCAACAGACCCACAGTCCTCAGTCACTGGCATGAGAAGCAGGAATGGAAATTGTTGTTCTTCTAGAAGCCAGGGAAGGTTTCAGGGGAACCACATTCTTCAAACTCCGTGAGGGGTAATCTGCTTTTTTTTATTTTAGTTCTTTTTTTTTTAAAGATTTATTTATTTGAGAGAGAATGAGAGAGAGAGAGAGCACATGAGAGGGGGAGGGTCAGAGGGAGAAGCAGACTCCCTGCCGAGCTGGGAGCCCGATGCGGGACTCGATCCCGGGACTCCAGGATCATGACCCGAGCCGAAGGCAGTCGCTTAACCAACTGAGCCACCCAGGCGCCCTATTTTAGTTCTTTATCAAATGAGAACAAATTGATTATTCTCAGTGATTATGTTTGTACAGCAGAGAACAGGAATTAAATAAGTGAATTATTAGCTGTAGCTATCTATACTCTACAACCTCAAAACTGCAACCTTAAAAAAATACATCAAAGGAAAAAAGAAATACATCATAAGCAATGAGTAAAGGAAAATGGCACCCAAATATAAAGATTCTGTCCCTCTTCTCAAGATTGAGCACATAATTTCATATTCATTTTGCTCTATATATGAGCTTTATATGAAGCTGTCCCTATTGTGCAAATTTAATTTGCTGCCATACTATATATGAAGACTAAAATGGCATGAATTAATTTTGCTCATGTACTGGTTTTATCTCTTGAGCCATGCAATGTTGCCACAGATGTTTTAACCATCTTTGGTATGTGCAAAAAGATTGTTTATTTAACCCAGAAAAGCAGTTGTAATTTTCATAATGAGGATATAGGTACACATATTGTGAATTGTTCAAGGATCAAGAAACAAATCACTTAAAGTCTAAAATTCCCTAAATTTATTTGCACACGAAGCAAGAGGTAAACACGATTAAGGATCTGGGCTTTTGGCTCACACAGACTTGGGTCTGAATGCCAGCTCCAGGAGTTTCTATTTGGATGACTTCAGAGCAAGGACCTAACCTCTCTAGGGCTTAGCTTCCTCATCTGTAGAAGGTAGACACTAGTGGATTCCACTTTCGAAGCTTCCTGAACCCAGGCTTGATGTAAGAATTAAACATCATGGTAGAGGGAAGGCACTCAGGGCAGTGTCAGCCTGTACCTGCCCAGGTCCACAGACCTTGCACTATTTCTGTGCCCCAGGCCTCCTGCGCTCTTTCTCTCCCGACAGCCTGCATCCGGGTCTCTTTGGTGAGAACTGTCCTCGGGTTGCAGGAACCGGTTTTGTCTGCTGGCACTGGTGAAACTTCACTCTCCAGAGGTAGCCCTTAACGACTTACAGAGATGTTCAGGGGAGCGAATCCTCCAGCACCCTCACCCCGGACTGCGACAGCTCTGAGGTATGCCCGTCACTGTTTCACAGTTCCCTTGGAGAACGGAGTCAGTCACCCTCCGTGGAACTGTGTCTGGTAGTGTGTCCTAGCCTGGCTTCCTTCCGGTCCCTGCCTTACTTCCCCACTCACCAATCGGTTTTCCCGGCAGCACTTCCTGATGAATCCAGCCCAGACCTCAGGATATGCTTCTAGGGAAGACCACGCAAGGCACTGGCAAAATATAAATGGCCAAATTAAAATGCACTTAAACTTTTTGTGATGAGGAGCGTGGATTGACAATCTCTTAATGGTACACATGCCAAGGATATGATTGGTGTCACAGTCCTGGTATAGAGTCCCCATTAAGCAGGAATGAAACTAGGCACAGTGACGGCACTCCCCTGGCCTCCTCTCCCTACCCAGGGTCATGGGGTCCTCCGGCTGCCAGTGGGGTAACAGAGACTAGCAGCATAAAGAAAGGCTAGATGAACAGGGCTGTGGCACCTCCCTCGCCTCCTAAAAGGTTTGGAGGCATTCCTTCCCATTCCTAGGGAATCAGCTGCACCTGCCACCCTGCCCCTGCGGTTCTATTCTTATACTTTAGATCAAATGAGGTCAGAATTTCAGGAAAAGAATTCCCAGGAAGTAGAACCGTTGGGGAGGAAGTGGTCTTCCTGCACCTCCATTCACGACACAGAGAGTTAACTCAGCTCGAGGGAAAACTCCCTGCCGTCTAGAAGGAAAGGCTAGCTGGCTCTCTCATTTGGTCTCTGAGAGAGATGGAATGGTTTTCTCATTTGTCCTTCACCAATTCTCCTTTGAGAATTTTTTCTTTTTTTCGAATAACCACAACCAAAATAAAGAGCATCTTGGTGTCTGCTAATTTATTTTTTAAATGCTTTTGAGTTCTGCTTATTAATCCCACTGTGAACCTTTTAGATGATCATATCTGCCTCCTTTCCAAAAAATTATTTCTTATGACAAACATGTACCTTTCAGCATGAATTACATAACAAGTGACTACTCTATTGAAATGCTTATCAGCATCTCTGCTCAGTTACACTATTTTCATTGGAAAAAAATTGTGAGGACAATCCCCGAAGGTTGTCATGTCCTGTTTTGTTCCTCTGGTCACTTGCCTGGTCAGGCCTTACCAGCAGTGACCTTAGCATTTCGGTAACAGGTGCTCCAGTTTGGAAAGGGTATTCCAAAGTCAGCAGTGCAGAAAGGCAGGAAGCGGTAGTGAGGTACTTGGTCCTTCACAGTCGGCTTGCCTAGAGAGTGCCAGATACGAGGAAGAAAAGCACTCACTCCTGGCCATAGTCTTTGCTCCTGAAGGATTCAGTAGAACTGCCACTAGAAACACTTTCCTGGCCCCTTCTACTCCCTACACCATCCTTCCCCACCTCCTGCCTGTGCGCATGCGTGCCCATGGGCACGCACACACCCTCCCCCCCAACTCTTTCAAGAAGGTGGACAGAATCTTCCAAACCTTTTCCTATTGGTTAGCATTTTCCTTGGTCAGTTGAGATGGCATGAAGCTTTATGTTGGCCACATTTCCAATCATCTACTCAATTCTTTCATTAGTTTTCCCTTTTTTCTTTCTTTCTTTTTTAAATAAAAATCTTTTATTTTATTTTATTTTATTATGTTATGTTAGTTACCATACAATACATCATTAGTTTTTGATGTAGTGTTCCATGATTCATTGTTTGTGTATAACACCCAGTGCTCCATGCAGTATGTGCCCTACTTAATACCCATCACCAGGCTAAGCCATCCCCCCACCCCCCTCCCCTCTAACAACCTCAGTTTGTTCCTTTTTTCTTATTCTAGATTTGGAGTGTGTTGGTTTATATGCTAACCTCGTTTAAACTCTGTGTCTAATAGGAAAATACCTCACCCTACATAACACAATGACTTCAAGAGACAATACTATTTATATTATTTAATCTTAAAGCTGTCTCCTTTTTCACTTTCTCCTAAATTTTGAAGTATTTTTAATGTGCATTTTATACTTTAAGGGATATGAAATATCGTGGAAATATTCTCTGTTTTCCTACTTTATCCTGTAGACTCCATAACAGCCTCCAGAGCGTTTATAGCACCATAGATTTTTGTTTTTGTTTTTCCATCAGAAACCATAGAGGTGAATCGCTAACTTTGAAATGAAATTCTGACCTCATCTTTAACTAGCATTTCTATTTTTAAAAGTTTTACTGAGTTACATGGATCAAAAAACAAACACACAAACAAATAAGAAGTTGACTGATAATATTTGAATCAGAAAGTCTTTCGTCCACTTCACAGTAATCAGATCAATTTAAAGAAGTGTTAGATTTACCTAGAGCAGTAAGTTTATGAGACTAATTTCTAAAATTCTCACCTCAAAATTCAGTCTGTCCTTTGTCCTGGGGAAGGAGAGGTGTGTTGAGTGGTTACTGCATGGCAGGCACTGTGCAAAGCACTTTCTAGATGTCTATTCATCATAACAGCCACTGTGCAAGAGGTCAGAACTAACAGTATTGTAGAAATGAAACAAACAAAACAAGGTTCAGGGACGTTAAGAAGCCAATAGCTGGTGGTAAAAAACAAAACAAGAAAACGCAGAACCCCAGAAGAAAACCAAGATTCTGAACACCTCTAATACCTATGCTCTTTTTAGTCTCACCAAGTAAAACCCTTAGTTTATATCATCAAGATACGATTAATCAATTTATGGGACTTAAAAAATTCTCTTTATGTCTTACTTAACGGTATCATCTTGCCTCTAGGTCCTAGCGTCTGCTTTGTAGGTATCACTTAGGAATGCCTTAAATAATAGTTACAGGACAACAATGCTCTCTTCATTCTTTCCAAAGGCACAAATGCAGACCACTCTAGCATTTCAGGAATTGTTTACTGCTGGAGCATGAGCCATGCCAGAATACTCACAATCCAACCCACATTTTAATGTTTTCAGTAGGACCCAACTTTCTATAAAGTGCTTTGATGACCCTGCTCATATAACCTCTTGATATGTTGTAAGTTTGCAAGTAATACTTGCTAATTAAATGGTTCAAAAATCAATCCAGCATTTAGTCTATAGAAGTCAATGGAAAAAAAAAAAAAAAAAGACAACAGACTGGAGTTTTCCTTTCAAAGACAAAGTGAAAGAGATATTTTGGCTGTGTGACCCAAGGTGAATGACTTAACCACTGCGAGCCTCAGTTTTCAGAGATAATAGTGCTTTTCTCTCTGTACTACCGTCAGGAATAAAGGTGCTAACATATGAGAAATGGTTCAGTGTATGGATCAAGGGTACACTAAATAAATACCAGTTTTATTAAGTTGTGGTTTCCCAGAGGTTAAAGGACAGCCTTGCTGACTCATTTAAGTTTTCTCATTTTTAAAATGCCCCAGCCAGCACTGCCTCCTTGAGGATGTCCAACCCGGAAGATGCCGGTTCCAGCAAAACAGTGCCAGATGGGTCTGCTGATACCTCAGCATCCTGTTCAACTCCGGAGTACAAGAGATCGAATACCAACTGGTTCAAAGACTAAAAGGGAATTTATTGGCTCATTTAATTGAAATCTTCAGGATGGGAAAGTTTGAGGCGTTGCTAAATTCAAGGGCTCAGAAGGTATCAGCAAGACCCTCTGTCTCTCTTTCTTGGACACTCATTTCTGAATTTTGCTCTCCTCCATCATGGATTTACTTCCACGCAGGTCCTCTTCCCACAGTGGTTCCCAGGAACACTAGAATTACAAACTTCCAGTTTCTAGTGCATTGGAAAGATCCCCTTACCACGTTGACAGAAATTCCAGAATTAAGTCTCAGTAGACCAAGTTGGGCAACAGGTTCTCCACTTAAGCTGAGAGAAGAGAGGATAGTGGGATGTGCTGATTGGCTTTGGCCTGGGTCACGTGCCTGCCCTTGAGCCAATCACCGTGTCCAGGGAAATGAGATGTCTGTTCCTGGAGACCCCGGGAGAGGCTCCCAGGGAACACCATGATTCGAGGGTGGAAAGGAGGAATCTAAGAGGAACTGGATTTTTGGAAGATGAAAAGTAGATGTTTATGAACTTGGCTTTGTCTTGCCAGGAAGCATTTGCATCTGACCATTGACCGAGATTTCTGGCCAAACTTTTCCTGCCTCACTACTCTGCCATCTCAGTTTGCTTCCAGGTACTTAGGTAAACCATCTCTTAAGTAGAAGATTTTAGCAGGGAAGAAGTATAATCGAAGTGAATCAGGAAGCCTGGGGGAGCAACTGTCTGCCTAGCTCTTGTGTTTCATTTGTCAGAAAGCCCACTGGGTAATGGTAGACAAAGGAGTAACCACGAGCAAGCTGGAGGAATAGATGCATCCTTCCCTGTGGTGAGTTTCTAGCTCCGTTATTGTCATACCTGTGATTTCCCCTCTACAATAGCCAGCTCTTTTGCTGCCCAAGGGAGTGTGTTGGATTCTGTGCAGTGATGCTGCCCCTGTTGGTCTCCAGCCCTCTCCTCCTTGGGGCAGGATTATGCCTCAGCCTTTCCCCAAACTCTGCTCCTCAGCCTGCACCGCTGATTGTTAACCTGTAAGGCTGGGCCTTCCAAGCCCTGGGCAGCCAGTTATGTGACTAGCAAGCTTAGAGTCGCACAAAACCTCTTCCCCAACCCACAACTGTTGGGATCTTGCACTGTTCTTGCTGGCCTGCCAGTTGTGTCAGCTAGCGCCCTTAGCACCCTCCGTCAGCCTTGTCATCAGACCCTCTTTTAGGAGTTACCTGCCTGACTGTAACCCAGGCCCTGGCCTGGCCTTCCACCCCAATCCATTTGGCTGAATCCCAAACAAACTGAGCACCTGAAACCCAAAACAGAGCCTGCTGCTCACCTTGGATAACGACACTCACATTAAGCCCAAGTTGTCGATGTCCACTGGATGGTGATATTTAGGTAGCATCCTTTACTCCCTCAGCTTACAGAGGGCCAACTTATCCTGTTTACCCATTCCAATTCTGTACCGGCACCAAATTTTCCAATGTGCTTTGGTGCCAAGCCTGTTCATGTGACTTATGGCACTGGGGGAATTCTCCCTGTGTAAACACAGCAAAGCTGGGTCATCCTGACTGAGAACATTTCATGAGCCAAGTGCTCATTCACCCCTTTATTTATTCACACAACAAATGTTCATCACATAATCGAGGGCTTTTAAAACGTTAACATGCATACTAATTACCTATAGGACTTATTAAAATGTAGGTTCTGATTCAGTAGGGCTGTGGTGGGGCCTGGGCTTCTGTATTTTTAAGAAGCTTCTAGATGATACACCTGCTGACATCTCATGAATAGCAGTTTCAGTAATAAGGAATATAGAAACTCAGTAAGCATTTGTTGAATGTTAAATGAATGAAAACCTGAAGGAAAGTTTTGAACAGAAGTTTTAGTTTAGATAGAAAAGAGAGGCATGATGTTGGCAAGTTATTTGTAAGTGATGGTTATTGGGTCAAAGGCTAAAGCCTTTGCCATCTGAGGCTCTTCTGGTGTGTTGCCCCTTTATCCATCCTTATGACCTTTGATGCATTTCCCCTGTCTCTTACTAAGCGAGGCAGAGCCAACTTCTGATTAGCATTTCAGTTATTTTACTTTTAAAGCCTGTTTCCTGTTGTTTTTGAACCATACTCACAGTTTTCCAATATGCTCTGTGTAAGTATGGCTTTATGTTCACACACACAGACACACACACACACACACGATGCCTAATTATTGGTGATTTTTTTGTAACCAGTAACCCCTACATCCCCCAACTCTACTGGACACCAAGACTACTCATGGCATGGCATGTCTAGATTACCAACAACCTTACCAAAGCTCAAGCCAGGTAGAAAATGGAAAGTGCCCAAGATATCCCATAAGAGACGAGGCCTCCCTATCCCCATTTCATCCCTATTATTTTCTTCCTCTTTCACTGATTTTTGGCTTGATGTCTTTACCAATGCAGATTAGCTGGACAAAGCAAACACTCTTTTGTACCCTCAGAAAGTTCATTTTTCAGTTCACAGCATAGTTTGTGGAGAGGTTTGCTCTGTGAAGGAGGAACATAGCAGGTAAAAGGTAAGCCATTTCACAGAGGTCAGTTGGGAGCCCATTCTCTGTGGATCTTGGATGATCTTGCCTCATGAAGAGCTCCTTAGAGGTCCCCAAGAGGCCTCGAGAGGAAGCTGGTGTTGGAGAGGGGATAAGGTGGCTAGTGGAAGCATTAGGGTTGTCATTCCTACCTCTGAATTCTGGCTCTCCACAGAATGAACCCTTTGCTCCTAACTGAAACTTGCTGGAAATGAGGAATGCTCACATATTAGTTACCTCCCTGCCTGCCAGCCAAGTGCTTCCCTTTGCTGTATTCCTGTAGACCACAGACATTATAACCCCAGACAGGAATTATGCAGAGCTCTGATTCCTCAGATATGTTGAGTTGGGGACATATTTTTTAAAGTAAAATTTAATTGTAAGTTTCCTACAAGCATCACCTTAAAGAACTTTGCCTATCCTCCTAAACCCAAATCCACAACAAATTAAATTTCATCTCTTCTCTCCAGAATGGACTCTCTTTCTAACTTTAATAACAAGTGGATTAAATTCAAGTTCCCATTCAGCTGGTGTACCATTTCAGTTTAACCTGCCATGAACTTGAGCTCACCTGAGGTCATGAATGGAAAATGTACACATCTCATGACCACCATTCAGCAGGCTTTAGAAGACAACCTAAGACATTCATCAGCTTTTTGAGGAGGCAACGTCTGACCTCAAAGTTTCAATGTCTTAGCTGTTATAACCATTGTAGATTTAAGGGGCATCCAAGGACTTGGAACTACACCCTTTGAACAGCTAATGGTCCCTCAACATAGTCACTGAATTGTGGACTTTTATTACAGGAAGAACCTGGAGAGAAGCATCCGAGGGCTCTGCTCTGCAGGTTATAAAACTTGTTCAATGTCACACCACCTCAAACTCACGGAAGAAGACAGTCTGGGGAGAGCCCTCTGGCTGAATTTGGAAGCATGTATTGAAAAAGCCATACTTGAATTACAAATGGCTTGGGTTGGGCTTGTTCCATTAATGCATGCTAGCTTGGTGATGTGTCTGGTTACAGTGTGACATTTTCAGCTTCTGATTTGGATGACTGGCCAAAAACTGGAAGATTTTAAGAGTACCACTGTTATCTATATATTAAGACAGTGTCTCTCTAAGATTTTATCTTTTTTTTTTTTTAGGTTAGAACATCCTTTTCTGATTCACATCCCCTTCCCCCAGAAGAAAAGGAACACAAAAAGTATGCACAAAGAAAGAAGTAAAACACTTATAATCCTGCCACTCAGAGCTTTTTTTTCAAAGTGTTATACATTGTTGTTACTATTCTTTAAAGATACTGTACATTTTCTAACTAGAGACTTTTTTCACTTATCAATATAAGTGGGCACATTTGCATGTCGAGCAAATCCTCATCTACACCGGGTTTTAGCAAGCTGTTGCCTGACAGCCAGATCCTGCCCACTGCCTGAGTTTGTAAGTAAAATTTAATGGGAACACAGCCATGCTCATTCATTTATGCATTGTCTCTGGCTGCTTGTGAGCTACAGTGACAGAGCTGAGTATTTGCAAGAAGAACAAGCTGGCCCACGAAGCCTAAAATATTTACTATTGGCCCTTTACAGAAAGACCTGCCTGACTCCTGATCTACACCATCACTTTTTAATATTTGAGCAACGTTTCATTTCATCATCATATCATTATTTATTTAACCAGTTTCTGTCGAGGCGCATGTTGTTTCCTATTTTAAACAACATTTAGGTTGTTTCTCGTTACGCTCAACACTGGGCTGGATATGCTCATATTTGCCTTTTTTTTTTTTTTTTTTGCATTCCATTAGGAAACTTGCTGAGGACTGGAATTTACTAGGTTAAAGGATTTTGTAATCTTTCCCTTTTAAGGTATTTTGGTAACCATTGTCTTATTTTCTCCATTTCTAGATAGAGGAGTTTTTCTTAATGAGGTAACAGCTGAATTGGAGATATAGCTCTTTCCACAGTTTCTCTTGTTTATTATCTACAAAGCTATACTCAGAAAGCAAGAGAATTAAAAAACCACACAAGCCACCTTGTGGGGCTTGGTAGTGGGACACACTCCATTACTGAGCTCTAAATTCACAGCCCTAGGAATTGCTGGACACAGGGTCTGAGGGATGATCCCTCCCTTTTCTGTGCCTGTGGTTTTGTCCTCCAGCTTGACTGAGACTGCAGTCATCATATAAATAGCCAGCTTGTGGAGGCAGCCCAGAGATAATGATGCAGTTTGCTTAGGTGGTTTGTGTCATGTCTCCAAGGGCGAGCATCTAGAGATGCCTCTCCTGGGGTGATGGAGCTGTCATGGTTGGAGTCTGACCTGTCAGGTTATCTCTGTTTTAGGTCCACTTTAGCCAGGGCCTGAAGTGGTGTCTATGCTTCTGCCCAGAATTGGGTCTAAGCCCTGAGTTCCTTAGAACCCCCACTTGTAACCTGATGTATGCTGGGCATCTCATGGATGGTGTCCGCCATCTTTCCCTAGGATGCAGGGAGGAGACTAAGGTAGAGAGCAGAAAATTATGGGGAGTATTTCCCCTGTCACTTCATTTGTCAGTCTCTTCCTATGGCTCTAAAAGCATGTGTGTTCACATATACTTACACACAGCTGTACACACACACACACACACACACACACACACCTGATATTAATGTGGAAGATCTCACTCAAAAAAAATTGATTTGATTTTGTATGTGATTTTTTGCTATGTGTGGGACAACCTTGCACTGCGGTTAATCGTGGGGCAAGCAGCTCCATTGCTTGCTTTCTTTTCTGAGCCAACAGAAATAAAGAGCTAACTCTCTGCCATCCAGTGGCTACCAGTATGGCTAGAGTCATACAATGAAATTCTGTACAGCTATAATAATGACCAAACTACTGATACACACAACAACATGGATGGATCTCAAAAACATTATGTTAAGTGAAAAAAGCCAGGCAGAGAAGAGTACAAACTATAATGATTCCATTTATATGAAATTCTAGAAAAGGCAATACTATAGTAATAGAAAATAGATCAGTGGTTATCAGGGGTTTGGGGTAGGGTTCCATTAATTGCAAAGAGACACAGGATAACTCTCTGAAGGGATGAACATCTATGTTTTGATTGTGATGGTGGCAACATAATTGTATAATTTGTCAAAATTTATTGGACTGTATTTAAAGAATAGAGTAGGTGCATTTTATTATATGTAAGTTACACCTTAGTAAAGTTGATTAATAAAAAAAACAAGATATGTAAGTGATAAAGAAAGAAGTGGAAGGAAAGAATCTGGACTCATGAGTGTCTGGCTTGAATAGTTGAGTGGTGTTGTCATTGACCATGAGGAGATAGTAAGGGAGAGGAACAAACATAGGAAGTGGTAGGGAGAAATCGCATGCCAAACTGAGAGACATACATGGAGGGAGTCCAAATTTTGGAGTGGACACTGAGACTTTGGAATTATCAGTGCATTGATAGGGTAGACACTACCTATATGCATGAACTTATTCAATGGCAGTGAAGTGAGAGAGAAAAGGCAAAACCCAGGGCTCATCTGAGGCCATGCTGAATCCTTGAGAGTCTAAATGTTAGCCCACTTTTACTCAAACTGTGGTCCGTGGACCAGCAGCAATGGCGTCATCTGAGTTTGTTAGAAATGCAGAGTTTCATGCCATAATCCAGACCTATGGAATCATAATCTGCATTTTAATAAGATCTCCAGGTAATTCTTATGCACACTGAAGTTTGAAAAGTACAGTTTCAGATCAACCTCAGCCCTGCTCCTTACTTCCTTGAATTTCCTTCCACAATCCAGTTGAGAGAATAAAGAAACATGGGCTGCTGAAGCCAAGGATTACATCATTAAATTAAAATTGTTTTTCATTCTTAGTTAAAAAAAACAACTATTGTCTGCTAAGGGAGCTAAGAAATGTTAACTCAAATGTTCTCTGTTTATTCAACAGGCTGAGGTTGCTTCTGGGAAGCTGTGAAGGTTTATTTAGACTGGAGAGAACCTTTTTTCTTTTCTTTTTTTTTTTTTTTTACCAAATACAGACAGAGACAAGTCCTATTTCATTAGGAATTGCTTGAGAAATCATTTATTTTTTTGCTTTTATAAAAAAGGGCTTTGCTTGCCCAAAGGACTTAAATGCTTCTCCTTGAATTCTTGCAAACAGATTGTCCGTTAAGAATGTTGAGCTATGAGGAATTTGGGATGCCGTATAGCAGCTGTCCCCATGTTGACCCTACAGTTGCTTCTACAAATATCGTTGCTTGTCTGAGTCCACTCCCCAGGAGAGATGGTGAGTGAGCAGGCAGATAGGAAAGCTGTCCTGGCTACTCCAGGTCTGAGGCTCACTGCTGTGGGCTCCCGAGACTGGAGCTTGTCCAGGGCATTTGGTCTGTTTGCTTGCTCGTTGAGCTGTTATTGTTTGTGGGTGACTTTCCATTGAAATATGGAGAGGTTGTTGAAGAAACTATGGCATATTGATAAGTGTCTGGGCTTTAGAAACAGACAGGCCTGGATTATATCCCAATGCTGCCACTTACTTGCTTTGTTTCTCTGCCTCCCTTCCCTGAAGTCTGTTTTTGTCACCACTAAAATGGGTTGTCATAAGGAGCAAATGCAGTAATGGACTGAAAAGTTTATGTAAAAACTACAATTGATCTTCCATAGGGTTGGTGAAAATCTGGCAGGATTCTCCACACCTCCCATTTTATAACCCACTCCTATTCAAGGCCACCATGAACGCATCCTCACTGTCAGAGGCTCCACGCATATAGTCATCCCCGTGAGTGGGTGTGTGCAGTGCGTAACCTGTGTGACTGTATGCTGCTGCTTTGCTGACCGTGACACCATATTTTGGATTTGGGTTTCCAGGGCCCTGTTGGGTTTTCCTCCCTCTCTTCACAAACCTTATTCTTAGAGAAGGCACAGCTGTCAGTCTAGTGTTTCTTACTGGGCAGCAGAGTTACTATGTTACATACAAAGCAGAGACAGGAAAAATATCTGGGTGCTCTCAAGCTCAGTCTAGTTTCAAAGGGAATGTTTTCTTCTTCGACAATCATCCTAAGGACAAGTTAAGCCTGTGCAAAAATAATGTGTAACTTCCTAAGCCTCCCGGTTTGTTGGATGTGAGATATCACTGGGTCAAGCTCTTTACTTGTGGTTCCCTCGCCTCATTGCTATTGGCCCCATCACATGACTTATCTTGGTCGTGGATACTAACCATACTTGTGGCAAGCAGAGTACTTGTGTGATGGGACCCAGCTCTTGTTGCTTTTGCCATTTCTGTAAGAAAAACATGCCTTGACCAGCCTTCCCGTCCGAGGAGAATGAGCAACATAGGAAGCCAATCTGGCTCAGTCTGTAACTTGGAGGCAGGCGCAGCCAACCTCAGCCAAATGGGTGAGAATAATTATTGTTGTTTGAAGCCACTGAATTTTGGGGTGCTCTGAAACTCATCCCATTTTCAACATTTCTTTGACCTCACTGGTCCTACAATCAATTGATCCTGCCACATTGTTACCATCCTTTATGTTCCTCATATCCTTATTTCCCTCCCTATCCAGTATAGATTCTATGGTTCATTATTACAGTTGCTCCCTTGAACTCATGATCAACTTTATTACCTGGCAAACTCCTTCCCTGATTACATGAAACTGTCATCCCACAACACATTTCCACAAATGACACTGATAGAGCACCCAGTCCTGCTAGCTGGACCCTCAGAGCCGCTCAGCAGTACCGCCATCTTGTTCTAGGGCCTCTGCTCTCACTAACTCCTGTTGCTACTGTTTTTCCTTAGTTCACTCTTATTAGCGTTTATTTTTACCCTTTCAAACTTTCAGCACCTCCTCCGCCATCTTTGCTCTGACTGATGACCTTGCTTAGTCTTCCACTAGGCAGCTAGAAGCTCTTTCACTTGCTCACACTATGTTATCTACCCCAACTCTAGCCTCCATGCCTCTCAATCCACCTTCCCTCCGCCTCCCAGGTTTAAACTACCCTTGTTCTCAAAGCCAACCCCTTCCTTACCCACTACATCCATCTCCTTGCATGTGTTCAAAGACACTGTTCCAGGAAACTCTCTTCTCTCTCTTCTCTATCATTTGCTTTGCTTTTCTTCTGGATCATTCCATGCATATAAACATGCTATGATTTCTTCCATTTCAAAAAAACTATTAAAAAATGCCCTTTACTTGTACTCATCCTCCAACTACCAAATCATTCGTGTTCCTCTCATGGCAAAAATTCTTGAGGAAGTTGTCCATGGTCACTGTCTCTATTTTCTCTCCTCCCATTCTTTCTTAAACGCATTCCCCTCAGGCTCTCATCTCTATTACACCGACAAAACTGTTCTTGTCAAGGCCACCAGTGACTTCCATGCTGCTAAATGCAATGACTCTTTCATGTGGATCACTCTGTCATGCCTGAAGCATTCTGTTCACTTGGATTCTGGAATTTCATGGTCTTCTGATTTTCTTTCTAACTGCTTTGTTCGCTCTTTCTCCATCTCATTAGCTGGTTCTTCCTTGCTCCCCTGATCTCTGAATGTTGGAGTGCCTGGGGCTCCAAGCACTTCTCTGGTCTGTCTACACTCACATCCTGCTTTAAATACCACCTATAAGCCTGTATATTGTTGACTCCCAAATCTGCATCCAGCCTGAGCCTCTCCTCTGAGCTTGAAGCTCCTGTATACAACTGATAAGCTCCATGCCAATATTTACTCTGTGCCTCGAATATTCCATGTCCCATACTGTTATCTTGCTTTTCTGCCTCTCACGCTTCCTCCTCCCAAAGTCTTTCCCATCACCTCTATTCTTTTGGCTTCCCAAACTAAAACTTTTTTAGTAATCTTTCACTCTTTTCTTTCTCTCACATCCCATATCTGACCCCCTGCACCAAATCCCGCTGGCTGCACTTTCAAAATATATCCAGAATCGGATGTTATAGCATCACGTCCACCTTTACTGTCCTGGCTCAAGCCACTGCCATCTCTCACCTGAATTATTGCAACAGCTTCCACTGGTCATCTGCTTTCACCTCCCACTGCTACCACCCACCAGAGTGTCCACAAGGTGGTCACAGTGATCTTTATAAAACATCAATTGGATCATGTCACTCGTCTGCTCAAAATTCCCCAAAGGTTTTCATCTTTTTCCGAGTAAAGGCCGAAATCTTTACAAGGCCCTACCTGACCAGAACTCCTTCTCCCTCTCCATATCTCCTGCATCTCTCCTGCCTGGCTTACTCCACTTCATCCACCCTGGCCTCCTCAGCCTGCCTTGAACACGCCACACTAGATTCCACCTCTGTCATTTGCACTTGCAGGTCTCCTGCCTGGAATGCTTCTCTCCTAGGGTCACAGCTCGTTTCCTCACCTCTTTTAAGCATCGCATCACGAGTGAGTCTTCCCGGACCCCCCTGTTACCAGCGCCCACCCACCGACCCCAAGAGTCCCCAGCCAGCATCCATCATTCACACAGGCGCTTACCAACGGCCATGCTGTGGGAATGATGCAATGTGGGAGCCCCAAGAGAGGGAGGTTAATTCTGATGAGGCATTCGAGAAGGCATCAAAGAGGCAGTAGGATTTGAGCTTGACATCGAAAAGAAGTAGGATCCAGATAGGTAGAGGAGGTGGGCAAGAACATTCTGAACTGAGAAAACTGAATCAGGGGGGAAAAAAAAAGTTTCCAGCAACTGCCTCCTTGTTGTGTGACATTTGGCAAAGTGCTCAACTTTTCTAAGGCTAGTGTCCTCGTTTGTAAAATACAAGTTGTATTCTGTGTGGCCTCTAAGGTTCTTTCTAGGTGGAAAGATCCATGACGAATGTCTGAACAGGGGTATTAGCTGGCAGAGAGAAAGCACGGGTGGTTTATTAAATTCGCTACCCTTATTTAAAAAAACAGCATCTTAAGGGAATGGCAAATAAGGTCGATCTGTTTTGACTGGTTGGTCAAGGTCTAGGATGAGGACCTGGGCTGTCATGGAGAGAAGACAGCTGAGTGGGAGGGGCCTCATGGGAATCACCGGCTGGACTGTAGGGTGGGTTTGTTTTACGGTTTGCCTCAGGGAAACTCATAATCACAGGCATCCTCTCGTTCGTTAGAAAGGCAGTAGAAACAGTGGTCAAATGTGTGGGTGCCAGATCCGGTCTACTTGGGTTCAAATCTCAACTCTGTCACTGAAGCAAGCCACTTAACCTGTCTGTGTCTCAGTTTCCAAGTCTGTAGGATAAGAATAGCAATGGGTTACTCACAGGGGCGTTTTAAGTTTTAATTCCTTTAACGTTTATAAGATGTTCAAAGCAGTTCCTTATACACACTAAAACCATGACTGTTAGCTGTTCTTCTTACCATTAATTATTTCCCTGTAACTAGTGGATGCCAGAGTTAGGCCTGAAATTTGGGCCCTGGTGCTCTTTCTTTCTGGCTTGCTGAGGGGTGATGACCCACTTTAATTCATTCCCTCACAAATAGATATGGAGGGTCTACTCTGAGCCTGGTGTGCTGCAGGCTCTCTGGGAGGGAAGAAGGGACGAGCAATCACTTTCTTCTTCCAAGTTGGGAGGAGTGGAAAGACTCAGTGGTGTCAGCTCCTCGAGGACCGGACCTTGCCTACCTTCCTTTGAAATCCAAGCCCTGGCATGCGGTCAGACACAACACAGAGGTGATCTGAAAATGTATGTGGGAGTAGATCTGGGGGAGACAGAGAGAGAAGGAGGGGGCTGGGGGGAGAACATCACCACATACCCTGATCATGCCCCCCTTTCCTCAGCTCTCCCATCTCTCCCCGACCTGCTCTTTCCTGCTGGTTCTTGCTGCCTACAGAGTAAATCCCAAGTCCTCCACACGCTGGCTTTTCCCACCTGGTTTCCATTGATCCTACCCCCTCTAAACTATTTTCTTGAGCACATTGTAACATGCTTGTCTCTCACGCTCTGTGGCTGCCATTCCATCTCCCCGATGCGGCATCCACCTCCCCTCCCCCCCCCCCGGCCCCGGAGCCACTCATCCCTTCAAGGTTCAGCTCAAATGCCATGTCTTGCAGCCAATGCTGCCAGCAGCCCACCCATGTCCCCTCAGCACCTTTTTTTTTGTGCGTGTCAACCTGACTTCCAACGTCCGGCCGCCGTGACTCTGCCTGAGAGCTGTCTCTGGCCACATCCTGCCTGTGGGCCAGACTGGCTGCTAGCACAGGAGAACTAACTCAGCGTCCCCGTCCCCGTCCCCGGACCCAGCAGCTCTCCCCAGTAACCAGCAGGATTGCTGGTGGGGCAGAAGGACTCCAGGTGCACATTACCTGGGGGCTCCCAGGTTCTCCGGCAGAACGGATCTTGATAAAATGCCCCTTGTTGCTTCCCCTTTCCTCACTCTCCTCCCACTTCTCCACCTGTGGTTCTCGGATTCACCTCCAAAATTACTTACCTTCACATCCTTATCTTAGGTCCTGCATTCCTTCCCCTCTGGCTTTCTGAGAACTCTCCGGCGGGGGGTGGGGGGGTGGGGTGGGTGGAATGCT
This sequence comes from Leptonychotes weddellii, assembly GCF_054177405.1. Lineage (NCBI taxonomy): Eukaryota > Metazoa > Chordata > Mammalia > Carnivora > Phocidae > Leptonychotes > Leptonychotes weddellii. Next base: position 65,313,384 of record NC_138369.1, read on the forward strand.
GCTTTCCTACCTATTTTCCTATAACATTTGTACATCCCTTTGGTGCAGCATTTATCACAATTTAGTGCCATTATTTGTTTATGTGTTAGACTGTGAGGTGGAGGAGGCAAGATCCGTGTCATTCTAATCCATGTGGCCTCCTTGCTCAGTGTGCCCCTGCACATAGCAGGCCCCCAATATTTATTGAACTCAACTATTTTGGATCGACTTACCCTTCTCAGCTTCTAGCTCTATCCTGGCATGATGGATGCGTCAGCACTTTCCTTCCCGCTCCCATTTGCACAAGCACTTTCTCTGAGAGCTAGCAACAGTGTGCTAAGATTCCCTCTACTTCAACTGGCATAACAAGAAGCAGTTACTGAAGAATCACAGGGGGGTCCAAAGGCTAAGCAACTTTGTAATTACAAAAAGTTTGACCTAATAGCACTTGGGGGGCTGTGCATGTTTGTGTGATGATTACTAACCAGGAAGGTTAGGCTCATGAAGATGGGTCCCTGACCCAGGGAGGAAGGGAACTTGCTAACAAGAACAGGTGTAAGCTCCTATTTAGGCTGGGTCTCTAGGTTCCACTAGGCATGGAGTCAGGAAGAGCCTCCCTTCCACCCCTACAACAAGAATGCAGGCACATAGAATGCAAGGCCCTGGCTTTTCTGGAACCTGTCAAAGAGGAACCAATTTACCTAACATCTGAGGTGAGACAAGCACCTGCAAGAATCATCTGGAATAGTTGACAAAATAGTGGAAAGCAAGTCTGGGCTGGTGGAATAGAATGAAGCTCTTGGGGGCTGCAGACACAGCGTTAGGAGTCAGTTGGACAGTGAAGTAGTCAGGGTCAGGGTCCTCAACAACAAAGTATGGAGTCAGGACACTAAGATAAAACAGCTAATATCCTGTTTTGCAGCTTAGACAAGACTGCACTAGCATTCTGTTTTGCAGCCTTTGCAGAAATGACTTCTGCAAAGCGTCCTAAAATGAGACAATTAACCACAAAAGCATTTGTCTATATCACGGCCAAGGGGCAGTTCAGACTGAAGCCCCCAGATGTCAGAAAAAAAAAAAAAAGACCATTAGCATGTGGACATTAACCTAATAGGTAGACAGATACGTGACCAAAGCCCTGATTGGCCCGACTCAGCACATCCTGATTGCTTAAGATTGTTCCACAAAAGAGCTCATAAAAACCCCTACACTTAGAAACTCCGGGGGCAACCCTCTCGGGCCCCCCCCCCCCTCTCCAGGAGCTTTGTACTCTTGCTCAGTAAACTTTGCTTTGCTGCCCACCACTCTTTGGTCTACCTCTTCATTCTTCCAAGCGGCGTGACCAAGAATCACAGGCACTAAGGGGACACAAATCCTATAAAAACAGGGAGCTCTTGTAGGCTTTTCTCTAAACCTATCATGTGCTCACAGGGAAGACCGGGAAGGTTCCCAAGAAAACCTCCGCCTGGTGCAGACCCAGGGGAGACTAAAAGCAATTGCTGTAGGAGAGGCATAAGACTCCTGTAAGACCCTGCTCTCTTCCTATTTCTACCAAGGAATAAAATCCTCAGTCTGGAGGGAGAGGAACAGAAATCACTGCCCTGGGGCACTGGCAAAAGCCCTTGTAGCTGGGGCAAGGGAATAGAAAACAAACTAAAATAAAATACCTTTTTTTTTTTTTTTAAAAGATTTTATTTATTCACTTGAGACACAGAGATACAGAGAGGGAGAGAGAGAGCATGAGCAGGGAGAGAGGCAGAGGGAGAGGGAGAAGCAGGCTCCCCGTTGAGCCAGGAGCCTGATGTGGGGCTCGATCCCAGGACCCTGGGATCATGACCTGAGCCGAAAGCAGACGCTTAACCATCTAAGCCACCCAGGTGCCCTAAAATAAAATACCTTAAGCCCTAGGGGAGGGGAAGGAGGAGGACTACAATGTGAGCCGGGAGCCTGTTGTAGTGCCCAGGAGTAAGAAAATATTCAAAAAAGGATGAGGATATGTTAAAAGGTCACAAGAGTCAAACTGAACTCCCAGTATCCAAAGCTGAAACAATTTGAACAATAAAATAATTAACAAGGATATATAATTAACAGAAGATCCATGAGTCCATAGTGATATAATAATACTGAATGAATCAATATGGGGGAAAAGGCATCTCTCCCCTTTACAGAATAATTCCAATAAAGAAATGTAGAAATAATGAAGAAAATAGATAATCACCATTAGAACATCTTAGTAATGATTGTTGCAGGCAAGAAAAATCCATTGATGGTTGTTAGAATGAATGAAAAAAGATTGAGGAGAGATGGAATATTCGCATAGTCTCAAAGTACCTGCCTGGAGACATGTATCAATTGCAAAGTAAATAGTAGTAACTTTGTCAGTAAGGAGACATATTGATCCAGTGAGAAGGGCACATCACCTATGTGATATTCTTGCCCTAAATGCATAACTTCAGTCTACTAATGAGAAAGCACCCTGCGGACCCCAATTGAAGGATATTTTGGTGTTCTTCAAAAGTGTCAAATTCATGACAGACAAGGAAGGACTGAAAACTGTTACCAATTTGAAGGAGACTAAGGAAACATGATAACAAATTGCAGTGTGGGATTCTGAGCTGGATCCTGAAATAAACAAGCAAAAAGGACATTAGTTAAAAGCCTAGCAAGGGGCACCTGGGTGGCTCAGTCGGTTAAGCGCCTGCCTTCCGCTCAGGTCATGATCCTGGAGTCCCGGGATCGAGTCCTGCATCCAGCTCACCTGCTCGGTGGGGAGTCTGCCTCTCTGAGCTCTGACCCTCCCCCCTCTCATGCTCTCTCTCTCTATCTCATTCTCTCTCTCACATAAATAAAATCTTTAAAAAAAAAAAAAAAGCCTAGAGAAATCCAAATAAAATCCATAGTTTTGCTCAGTCTTGTGCAAATATTAGTTTATGTGCTATGGTTATGTAAGATGTTGACAATAGGGAAATCTCGAGGCATGGTATACAGGGACTCTACAATTTTTGCAATTTCTTGTAGGTCTAAAGATATTTCAAATTAGAAATTTAGAAAGCATGCCAAAAAGTCAATCTGGATTCTGTTCATTACTGTCAAATTTTTGTTTATTGAAAAATTATTTGGAGGGAAATATACAAAAATATCACTGGTGTATGTGTTTTGTTGAGATCAAAATGAGGAAAACAACATCTTGGAAGTTCTTCCAATTTATTATTTTTTCTAATTCTCAAAAACATTCTCCAATGTAGCATGGTTTTCTACATTTCAGAGATGTGGAAAAAGGGCTCAGAGAGATCAAACGTTCCACTCAAATTTACATAGAAACCAAGAGGAAGATCCCCAAAATGAACCCAGGTTTTTTAACTCCAAGGGCCAGAATAATGCTATTTTCCCCCCTCTTTTCTTCTTCTCTGTTTGTCTCTCTTTTGGATTTGTAGCTCTGTTACCATTTTAGTGAGGGAAAAATGCAACAAAGTATAATAAAAAAAAGAAATGAAACCTAGAACCCAAAGATAGTAGACTCTGAAATATACAGAATGAGAGGAAAAAATAGAGTCCCAGTCCTGGGGCACCGTATATGGACCTCAGGCAATGCTTTATTTGCATATCTTAAAGCTCTTGGGATTTACACTGGCCTTGCTGACCAAGGATCTGCTGTGTTTCTCTTATTTCCTGGTTTCAATGCTCCATGATGCATTAGTCCCTGGAATATATTAGAAATATACTAAATAAGAATTCTTAACTTTTTTTTTTTGAGAGACAGCCTGACAGACTCTTAAAGAATCTGGTGAAAGCTGCTGCAGGGCTCGCCAGAGAAATGCATATGTAAAATGCATCTCTAGGCCCCCCAAGGCCTAGAACAATACTATAGAAGTCATATCCTGCTCCCTCTCAGCTGAGTTGCAAGACCATCTGTGCCAGACAGGCTAAGAGACTATGAAACCAGTCCTCCAGTGAAGCCAGATCATTCATCCAAAACAGTGCTACCCAACAGAAATATCATGTGGGCTACCTATGTAACTTTAAGTTCTAGTAGTCCTATGAAAAAGTTTAAAAAACTAATTTTAATAATATCTTTTATTGGATCCAAGGTGTTCCCCAAATATGATCATTTCAACATGTCTTCAATATAAAAATTATTAAGAAGCTTTTTTTTACTGTGTTTTGTTTGCTGGCTTTGTTTTGTTTGTCACTGAGAAAATGAAGTGTTCCCCATCTGGTGTGAATTTGACATTTATGGCACATCTTACTTTGAACTAGTCACATGGAACTGCCCTTTTCCTAATTCCCTCTCCTTGGTCGACTAGTTTTGGGAGCAGAGTGAGAAACAGAGGGAGGTACCCCCCACTCCCCTGAGCCAAGCTTCTGAAAGTCCTAAAGCAGGGGAAGGACAGAAGCTCTCTTTGAATTACAGTCTGCTCATCTGTAAAATGGGCACAACACTCTGTCCCTGGTAGAATTGTTATAGGATCTGTGTTCCCTTAGCACCCCCTGTTCTTGGTCATGCCGCTTGGAAGAATGAAGAGGTAGGCCAGATGAAGAGTGGTGGGCAGCAAAGTAAAGTTTATTGAGCAATAGTATAAAGCTCCTGGAGAGGGAGGGGACCTGAGAGGGTTGCCTTTTTGGTGTTTAAATCTAGGGTTTTTTAATAAGCTCTTTGCAGAACTATCTTGAGCATCCTGACTGTGGACCCCCTGCGGATTGGCTTCGAAGGTGTGCCAATCAGGGCTTTGATCATGCACCTGTCTACCCACTGGGATATTGTTCATGTGTTGATGGTCTTTTGGGCTGACATCGGGAGACTAATTGCCTCAACTTGTGATAGTGACCAATGTTTTATGGTTAATTGTTCTGTTTCAAGATATTTTGCAAAAATCGCTCCTGCAGAGGCTGCTAGACAGTTTGCTATTGGGGTCTTATCTAAGCTGTAAAACATGATGTTAGTGTGGTTTTGTTTTAGTTGGCCTGGCTGTTTTGCTTTCTTACTGGGGACCGTGGCCCTGACTACCTGAGTGTCCAATGAACTCCTAACAGAGTTGTGACATTGAGCAAAACAACCCACATGACAACGCCTCCTGGTGTGCCTGGCACATGGTATGTGCAAGAAACGTGGGCTTTCTTCCTTCCTGCTGCCCTTCCTCCATTTTAGAGATTGCAAAGCTGCCGGGCTAACATGAGCAGACACAGAGACCCAAGGCTGTATGTTTCTGGGTAGAGCAGGCAGGCCCACATCACAGAGGGAATGTCCTGAATGGGCCCTGATTCCTTTTAGGAAGGCCTTATGACTCCATGTTCTCTCCTTCTGACTCTTCCCTTCAACGAAAATACTACCCCAAGCCCAGGCACAGTGGCCTTGCCTGGAGGCTTTGGTTTCAAATTTTGAATGGGAAGCAGTAAGATGACTGCACTATCAAGACCTTCTCTTCTCTCTCCCTCTGGGAGAGGCTTGGACTGGCCAAAAAAAGAGAAAGCAGTCCTTTTCATAGAGCTGTATCAGCGGGGACTTAGCACTCGTCCTGGCTTTGCCCAACCCAGACAAAGTTCTGCAGGTCACAGATACCCAAGTGTCCCTCCAACCTCTTTAAGAACGGGCATGCTTTATGCTGTGGTGTGAGTTTTAAGTGGGATCATGCCCATAATGTTCTTAGCAAACTGCCGAGCATATAACAAATGCTCTAAAATGCAAACTTCATTATTTCATGGATTCTCCCCGTCTGCACCCCATAGGGCATCTCCAGTCTGGCTTGAGTATTTGCTGAGTCCCATGTCATTCTTCCCAGGAAGAGGCAAGGAGCAGGTATGTTTCATGTTGAGAGAACATTCACATGAGGGGCTCTACCTGCTTCATCATGGTGGGGCACAGATCTAGCTCCATAGAGTATATTTCACACATTTCTCACTTGAGCTCTTCCTGATCCATCAGAGTAAGAAACAGTACATCCTTATGTAAGCTCTTCCCACTTCACTTGCAGCATTTCCTAGAACTTTGCGGATTATTTGTGTCCAGTGTGGGCACTACTGATTTCAAGCTCCAGGCAGAAGAAATTGGAGAGTCTGGTCGGGACCGAGCAGGCCTGTCATTTGGCTGTCACTGGTCCTGTTGCTGCCATATGACCCTGTGTGTTGGAACCATCCCTGTCCACCACTCTCAGAACAGTCTTGATTACTTCTTCATTGCCTGCAGAAGTGGTGGCATGTGGTTCTCTGCACCCAAGCCCACCTGTTCAAGCCCTGCTCCTACGACCCCGCCGCCGTGCTGCAGGGCCGGGCCCGAGGTCGGTGTGCTGCTGCAGCCAGATGGTGAAACAGGGAGAGCGCCTTCCTGGCAGAGGAGACAGCAGGACCAAAGATTTGGTGGTGCGGAAACATGGCCCTTCTGGGCAATGTGCCATGGCGCCTGGGTGTGCTGGAGTTTCGAGGAGGATTCCTAAGAGCAGCAAATAGAGTAGAAATGAGCTGGATGGGTGGCAGGAGTTTAGACAGCTGGAGCGAGATTGTGAGGGTTCTCGGATGTCTGCCAAGCAATTTAAACTATCTCATGGGTGACGTGTTGACCACAGAGGCTAAGTCTGAGGGCGACAGGACTGAGCGGTTGGTCCTCGGGAACTGGGATGTTGAGTTGGGGCTGCCACTGACATTCTAACTTTGGAAGGTGCCAACTGGGAGGGGAGCTCCTCGGGAGGCACCAGCGTCTAATCTGACTGTGCTTTCTTTCATTTCTAATGACTTACCACCTCAGAGACAAGGAACACGACCAGCTGCGACCGCGCACACAGGCTCGGGTACACGCGTACGTGCCGCAGTGTGGATCAGGGCTCTGTCCTTGGACACGCCTCAGGGTTTGGCACTGAGTATGGTAGATGCCCAAACAGCTCCCAGATGGTCTGAGGACCCAATTCCTGAACACTTGTTATGTGCCAAGCACTAGGCTAAGTATTTAGGATGCAGTGTTTTCTTCCTCTGAAGTCCCTGGGTTAGCAAAGTTGAATGATTTTTTTTTTTAATTTTGTTTATTTTTTTATTTGAGAGAGAGATAGCACTAGCGGGGCGGGGAGGGGGAAGAGAGAAGCAGGCTCCCCATGGAGCAGGCAGCCCGATGTGGGGCTCGATCCCAGGACCCCGGGATCATGACCTGAGCCGAAGGCAGACACTTAACCGACTGAGCCACCCAGACGCCCCCAGAGTTGATTGATTTTTAATCAAATCATTAGAATACAGTATAATCAGAGCTACAATCTGTGGATGTATAAAACATGTTGGAGGGAGGCGTTGTGGAGAAAGTGGGGTGAGAGGTCACAAGAGGTTGAAGACACTGTAAAGTCGTTTTTTTTTTTAAAGATTTTATTTATTTGACAGAGAGAGAACACAAGCAGGGGGAGTGGGAGAGGGAGAAGCAGGCTTCCCACGGAGCAAGGAGCCCAATGCGGGGCTGGATCCCATGACCCTGGGACCATGACCTGAGCCGAAGGCAGACGCTTAACGACTGAGCTACCCAGGTGCCCCGACACTGTAAAGTCTTTGCAGAAAAGTCTCACTTTGGAATCTTTGCTTCCCTCTGCACTGAGCTCATTTTTTTTTTTTTTTTTGCCAAATATTCTGAAGAATCTAAGACAAGCTGGCACCTGTTCTTGTGCAAAAGAGCTTCACCTACCACTTAAATGGAATTTCATCTCGGTCATGCAGAAGTTGCCGAACTTTCCAGAAATTTGATTAACCATATTTTGCGAGTGTCTAGAATCCTCCAGGACTCTGGTGGAGGTGGGTTTTGTTCTGTGGCTGTGATTTCACACCAGGGTGTACGAACTCAAATGCCTAAAGGGGCAGGCAGCAACTGAGCAGGGCGGGGACTGAGGAGAATGCAGCCACATGTCCCCAAAGGGGGCAGCTACTACTGGGCTCCAGCGAACTTGCCAGGTCCTACTCTCTTTTGCAAACTTTGGCAATTAATTTAAAAAGTATATTAAGGCTCCTGATGGGCTGTTCAGGATGTAAAGCATGTCCTTAGGCAGTCTGTTTATGACCTCTGGTTTTAGAAACCCTTGGGATGTCACATCATTTGCTAGAGTCACTAAGGAATCATAGATGAGCCCCAAGCCAAGGAGAGTCAGAAGTAAGAGCTCATCTCACATTTAAGGCATAGCCTACATTCAAGAAGAAAACTCATCTGTCAACCCTACAGTGACAACTTGGCAAAGGATGTTCCTCTCTAGTTTATATTCCTGTTTTCTCTGTTTCTCGTAGGGCCCATCCATTAGGTGGAGGATGGCAGCAGGGTCTCCAAGGCTAAGGAAAGCCGATGTCTGTGGAACTCCAGCTGTTGGCAGCCTCTTTAATAGTGACAGATGAGGAATCAGGCAGTTGGAATGGATGTGGTTTTCTTTCTGTCCGCATTTTTCGAGTTTTGTTGTTATTGTTGATAGCCCATTAGCTTTGCAGCTTTTAGTCTTGGAGGCAAGAATAAATAAAAATGAAAGATTTCTGTTGGAGTCCCAGCCAAGGACTCTGGAAATCATAGAATCTGGGACTGTAGAGACCATCTGGCCCATCCCTTTCGTTTTACAGAGGGGAAACTGAGGCTCTGGGATGAAGTCATTGTTTCACTGACAGGCGAGGCCTCGAGAGTTCACAAGGAGTTTCCTAGGCTGTGGTGTGCTGAGCTGCATTGAGACTTTAGTTGGAAAATTGGGTCTCCATCTTGCTACTTGTGTTGGAACAGAAGGACTCTCAGTCTTTCGGGTCAAATCCTGGGAGCACTTGTGTGAGCTGAAGGCAGTTATTATGACATTCCTGAGAGATTGTTAATACATTTTTTTTTTAAAGATTTTATTTATTTATTTGAGAGAGAGAGAATGAGAGACAGAGAGCACGAGAGGGAAGAGGGCAGAGGGAGAAGCAGACCCCCTGCTGAGCAGGGAGCCTGATGCGGGACTCGATCCCGGGACTCCAGGATCATGACCTGAGCCGAAGGCAGTCGCTTAACCAACTGAGCCACCCAGGCGCCCCATAGATTGTTAATACATTTTGGGTTTCTAACTGATATTGTGAACTTGACCTCACTAGGCCAATGCTATAAACCAACCCTGCTGGAAAGGGAAGGCAGGGACTTACCCCATTGGTGGGGCTTGAAAGGATATCTCAAACCAGTCTGATCTTCCATCCCAGGATAGCCTTTTCCATCTTTGCTGTCAGCAACTTTCTAGGCATCCAGTCCCCTATCCTCAGACTCATGGGGCTCCTGATTTGCCCTGGATCATTGACAAGGGTCAATTGACTCGTGTCGTCATTCACGTAGACTGAGCACATTTGGGGAGGGGTCCAATGAGACCACTGTTGCTGGAGGACCCACAGGCTCATCCTTGGCCACTGTGTGTGAATGTTGTTTATTGATGACCTGAGAAGGACAGCTGGTACATGCTAGAGGGTCTCCAAACATTGACTCAACTCCTGAGAGCTCCCTGGTGCTACCACCTGACCTCCTCATGCAGGCAGATGCTGAGGAATCTTGTGACACTAACTCTGTTCCTGGTTACATGGTCCCTTCCAGCTTCTCCACACAACCCTCCATGTGCCCTCTGCCCCACCCCCCCAATCTCTTCCTGGTCTATTCTACCCCCACCCCCACCCCTAGATGCTCTAAAATGGAATGGGGGTAGCCAGCTTTTCATCCTGACATCTATTATTGATCATAAAGCATTTTTTTCTTTTGCTACTCAAAATAGCCAGGTTCTCACAAAGAAAGCCTTTCCTTTTAAAAGCAGCTGTCTTTGCCAAGGACCTCCGAAATGCATTTTGAAATTCAAGACTGTGCCAGCACCTCTTCTTTTTCTCTGCATTTTTTCTGTGGCAACCCTCCCTTGAGGGCAGCATATAGAACAGGAAGTCCTTGTTGCCATGTGCACACTGGGACAGGACAGCAGTGAACAGAACCTCAGGAGAATCTTGCGTAGGTTAATTGAAAACTTTTTACCTCGCTAGGTAGAGAATTTAGATCGCCTCCCACCCATCCCTGATGTTTGCCAAGGGTCCACAGAATTAAAGAGAAATTGGGGCCTAGTTACCTTAGGTTAGCCAGATTCTTGCTCAGCTTCCCATTTCAGGTGTTGCTTCGTTGTGATTTGAATATAAATGATTTTACCCCCAAAAAAGCAATGTGTAGACCTTTTCTATAGGAACAGTGTTCTTGGAAAGCAGCGTTGGGTCTTTGCCTTTGTCTCTTCAGAAGTTGTTTTAAGGCTGGTCACTGAGGCATCTCCTACCCAGGGACAGAGAGAATTTGAGGAGGGCCTTCATGGCTAAGAAAAGCAGTGAGAAAAAGAGCATTCAGAAGCCAACAGGGGTCTTAGATGGAATAAATATATTGTCTGGGGTTTTCAAAGACAATGCTTGTTAGTCTCCAGTATATTCTTGAAGGAAACCTTTGCATCTTTAATTGAGGTATGGGATAGAGTTTGAGCAATTATCAGCCTTTCTACTAGGAAAAGAAAATCCTGCATTGAACTCATTATTATTATTTCTTAACTTCTGTTTCCATTACTCCTCCAACTGTAGGTGTTTTCCTGCTTATTAGGTTGTCTCTGATTAGAGGCTGGCATGGGTGAGAGATGCTGACTGTTGCTTGTTGTGCACTGAACAAGTGTTAAAGAATTGCAAGGTCCATTTGGGACTGTGGATTCCCCCACGTGGCTAGTGTTAACACGGACTAGGGCTGAGAACCTCGAATCAGTCCCTGCCTTCCCCAGTCAGCTTCTGGCACCCCAGGTCCTTGGGTCAGGTCTCACCTCCCCTTGGGCTTCCTTCGGTAGGGCCTAGAGTCAGTCATGGGGCCCTTGGTGTTGGGTTCTCTTCCTGGGTGCTCACTGTGCCCTCCTGCAGGGTCTCAGCCTGTGCCCATGTCTGGAATCCTCATACTCTAACTTACTTTTTGCCCAATTCTTTGAGGAGGTTGGATTTGCTCCCTTTGACCCAGTTACTGGCTTGAATCCTAGATGACAAGGAACCAAATGCTGAGAAACTCTATGGCATTAAGTGTTGGCTTTCCTGTGTTACTGCTAGATATCTGTGGGTAGTTTCTTTTGGCTTCAACTTTCCTCTTCTGTCTCATCCGCACAGCAGTGTGGCTCAAAGTCTGAAGTTGGGGCTTTGAAGTCAGACCACCCTAGAATATCTCCTGGTTCTTTCCCTTGATAGCTTTGTGACCTTGGGACAGTTATTCAATTTTCCTTGGGCTTCATTTTCTCCTTCAGAGGATAAAAACAGTTTCTGTGTGGTAGACATAGTTTCGTTGTTTCTTTCTAACTGAACTCCAGCTTCATCTGGGTCTCCATCCTTCCTCCATAGACCCTCAGGGAGAGTGAACTTTGCATCCTTGCTTCATGAATGGGCACATGTCCTAGTAATGTTCACAGAGAATTGAGGGGAAATCTGCTGGTGACCAGTTCCCTGACTCTTAAGAGAGAGCCATGAGGAAAGTTAGTTTTCCAGCTAGATATTGGATGTGACAACACAGAGCTGCTGTAGCCATCTTGCTACACTCTGAGGATGCAACCAACACTGAGGATGGAAAAGCATGGACACAAGTAGATACCTAGTACTTGTATGACACGGTTAAAAAGCTGGATCAACCTAATCTGCCCCTCCACTGGATATCTTCTTACAGAGAGAATAGATTTACTTCCCAGTTAAGTCAGTTGGAGTAAGAGGTGTTATTTCTTTTGGCCAAAAGAACCTTATTTATTTATTTATTTATTTATTTATTTATTTATTTATTTATAGAGAGAGAGAGAGAGTGGGGGTGGGACAGAGGGAGAAAGAGAATCTTAAGCAGGTTCCACACTGGGTTCGATCTCACAACCTTGAAATCTGACCTGAGCTGATATCAAGGGTTGGGTGCTTAATCAACTGAGCCACACAGGTACCCCTGGCCAAAAGAATCTTAACTTATAAGTACAGTTATTGGCAGAGCTAAATGAGAATAAAGCATTTAAAGTACTAAGCACATAGTTGATGTACATCACCTATTATTGTGAATATTATCTTTATTACAACTCAACTGACTCTTATGGGCCTGCCTTTGGGGGCTAGGCCTACCTGCTCTGACCTGTCCCATTTAATCCTGTCATGTATGTTCATAAATCCCTTGCTGCTGAAATCCCAGGGCATTCCATTCCCAATCTTCCTGAACTAGGATTACCAGAAGAGGGAAGAAGAGCAGTATATGTCCATTGGAAAGACATGATTCATTCCTTAATTCTGCAGGCACTGGGTAGAATTCATTTTGGGCTTTTGTATGTGTGTGTCCTTAGTACTAGTATTCCTTTAGGATTTCTCTACATGATTGTCCATTTCAGCTCATTAGTACCTCCATGGACCTGGCTGAATTCTCATTTACCATCTAGTTCCTCCCAGGCTTTCTCTCCTGGTCTGCTCTCAGACAGACATGTTTTGTATTATCCTGGTTCACGGAGCTACCATAGGGGCTCTTAACTTTTTGTCCCCCCATCTGCAGGATTCATCTTCTATCTTTATTTGTTCTGTGCCCTCCCTCCCTTGCCTGTTATCACTGGACACACAGAGCCCTGGGGGATTATCCGTGAAGTGAACAAAGCTGGGGGCATCGTCCACACAGATATGCTGTCATAGAGAACTAAAATGCATATCTCCTTACAATTACCAAACATAAATTAGTTCATCCAATTAAAAATCACAAACACATTGAACATTACCAAAGTGCAGTGTAAATGATGCATTTTTTTTTTTAAAGATTTTATTTATTTATTTTAGAGACAGAGCACAAGAAGGGGGAGGGTCAGAGGGAGAAGCAGACTCCCTGCTGAGCAGGGAGCCCGATGCGGGACTCGATCCTGGGACTCCAGGATCATGACCTGAGCCGAAGGCAGTTGCTTAACCAACTGAGCCACCCAGGCGCCCCAAATGATGCATTTTCAAATTAACGTATGACTAATGCTTTCTTATGCTCAACCTATTCACAGCTGGGTTTTGAAAACTAAGTTTATTTCTTATTCCTAGTCATCATTACCAATTTATTTGTCCCTCTGTTTGAAAGCCACCAAGTTAGGAAGACTCCAGGTGACCACAATGCTGTGATGTTCAGGTTACCTTTTTTTGTTTGTTTTGTTTTTCAAAATGAATATAAAATTTCATGGAAGCCTGAGAAGCCAGGAATCGAGAATTGGTGTAGGCTGCAACAGAAAATGAAGAATTTCAGGTGGCAGCTCTCAGAACAGGAGTAATAGTTCAAACCCTATTAGGATTCTATAATTAGGGAGCAGTTATCCCAACCTGAAGAATATTATAATTGGATGATATCAGCTGGGAGATAAGTAAGGAGTTATCCTGGCTGGATTTAAACTTCTTATTTCTTGAGCTAATTCAATGTCTAATTTTAGAGGCATGAATCTGCAGCGCTCCCACGAGGGGGAAATCCACATCCCCAATTCCTTACGGGGTCTAATAACAATTCCTTCCATGTATATCATCCTTTATGGTTCTCTCACTGACATCACCTCGAAGTCCAATAACACGCTCTCCTGCTGAAGATAGTTACAGCCAGTTGCCTTGTCACAGGGTATGGCCGATGACCTAGAAAAAATGTAAATAATGTTTCTGCCCAGATGTGACAATGCCGCACGTCTGATGGTCAGACAGTTAGAGTGTTTCTGCTCTCCTTCTGGGTTCTTTCTCTGCTGCCAGTGATGACGAGGAGTGAAGACGGTGGTGGAGGCATTAAGTAAGCAGCTGGCAGGGTCTGACGTCCATAATCTCATTTATGTCTTAAAATCGCCGCACTCCCACTCCAGTGCATGAGAATCCCCTGGGAAAGTTGGCAACAAGTCCCAATGACCAGGCTACATCCCAGAGCAAGACCTTGGTACGTTCTGAGCTCCCCAGGGGATTCCAGTGCTCACAGAGGCCCCTTTGGCCACCTGCAAGGGGAGGTCCATTAAGTGTAACCGACTTATTCAAGAGTAAGTTTTGGAGCTAACATTGGAAAGCAAATCTGTTTGTGTCCAAGGTAATGCTCATTTGCTTCCATGTCTCCACCTCTCAGGAAATTGAAGAGCATGACATAAAGAGCTAATATATTTAAAGCATTTGGCACATTGTTTATGTTAACTAATTTTACTTTATTTCATTTCATTTCATTTCATTTCATTTCATTCCATTTCTTATGTGGCTGATTTTCTAGAAAGGATCCATGGCAAAAGGCAGTCATAGTACTGCTTTGGTTGAAACCCAGTGGTTGTAGGATGCATGTTCCTTGGTCAATGGATATTTCCCATATGCCCCCAGGACCCCAAATGGCACATTTAACGGTGTGGAGGCTTCCCTGGCTCTTGTCACAGGTTTTCCTTGTGGCCACACTCCCAGAAACAGATGCTGAGTTGACAGCCATGATGCTCGGGGCTGAAGAGTAGACACCTTTGCCACTTTTAGCTGGGGCCTGACAATAGTCGAAACGAGCAGCACCCCCCACCTGCTCTCCTGATCTGCTGAGCTGCGGTCCTTAGCATTTAGATAAATAAAAGGAATTAGGTTCCTGGGTCTCTGTAGCCAATTTCCTCTTGGCATTTTGAAACCTTCGAAGATTGCCTGATGTGACAGAAAACATTCCAAGTAAGACTGAATTTTAAGGAGGAAATGAAGCAAGTAGCTTGTGTGAGAACGTGAACTTTATATGTCCTTCTGGTTCTTGAATCACCAGGGAGAGGCTATGCCCATTAGGCTGCCTCTTCTTACTAAATTTCACCAGGAATAGAGACTATGGCTGGAGATGAAGGTGGAAGGGTGGCAGAGAGATGGAGGACAGTGGGGAGCCAAGGAGGATTAAACTGTTGGAAAGCACCTGCACGGGATGAGCCATGCCGACCACTGGCAGTTGGGAGGCCACAGACTGCAGGAGAGGTTTCTTGCTTTCCTTTTGCAGGTAATCTCAGCAACCACTTCTCCCTGCACCAGCAGTTAGCATTTCTGCCTGACAGCTGAGACAGGAGGAGATCATCGAAGCCGTGGGTCTGCTTTATCACCAAAGCCTTTCACAAGTTCACAGAGCTCCTTTTATTCATTTCTCTTAACAACCAATTTCCAGGAGGCTGTGGTGGTTGCACTTGGTTGGTGATGAGAGCAGCCCAGATAGGTGTGCTGGAGGAACTGGCAGGTGGGGACTTTCTGTTGGCTGTTTGAAAATGCAAAGCACATCTTGGGGCCAGACAGGAGTTCCAAGAAATAATTGTGCCTCCAGGGAGGTAGCTTCTGACAAGGTCTTAGTCTTTGCCTCATTCTGGCAACTGTTTGGAAGAGCATACTGCGCCTTCAGAGTAGGAAATAGTGCAGGTAGCCTCTCTCCAATGAGGGAAATGTGAAAACTCCTCTGAGAGGAAAGTAATCTCATATGCAACCATCACAGTATTGTGATTAAGTGGGCAGCCTCAGGAATCAGACACACTCGCAGTTAAAATCCAGGGGGTCACCCCAGGGAGTAATTTTGTCTTTCCAGACTTCATTATCTGTATATAAGGTGTGTAAGGTATTAACAAGAGCCATGGTTTTCAAATTTTTTTGCATTAGAATCGCCTGGAAGACTGGTGGAATATAGATTGCTAGCCTTCACCCTCAGAGTTTGATTTAGTAGGCCTGGGGTGGAGTTTGATAATTTGCATTTCTTATTCACTCCCTAGTGATGCTGCTGCTGCTGGTCTGGGGATCACATTCATTTATTTTGTGGATTTCTATTAAACCATGTATCCAGCATTTATCTAGACATGGCTCATAGTAGTGAGCAAAACAAAATTCTTGTCCACATAAGGTTTGTATCTAGTTGTAAGAGATGGCAGTAAACAAATAAACAAGTAAATATATAGTAACATAAAGATGTAGCATGATAAGTATGTGGGGGAGGAAGAAATTTCCCTCTGTCTAAGGTTCTTCCTCTGTCTAAGGTTTTTCCAGTAGAAAAACCCAAAGTTTTATTATGTACACAGAGAGGCCCAATAATGAAATTAAGACCTAAGGAAATGACCAGGGCAGACAGTTTTTATACTTTTTTAGGCAAAGAGAGAATATATCTGTGAGGAATTGGCAGGACAAAGAGAACTTAACTTTGAGAGTTTCAATGAGTAAGAAATCTAAGCAGAACTTGGGCTGAAGCAGTAAATTAGTAAAAAGTTACAAGGATTGTTTATACAGCCTTCTCAGCTCTCAATTTCCTATCTCTGATCATAAGGATCTCTTTGCTTCCTGGTACAGGAAGAATGCTTTTCGCATGACAGATTTATTTCTTGCTTTCTGGAGACAAAAGTGGTGGGGGCGGTTAAAGTGTTCTTTTTGCATTGGCTGTTTCTTAAGTAACTTTTATATAAAATAATCAATATGCCAAAGTGGCACATTTTGAAGGAGCTCACCCTTGGTCCCGACAAGTAACATTAAAAAATTAAGACAGAATAAGGGCTACTGTGATGAGGTTATAATGGGACTATCATTCTACATATAATGGTCAAGGTAGAATTTACCAATATACTGACATTTGAGCACCAACCTGAAAGAATGACTCATCTTTGTTGATATCAGGAGAGAGTATTTTAGGCAAGCAAAACAGCAAGTCCAAAAGGTCCTGAGGCAGGAGTGTGGTATATATGTTTAAAAAACAATGAAATGACCACTATGGCTTGATGAGGAGTAATCATAGAAGAGAATGGGAGGTGTGAGGTCTCTAGGACATTAAAATGGGAAGCCAGTGGAGAGTTTGATTAGAGGGGGAACCTGACCTGACTTCCATCATAAAAGATCTACTCTAGCTGCTGTGCTGAGGACGGATTGTAGTCCAGTGAGGATGGAGGTATAGAGATTAGGCCAGAGGCTATTGCAATAGCCTGGGTGATACATAATGGTAGCTTGAACCAAAGTTGGGAGGAGTGGTTGAAATTCTGAATAACTTAATGTAGGTAGAGCTAACAAGATTTACCAATGGATTTAATGAGTCAAAACTTACTCCAGGTTTGGCTTGGATATCTGGAAAAATGGGGTTCTGTTGGCACAGACAAAGAAGACAGGGAGAAGTAAGGTGTGCAGGAAAGGGTTAACCCAGCAAGTCTGAGTTGCTCAAACCCTGCACACTGCAGAGAAGCTAGTCTTCAGGACTGGTCTTTGGCCAGCTCCTTCGAGATAACCTCTGAGCCCCTGGGATATTCTGCCTGATAAGAGCCCTTTTGTATGTCTAAAAGTTTGGTTGGACCAGCTATACCAATGTGACCAAAATAGACCAAAAATAGAGATAAGATTATCCTAATACTATTATTGCAGTGAATGAGTGTTTACTCTCAGGGGCTGGAGGCTGAGTAACTGAGGTCAGTCATGTGGTCACCGAATGTTTACATGTTTAACAACCCCCCTCCAAAATCCTCGAATACCGAAACTTGGGTGAGCTTCCTTGGTTGGCAATACTGTGTATGTGTTGTCATACATCAATTTCCCCATCCTGAGTGAACTAATTGTGCCCCCATAGGACTCCATTGGGAGGGATTCCTAAAAGCTTACATATGGTTTCTTCTGAACTACATCCCACGTACCTTTCCTCACTTGCTGATTTTAATCTGTATCCTTTCACTGTAATAAACTATAACCGTGAGTATAACAGCTCTTCCAATTCCTGTGAATCCGTATAGTGAATCCTTAAGCCTGAGGGTGGTCTTGGGGACTCATATCACACAGTACACGAGGGAAAACTGAGAATTTGGTTTGGGATATGTGAAGTCTGAGGTACTTACTATAGATCCAAATAGAGATGTCTGCTAAGTAGTTGGATATATGAGTCTGGGGTTCAGGGGAAAGATTTGGCCTGAAGATGTAAGTGCAAGAGATGACTGTAGTGCAAAATCTATTGTTCTCTATAGTCCTTAGTGTTTTCATTTTTCATACGATTGGTTTGCACTAGAATGTAACAGCTAAGACTCCTTCTAGAGGTAATATTTAGGATTTCAAGTTCTCTTTCTACCTTAAAGTGATTGCTTTTAGCTTCGTATTTAGGAGTATGTTTCCAGGAGGGTAAAGTGAAAAGTATGAAGTCGCTGGGAAGAAGGGGAGTGAACGCATCTAGGAAGGGAATGAGCAGAGGACAACCAGACTTATTTCAAGCTCACTGCTGTCCAGCCTTCTGTCTTCTGGCCACTTCTGGTCAGTGTTCTGGCTGCCTTCTGATCTCTCTAGGCCTTTGCTGAGGGATAACAGGAGTGGTAGGAGGGCTAATCCTATTACCACTTGAACCAGTGATAATGAACAGCAAACACACAGGGGGGATTGCACTGTCTGGGACCCTCCTCTGTTGTGGTTTAGCATTTGTGAACAAAGGACCATTTTTATGAAGTGGTTAGAAATCCATCATGTGGGTGAACATGTTCTCGGTTATTGCCTACAGACCTCCAATATAGACAGTATAATAAGATAAACTCAGTGAGGACAAGTGAGTGCGTAGATAGGTGAGCTATTAAGATCATTAAGTATAGACACTTAGCAACTGAGTTTTAAGCCTGGGGCTTCTATTCGTGCTTATGGTGACCCAGTGTTGCGGCTCTTCTGGGACTAAGGGGTTTCTCATGATGTGGGACTTTCAGTGCTAAGACCAGGAAAGTCTCACACAAATGAGGATAAGTTGGTCACCCTCATTGACCCTGAGAAACATATTTCAATTTTGTCTCCTTTTCTGTAAAATAGAAATAATTGTACCTACTTCACAGAGTGGATTATTCATCAGGTAGTTATGAGGATTTCATGAGGTAGTATGTTCAACAGAAATGGCATAGAGGGGCTGCCCAATAAACATTTGTACTCTCCCTTTGTGGTGTGGTAAGAATGGGTTTTGTCACTGTCCAGGGCTCTATTAAAGATTGGCTGGAATGTTAAATAAGCAGCCCTAAGAACATCTTATTTTATATTGCACCTAGCTGCTTAAAAGGAAACCCTTGCACATTTTTTATCACACTTAATGCCAATAAATGTCCTGCATTTTGCAGACGGGAAACTCTGATACACTTTAGGATTGTAAGAGGATAAGCAAGGGCTCTAACATTAAATACCATGGTTTCAAGCCCAGGATATAGGTATTTATGGATACTTCAGGAATTAAAATGATAATTTGTTAAGTGATACCTTGTATGGATATAATAACCACACACACACATACACAAAATGAGGAATAGATTATATTTCAATGGAAGGCTTTTATCATCTATCTCCAACCCACAAAATATCTCCTCAGGTACTGTGAAAAATAGAAGAGGTGCTGGCATGTGTTAGTGAATTCTATCTTTCCTGAGACCAGACCTAACTTAGGTCCCCAACACTAACCCTGATAAGGCCATTTTCTATAAAAGGCCTATGGTACTCTAACAGACTCATCTTGTTGTTCCAGAATGGAAGCCTCTTTTATGTGGTACTTCCAAAAGTTAAAAATGACTTCATAAATTACCTACTGAAAATAGTGATCCTATACAGAGCAGCATAATTATATCAGGAGTTGACACACTTTCTCTTAAAGGGTCAGATAGTAAATGTTTTAGGCTTTGTGGGCCATAGGGTCTCTTTGACAACTACTCAATTCTGCTGTTGTAGCAGGAGAGCAGCCACAGACCATGCTTAAACAAATGGACACAGTTGTGTTCCAACAAGTTTATTTACAAAAACAAGTGACTGCCATGGGCCTTAGTTAACTGATCCCTGCTCTATATTACCCAATCCTTTATAAAGATTTAGATATTTGAGAAAGAGAGAGAGAGAGCACATGTGTAGAGTGGGGGGAGGGGCAAAGGGAGAAGAAGAGAGAGAATCTCAAGCAGAGTCTGCACTGTGGGGCTCAGTCTCACAACCCTGAGATCATGACTTGAACCAAAACCAAGAGTTAGACGTTTAACTGACTGAGCCACCCAGGGCTCCTATATATTACCCAATCCTTTAAAACACATTTAAAACATATTTCATAAATTATAAAAAGTATTCTTTCACTTAAAAATAGTGGCTAAGCTTATATAGTTATGACTTGAAGTAGTTTGCTTTTTCTCCATGTTGATTTCTGAGCCCTTTGTCTTTGTCTGTGGTTATGGCAGCCTTCTGGAGAGTCTAAGGCATCAAAATAATTTTCCCCACACTATGACTTGTCCCTACCACCCTAACACACCCACCTCCATACCTGCCTCTTAGAGAATCTACATTGCTTGAAGTTCCAGAAAGGCAGCCCTAAAACTTATGAGGCCACAGTGAACAGCCTAGGGGAGAGTATCGAACCAAGATGGGCCACGAAGATTTTCTTTATGGAGACTTTGGAAAAAGGATGAATAAAGTCAGTTATTTCTGAGGAGTTGATCTTGAATGCCAGGCTGACACAAAGACTCTGTCATCTTAGGATGTTCATGAGTGAGCACAGATGTTTTTCTGCAGAAGAGAAGAGAAGAGAAGAATGAAGCACATAGGCAATGCGAGCCTGGAGCTAAAGATAGTGAGGGCACAAGAAAAGCGACAAGGAGAGACTAACGATCTGGGGACGGTCCAGTTCCTAAGAGTCCAGCTGCACTTTTTTGCAGTTGATTCCATGAGATTCTTATGGAGCCTTATAAAAATTCCATTTTCATGAATTTCTTTAAATGGGTTTCTGTTCCTTGTATCTTTACAACTCCTCCCTAAGACACTGTCAAACTCCTTTTTTTCTTTTTTGTTTCTTCTCTGCTTTAAAAGGTCCCTATGACTTGCTGCCTGCTGGGACATCTGATGTTTATATGATCTTCATGGAGATTTAGAATAAAGTTAGAGAAAAAGAAAATCTTTTTGACAAAATGTAGCACTGTCATTGTCTCAACAAAGAAGCGTGGAGTTCTGGAAAGATCATTAACTTTGGAGTGAGACACATCTGGCTTTGAGTCCTGGCTCTACTACATACAAACTCTGTGATTATGGGCCAATTATTTAACTTTCTGGAGTCTAAATTTCATTACCTGTAAAATGGAGATATTAGTATCTCTCTCCTAAGATTGGGAAGAGATAAAATGAAATAAGGTAGCTAGAGACCATGGCACAATACTACATAGGGTTGGGGCTCAATGCAAAGTAGATCTATAAACAACACACATCATTTTTATTAGAGAATCAAAGTGAGGGGTCGGGAGGCTTTCCTGGCAGAGGAATCATAGCAGATACCAGGTGGCAAGGGAGGGGGAAGCAAACCTTCTTTAGGTCTGAGAGAGGGTTGGAACGCCAGTTTGTTAGGTGTTGTCAGGGGACATCTGTCTAGTAAAGTCTCAAGAGTTGACGTAAAGTCAGGTGTCACAGATTCATAATCTGTGGCTGAGGAGCTTTGAATATATGCTGCAAAGTAGAAACCTCCCTCTTAGTGCTCTCTGTATGCTCACTCTCCCTGCCTTCCTGGTACATGTGAAATTAGAGCTCTCTGTGACTTTGCTCTCCTGTCTTCCTAGAATTTTCTCTTCTGTGCACTTGATTATGTTTTTCCTTTCATTTTAATTTAATCCCCATATTTTCCTCCAGTATCGTTAACCCTGAAGGCCTGTTCCAAATGGCTCGTTCGGTTTCTTCAATTGTAGTTTCTCTCTCCTGCTTCTAATTTCCTGCAGTTCTTTATTCATGTTTCTTGCACACCACTCAACACTGTCCATCCTGCTTATCAACAGACATTGTAAACTCTTAAAAGTTCCCAACCCTTTGTCTCATTCCGCTAAAGAGACTTTGACTTTGCCCGTCTACATTTCCCAATTCCTGATAGGATTCTGTCATTGATGGACTATATATTGGGCTTAGTAATGTAGAATTTGGAGGTTGGGAAGGGACAAGTGGCCACCCTGTTGGTTTCCTATACAACACCAGTTCATTGTTCTTTGCTAACATAGCCCAATTTTGGTCAGGTATCAGGCATGTAGCTAACCAATTAGTTAAGAGGGCAGGGGCCCCTTTCCAGTCTTAGGGGATGAATCAGTTTGCTCTGTCTAGTCATGGTGTTCTCAACTCCTTTGCTAATGGAGTTCTGGCCAGTGAGAAATAAAGGGAAGTTTGCTGAGGGGTTCTAGAGAAAATTTTACTTCCTGATAAAAGAGACATATATGAGAAATCCTTTCATTTTTTTCTTCTGGACCATTTGGGTGAGAGTGTGATGCTTGCAGCAGCAGATATCTTGCAGCTGTGGTGGGAGATTTTGCCAACACACTGGGCAGAGCAGAGAAGAAGAGAGAAAGTAGGAAGAGCCCGAGTCCTTGATGTTATCATTGAGATGCCAACTCAAACCTATTTCTTTTCCTTCTATCTCTTTTCTTCTCTTTCATATAGTAAAATAATTTATTAGGGTAGTTGAAGTTTTTATAAAAAAATCAAACCCCCTAAATTCAACAACTTAAGGCAATTGATTTATTGCTCATATAATGATATTCAAGCCAGTGGGGATAATTATTTTCCTTATAGTCATTCAGGGACCCAGGTTTCTTCCATCTTGTTGCTCTGCCTTCTCCTTTGTATTAAGCCACTGGAAAGAGAAAGGGCATGGGAAAAATATACGTTAAGGAGGTTTTACAAGCCCAGAGTCAGAAGAGTGATCTCTTACTACCACTCATATTCAGTTGGAGAGAACTTAAAAATTAACAGACAGCCCCATCTAACCACAGGGAGGCTAGAGACATAGTTTAGCTGTGAGCCAAAAATAGGGGAAATTTTTGATATAAACCTACTGGTCTCTGTTTTGGATAATAAGGATCCCATTGTTTAAACCAATTTTAGTTGGGTTTTCTGCTACTCACAGCCCAAAGCATCTAAATAGATACAGAGCTAAAACAGGGAGAGAGAAGAAGAGGGAAGGTTACAGAGGACAAGAGACATGTGGGCTAGATCTGGAAGAAGTATTTTTCTTGGAGAAGAGAAGAAAACTAGAAACTATGGGTGGAAGGGGAGCAGGACGGTGGCGTTTAAAGAGAGAATCAGCTATGGCACATGAAATCAAGTGGACGGTCAAGAAAGGGAGGATTTTAATAAGTTTTTTCATATACTTTGTCTTTGGATCTTGTTTTCAGTATTTAAGAAACTTTAGTTGTAACATTTAAGTCAAGAAGCACTTTGACTTGTGATGAAGTTTATTTTAATTGCTTCACTCTGTTTCTTTAATCATGGCATTACCCTGAGACTGGACCACACAAGTATCTGGGCTCATAAGGGTTACAGAGAACATGTATCTCATCTACCCCGCTAGAGTGGGTAGCTCTTTGAGGGTGGAGGCGTCACTGGAATAGAATATAGAGGGGATGAAGGCAGGGATAACAGTTATGATATTACCAGAGGAGGTTAATAAAGACCTCGGTTGAAATCTTTAGAAATAATCTCCCCTGTTTGAAATGGCTTTGGACATATGGACAGAGGGCGATGAACCAGGCTTCCAAAAGTAGAATATAGATAATTATTTTATTCTAGCATGGTCTATGGGGGGATCCTGGCTCATAATTATGTCTGTATTCTTTCACATGGAGCAAGGAGATCTGAATAAGTGTCCTTATCTCCTAAAGTTATCTTGTCCACTCTCCTCCTGTGATAGAACTTCTATTAAAAAATATTGAAGTTTTTAAAAAAAATTCTACAGAGGATCATTCTTTTTCACCTTTGAAGCTTTTGCATACACGTCTTCCTTTGCCTGAAAGATTCTCCCCATTCTCCATTTTCACTCATGTCCCTCTTCCCCCCAAAACACTCCTTTTAATCTGAAATTCCTTCAGGAGTAGAATGTCACTTCCTCAAGAAAGCCTACTCTGCTCTACCTGCGCTGGGTTAGGTCCCCCTTCTGCAGGTCCTTGCAGCACCTTACTCTCCCTACTGTGGTTCCTGTCACATTGAATGGCAAGTGCCTGGTGACCTTTGCCTCCCTAACGATATTACCTGTTCCTTGACGACAGGGGTGCATCCTTCCTACTCACAGTCTAGCGCAGAGTTGACACCGAGTGGATACACTGAAGGACTCGTTCATCGACTGATTGAATGAATGAGAGGTGGCTATGGGCCTGAGGTTGTGGCAGAGTGCATTGGGGCAGAGGTTGCCTCTCAGAGCTCTGAAAGAGAGAAGAGCATGGTTGCAACCCCGTGCTGAATGTGGGCAGTATAACCTGAGTAGTTGAAATCAGCCTTCTGGTTCAGAGCCCATGCTGGGCTTCAGCAGGATTTGCTATGGAGGTGAAAACATAAAGACCCAAATACTCAAGAGTGAGTAAGACAAAGGGAAGTTTAAATGGTTGCCATTAGGGTCTGCCTGTTATATACACAGCAGCCACAATGAGCTAATTAGGAAGTTAACAAGCCCCTGATTTGAGCTAATATCTGGCTTGATTGCATCCCATCATCATTATTGTGGATGAGAGGTGAATTTAAATGAAAGTTTCCAAGTCAAGATGACATAATGAACTGATGACTGTGGAGATTTGATTGGAGCCCATCTATCCTCTTCCAAACACACATTAACCTTCTCCCAGGAGAAAACAGAGTTTCTGGAGGCCTAAGGAAACAAAGCAGGGCTTGGCCCCCACATTGGGGGTGATCAGGAATCCTGGGTGGTAGAATGGCCTGGCAGATGATGCTGCCATATTTAGAGTGCAAGGAAAATCCTCCACAGACAATTTACTGATCTACTAGGCTTTTATTCAGCAATTCATGAGTCGGGCAGCATCCAACCTAGCAGATAAGAAAGGAGCTCCGAAGGCCTAAGCAAGGTGATAGACCACAGAGGGCAAGGACAAGAAAGTTAGACTTTGCATTTGCTGATTGGTTAAAGCAGGGTTGCTTTCTTTAAAAGGAGCAAAAGGAAGTCTTGCAGCTGGGTGAGATACCTTGTGCCAGCAGGCAAGCACCTATTGGATGAAATAGGCCCTCCTTTTCTGGGATATCTGAGCCTAGAAATTTGTTAAGTTTAGTTTGAGGATGTTTGGAACTTAGCATGAGTGACTCCATCTTGGGCTTAATCGGGTTACTTTAACAAGAGTGAAGCGCCTATTAATCAAAAGGTTTCCCGCAAAATGGACTGAGTATATAGTATGTAATCTGAGAATAAACCCCCATTTTTAAAAATCTCTGTATCTATCTTTGAGGGCTGGACACCCCGGTGCATGGCACAGTCTCCGACAGAGAAGGTACTCGGTATGAATTTGTTGAAAGAATGAGTGAATGGGTGAATGAGTAGAGTCCTATATGTTGAGAGGGCATTGGGGGATAAGGAGGAGGACATGAGCCTTTCTTGCACACCTAAGTACCATGTGACATCATATAAAAATGCATCTTCTTTTTACAACAACTCTGCAAAATTGGTGAGATGTCCTGTTTTTCCCACGAGTAGTTTCACCTTTTATCAACTGTCTAACCTTAAGTAAGGTAACTGAATCTCCTTGGCCCTCATTGTCAGTAGAATGGGACTAAAAATACATGTTTTATAGGGATGTTATGAGAACTGAGTAAAGCGTAAGGTATATAAAGTACTTGGCAAATAGTGCACATTCCGTGTTTAGCTTCATTCCCTTAGTAGGTATTTCTGGGGTAACCGAATAGCAGATTTGAAGACATTGGCATACAAGTGTTCTTTGGCAGTTCCTCATTGTGCTGACATAGTCATGCAACTTTTTGTTCAGGTTTTGTGAAAAGGTGATCATCCAAAATATCCCCTGCGTCCAAGGTCTAGGATATTCCGCATAGAAAAGTTCAGTGCTCTGGAGCATCAGGAATGTGAACGCCAGCCATGGCCGCTACCAGGCTGTAACCCAGCCCGAAGGAGAGAAACTTCCAGGGGAAGGCGACACCAACCGTCATGGTCACTCTCTTTCTCCGTGGTGATGCCTCATCATCCAGCCCTGTCTGGCCAGAGGCTGCTCTCTGGGGAAGAGCCCCACACTCCCAGGAGGAATGTGAGGCATCTGTTACTTCCTCCTGATTCACAGCATGAAAGGGAGACCTATGAGGATGTCTTTTTGTGGCACTTTGTTTGCCTCCAGGAGGATTGTTGGAAATTTTACTCCATCCTTGTAATGTGTCTCGTGGGGGAAGACAGCATCGGTTTTCTCCTTCTGAGAATCTTCTTTATTGCCTGGCATATTTCCTTGTAGCATCCTGAAATTGCAAAATTGGGAATGACAAAACATGCACAAATGAATCATGGGTAAGAGTGATGGTTCAAAAATGACAAAATGCGCTGTAGGTGGGATGCAGTTTAAAATGGAACATGAACAGGAACAAGGCTTTCCTCTCCCTTTGCTTTCTTCCCTCCACCCCACTTTCCAACCCTGATCTAGGAATAGAGGCAAAAGACAATGCAGGGAGTACGTGTACTCCACTCATGCAGGCCATGCGAGGGATCAGATCATACAATCACACAATTGGGAGGAGAGCAAAGAAAGCAAGGGTGAGGCCAGGGATGAAGGCTACGATGAATATATATACGTAGTATTGAATTTTATACATGGATTGTATTGCTGAAGCTTGGATTGCATTATCCTCCCTCTCTTTTTAAAGATTTTATTTATTAATTTGAGAGCAAGAGAGAGAGTGAGAGAGAGCATGAGTGTGGAGTGAGTGAGGGGCAGAGGAAGAAGCAGACTCCCTGCTGAGCAGGGAGCCCGATCTGGGGCTCGATCCCAGGACCCCGGGATCATGACCTGAGCCGAAGACAGACGCTTAATCGACTGAGCCACCCAGATGCCCCACATTATCCTCTCTTTTAGTGTGTAATCAAGAATTGAAGGAGAAGACAAAATAAGAGGAGAACAAAATATGGAAAATGGCACACTTTTGCTTTTTAGTTATGGAACAAGTCTGGCGAAGGCTGACATTCTAAGGAAGGCGTGAATGATCACACACGTCACCAGCATGGTGGGTGTGTCAGCTACTTGTTGTTATGTACCAAACCACCCCAAACTCCAGGGCTTAAAGCAGCAAGCATTTATTCTTATTCACATGTCTGTTGGTCAGCTGGTCAAGCCAGCTTGGTGGCAGCTCTGTTGCAAGTTGTGGATGTTGCTGGGCTTAGCTTCTCGCTGAATACTGGGCGCAGGTCTCCTTTGTGTCTAGCCATCCTGGGGTCTGAGATAAGAAGGCAGAGGTGACCTGGGGAAACTCTCATGTTAATGGCAGAAGTGCAAGAAGGAAAAAGGAAACAGGTGATGCCTTTTAAGGCCTAGGCTTGGAATTGGCACATTGCCACTCCTGTCCACATCCATTCTTGGCCTTTCTCTTGGCCAAGACCAACATGAAGAGAGGGAGAGAAAGTAGGGAGAACGCCTCTGGGAGGAAGAACTATTCATTTACCTGGCAAAGGATGTGGATACGCCGGTGGGTAAAGAAATGTTGCCACTAATTCAATCTGTCCCAGTTAAGCCTGGTCTAAGCTTTTTGTCTTCTGCTTTGGGAAGTGTCAAAGTAGGAAGACTGGACAGAACTGCTTGCCCCATTGGGGCAAGAACTCCAGTTATATTCCTTTTGGCTGACTTAGCATGAAGAATAAATTACTTCAAAAAAGGGCAACCCACCACAAGAAAGAAATGATAATTACGTCACATGCTAGAGGTGCTATCCTATTACAATACATAAATGTATCAAACCAACATGTTGTATACCTTAAATTGACACAAAATTATAGGTCAGATATATTTCAATTAAAAAAAAAAGGGTAATGTATGAATGCCTTCTATCCTGGAGGGTCACAGGATAGACAAGTTGAATTGCCCGTTTAGGTTACTCAGTTTATATTGGCTCACTAAGGAGTCACTATTGCTCAGAAGTATACGACAAAGTTTGATAGCTTCTGTAAGAGGACTGACAAAATGCGGCCCAAAGCTCCCACAACAGAGCTGTTCCAGAAAAGTTGGTAACAAAGTGCATTTGCCTTTAGTGGATTCTATTTCCCATTTTATGAATATTATCTCTATAGTGAGGGTAAAATCCTCTCAACCCCTTGCCTTGATTACATTCATTGATAATTTATTTTTGAAAGTATCTTTGTGATTACCTTCTCTGTTTGTCTGGGGATTGGAATGTCAGTGTGTTTTACCTGGTAGAAGTTGTAGATTCCTGAAGCAGCTTCTTCTCTGACACTTGGCTGTCTCAAGGGTCTCATCTCTGGCAGGGACTGACAGTCTGTCTCCTTTTTTCTGCCCCAAGATGATTGCCTCTGGTCTGTTCCAATTAAAAGATGGCCTTGAATTTAAGGTAACTTTTCTATATTATTTTCCATTTCTATTCTTTGCCCTTCATTGTTTTGTAATGTGTGCTTCTTATTTTAAAAGAAAATATAGATAAAGGCAACCACAGAAAACAAATGGACAAATTGGTGAAATACTATAAAGTGAACACCCATGAAATCACCGGCCAGGTCAACAAAGACAGTGTTGCTGGCACCCCAGGAAGCTTCCAGGTGCTTCTCCCAACTGCAGGCCCTCCCTCTTTTCAAAAGTAAGCACCGTCTTAACTCCTGAATAATAATTTTCTTTCATTTATTGATGGTTTCATCTCTCGAAGGTTTATTCTTTAATAGTTTAAACTTGCCCAAGTTTAATAATTTAAAAATTAAAAAAAAAAAATCTCCTTTTAAATCTATGGATTCCTCTTTTATCCTTTTCTTTTCCTTACATTTTATCTGCTAACTGACCTAGGCCATTTGACCTGTAGAGTTTTGCACATTCTGGGTCTTACGGATTGTAAAATGATGGTGGAGTTCAGTTATGTCCCTCTGTATCTCCTGTAAATTTACAATGAAATGAAGTTTTATCAGATTCAGCTTCATTCCCTTTGGCCAGAGTCTAGGTAATGTGTTCTTTTATCAGGAGGGACATAGTTACCTATCTTAGCAGGAGTTGATGCTTCGATCCATTAACTACTTGGGGGTGGCAAAATAGTGGTATTCTAAGTCTAGCATTTTATTTGCATTTATGATCTAGAATCATTTTATTAAGAGATATTTCCCTTCATCTACTGTTTGGTCGCTCAGTGGTACAGTTCACATAAGAAAGGCAACTTTATTTAGTTGCCAGTTTTTAATGAATTTGTTTTCTGTAATCCTTTGAAAGTAACCAATTTTTATATCATTCTTAATTCACGGTTTGATGCGTCTGACGAGTTTGCAATTTTTATCTTTACTGAAGCTCAGTCTGTACCCAGTTTGGCCATCGGGAGCTTCTTCAGTTTGGCTCACAAATGCGTTTCCACATGAACCCATTGGTCTTTGATATCTTCTTTACTATATGGTAGGAGTTTCTAGGCTCCTCTCGTACATTTCTTGGTCTGGTCAACAACCTGGGTGCCAGGGATAGTCCTTGCCACCAGACTCATCATTCTTTTCTTTGTTTTTCTTTGTTTTCCTAGCTGTATTTGAGGGAGACCTTGCCACTTAGTTTTGTTGTAGGTGTTGTTTGTGGTTTTTGCTATCTAGGTGCTCTGTTTTTATGTTGGACTTTGGGAAGAAACAAAAACTTTGCTGCTTTTATTATGGCTATATTTACATCTGATCTTACTATTTGCAATAGAGATATATTAAATAGTATGAAAATATAATCTGTCATATTAACCAAGGAATGTCAGAAGAAATATGCAGAGAAAAGCTCTTTTCATTTTCAAATGTGTATTTTTTGGTTTTGTAATGACCTTACCTTAAATAAGATATTTGGGATTACCAGTATTATACAGTTTATGATTACCTGTATTATACAGTTAATGTTCTTTTGTTTTGTTTTGTTTTTTAGAGTGGGAGAGAGGGAGAGTGGGGAGAGGCAAAGGGAGAGGGAGAATCTTAAGCAGACTCCATGCTCAGTGTGGAGCCCCCATGGGGCTCAATCTCACAACTCTGAGATCAGGACCTGAGCCAACATCAAGAGTCAGATGCTTAACCGACTGAGCCACCCAGGTGCCCCTACAGTTAATGTTCTTAAATTTCATTCTCTATTTATCCTTTTGTTTCTATTGTCAGAAATGAACTAAAGACAAATACTGTATGATCTCACATGCGGAATCTAAAAAAATAAATAAAACAAAAAAGAAACTCATAGAAAAAGAGATCAGACTTGTGATGAGCAGAAATGGAGGGTAAGGGAAGAGGAAACTGGAGAAAGGTGGTCAACAGGTACAAATTTCCAGTTATAAGATAAATAAGTACTAGGGATACAAGGTACAACACGTTGACTATAGCGAACATTGCTGCATGGTATATAGGAAGGTTATAAAGAGAGTAAATCGTACGAGTTCTTATCACAAGAAGAATTTTTTTGCTTTTTATTGTATCCATATGAGATGGTTGTTAACTAAATCTATTGTAATAATCATTTCACAATATATGTAAATCAAGCCATCATGCTGTATGCCCTATACTTACACTGTGATGTATGTTAATTAATTCTTAATAAAAATGTTTTAAAAATGAATGAAAGAACAATAGTTTATAACAAGTGCCACCATTAATCTTTTGGTTATCCTACTTTGAATATTCCTTTAACTTAAAGATTTCAATAACCTTAAATGACTTAGTTTAGTATTTGAATAATTCTTCAACCTGGATATTATTTTCTGCAGTCCCAGAAGTATCTTTTGATCTTACTTTGGGCTTCCCCTTGCCTCATCTGACCTGATAAGCTGCTTCAAGAAACGTCCATTGCCAAAGCAGCAAAATGAGGATGGCCATGGCTCTGGATGCTTCTACCACCTCTGGTCCTTGGAATGCTAAAGATGGTGTTTTATTCCATAAAGAGGCATGTAAATGAACCTTCTTTCTAAAGGTGTTCCACATCAATTGGACCCCAAAGAACTTTTCTTTGGACCCAGAATATCAAAAGTCCTCTTTGATCCACTTCCCTTTTAATGACTTCTCTCACCAAAGGGACTCTAAAATCAATGAAAAGAAATTAGTGGGGAACAGACTTCTATTAATCCATCTCATGTATCATGTTTTTTCTTCTTCTTCTCTCATAGTTTCCTCTATCTTCTCCCAGTTACATAAAAAAAAAAAGTTTTCATGCATGCAAATGGGAGATAATTGGATACAGAAACTGGGAAAGAGAGGGGGTATTCCTTGCATTAATAGTAGCCATCCTGCAAGATCCATTATATTTAGAGTGAGTACTATATAGGTCCAAAAAGGTGCTGTAATCTTTAGTTTTAATGTATTACTCTAGCTAAAGTTTTTGTCTGGCCAGCTTGCTTTTCTAATATCCTTTTGGTTCATTTGAATAATCCCTCTCCCATGCCATGTGATCCTATTGGTGTCATAATAGCAAAACCCCCTACCACCCTTTGCAAGAGTGAGAACATGATCAGGATTGGCTAATAAGATTATTCTTTTGTCTTAGTTATAGTGATTGATACAAGCATAAGCAAGTGACCCAAACAGAGTTGGGTTAATGTATACACTTTGGAAGAAGGGGTGTTGGGTTTGGAGAATGTTAGTTTGTAGCTCCTGGCAGCCCTCTTGCCTGCTACATGGAAGGAGGCTGTGTAAAGAATAAAGCCACATATTAGAGAAGCAGGGCTGATAAGATGGAGAGAGATAAAAAGCCCAGACCTAAAACTAGACACATCTCTATTTCTTCTAGTTAATGAATCAAAAATGAAGGCTCAAGATGCTTCCAACTTGAATTTTCAGGGGCAGCCTCATGAAGTTGGCTTTTCCCTGTGGGAGTTTTAGATGAACCTGCTTTGGGAGAAGGGAGAGAGAAAGGATAGAACTAAAAATAGAGTGATCTGGAGAGAAAAAAGAGTCATTGGAGTGGGAGTGAGAATGAAGAATCTCCCTCTTATAGTGCAAAGAATAGAATGGAAGGGGTTCTAGGATAGGAAGCTCAAAATCCTGCTATCATAGATTGTGTCCCAATTATTTACCCCAACCTTTATTCATGTCCTCTGCCATGTGACTTTGCAGTTCCCTCAGATCTATAAGAATACACCATTGTTGTTCTAAAGCATGGATTTTTGGGGTTGTTTGTTTCATAACACTATTATGGCCATGGTTAACATACACCTGCCAACAAATGACCTGATGTTTAGTGATTTTGGATACTTGCAAACCTTATGGAGAAAAGGTAGGGGACTTGGAAATCCTGTGCAGAATGGGGCATAAAGGGAAAACCTGACTTTCTGCTTCAGGTAAAACTCAGTTGAATTAGCCGGGAGTTTCACTACAGTTAAGCAGAAATGGAGAAATTGGATAAAACCCAGTAGATGGAAAGAGAGAGGATGTGGCTATGATTTATAAAAATACTGATTATATCCTATTCATTTGATTTTGTCTATTGGAGAACCCCAGGATGTGAGATTTGTTTTTTTGTTTGTTGCTACCCCTTACCTAGATAAGTGTAAAATTAGCTCCCTAGATACTGTAGGTCACCAGCTTTCTTTTGCTCTTGTAGATACTCTGGCTCCATCCACCCATCCACTTGTTTCTGTTGTTAATGTCAGTCTATGTCACCAAAGCATAAAATTCTTAGGGACCTCTAAATGATGGACCACACAGAAATGCTACATTTTATTATTCCATAAATGGAAAAGCCAAGTACTTTTTCAGAGTGATTAAATTCAGCAACTAACCCATTATTGAGGTAATTACTTTTTAATTTGCTGCAATGTTAGAGCACAGCTAGCTGTGACACTGGGAAAAATGGACTTCTTGTGGGTTTTAGAGGCAGAGGGATTAAACCAAGTATGACAACAGCAAAATGTTCTGTTTGGTCAATATAAAGGCCTGAAGGTACTTGATGTTCTTCTTTTCAGAAGAATAAGTAGGATAAGCTAGCTTTTCATGTGTTAAGCGCATGTCGAGTAGCTGTGGTCCTTGGCACTTCCCTTAGCTTCTAATCATAATCAGACAATGGGTTTCCCTTCAATATTCATGGCAAATCATAAGGTGTGATCTTGAAAGAGTCACTTTCCTTCTCTGAGTTCAGTATTCTTACCTGTAAAAGGAGGTTTTTATATAAAATTATCCCTAAGGTCACCTTCTGTACTAAAACTGTATAATAGTCAAAAGACAGGTTAGGGAGGTAGGACTTAAAATACACGAACAAGGACCAAGGAACCAATTGGAGCCTGCGTGGAGTTGAAAGATGGTAGTTAGAACTTCCAGTTAGCACTCTTTCAGGCAAGGAGGTGTCTAAAACTAGCAGGCCACATTTCCCAAACCCTGGTTGCCTGCACATTTAAGGTATTTTTAAGGCTCACACCCCCAAAAGGGAGATGTTAGGAGTTGGGAGGAAAGGCAGGATAGAGGAGGCTGAAGCTTCAAAGAAGTAAACTGAAGACGGGAATCTCTATGGCCAGTGGACTTTTGGACTGTTGTCTTTGATTGCCTTGTCTTGGCTGTCTTGACTGATTTGGGACATAACATGGAAGATACAGCCCCTGCCTAGATTTAAATGGACCTACTCTGTAACCTATCAACTGTGTCACTTTAAGCCAAATACATGTCTCTGAGCTTTGTTTTTTTTATATTTATAAAGTTGAAAAATAATATCTACATTGCAATGTCATGAATTTTATTTTTATTTATTTATTTTAAAGATTTTATTTAGTTATTTGAGAGAGAGAGACAGCACGCACACAAGCAAAGGGGTAGGGGCAGAAGGAGAGGGAGAGGGACAAGCAGACTCCCACTGAGTGGGGAGCCTCACATGGGGCTCAATCCCAGGACCCGGAGATCATGACCTGAGCCTAAGTCAGACGCTTAACCGACTGAGCCACCCAAGTGCCCCACAATGTTACGATTTTTAGTTGAAACAATG
The DNA here is from genome assembly GCF_054177405.1 of Leptonychotes weddellii. Taxonomy (NCBI): domain Eukaryota; kingdom Metazoa; phylum Chordata; class Mammalia; order Carnivora; family Phocidae; genus Leptonychotes; species Leptonychotes weddellii. Next base: position 65,347,133 of record NC_138369.1, read on the forward strand.
TACATAGCAAGGAGATCTCAGTTTAAACCTAGAGTGGGTCTTCTGTGGGGCTCAGCATCTGACAAATTTATAGATTCTCCCTAAAAAAGTAGATTTTTAGGGGCTCTAAGGTAGCTTCTAGACAAAAATTTATCTTATGCTAAGAAGGAGCCAGGCCTAATGAGCTTGATCATTTGTATCAGTTAGAGATCAAGCAGAAGAAAAAAACCTACTCTAAATTCTATAGGATTAGACCTTAAACAGTCTTGGAGCCTATTAAGTGTCCATGGAAGGCTGGTGCCTTTGTGTCTGGTCTTAGACAGACAGCTGGGAAGGGAAGATTGAATGTAGTGGTGGAGACCAAGGGCAGAATGAAACCTGCAAGGATGAGCTGATATCCATGTCTCTACCTCACTTCATATAATTCCAATGAAGAGGGTGGCCTGCAGAAGATGCTGGTGCTCCTCCCCATGGAGCTGAAAACACACCTGGTCCAGGTGTAGAGAGAAGCTGAAGGAGGAGATCTGGTAGAACCTGAATGAGCTGCAAGCCCAGCTGCTGCCCCTCACCACCCAAGTCAGCCAGGAGACCAATGACAATGTGTATGAG
>NC_138369.1:65348220-65454691 GCF_054177405.1 Leptonychotes weddellii
GTGGACGAACCATGAGAGACGATGGACTCTGAAAAACAAACTGAGGGTTCTAGAGGGGAGGGGGGTGGGAGGATGGGTTGGCCTGGTGGTGGGTATTGAGGAGGGCACGTTCTGCATGGAGCACTGGGTGTTGTGCACGAACAATGAATCATGGAACACTTCATCTAGAACTAATGATGTAATGTATGGGGATTAACATGAGAATAAAAAAAAAAATAAAAATAAATGTAAATACAAAAAAAAAAAATCTGGGTGAAGTAATGGTTATCTAAACTAATGAATCATTGAACACTACATCAAAAACTAATGATGTACTATGTGTTGGCTACTTGAACATAATTAAAAAAAAAAGAAAAGAAAATACAAATAATTAAAGCTGACTTTGGAAGAAAAAGAAAATCTAAGAAGACCAGTTGTCAAGGACACAACTGGGGATGTGGTCAAAGAATTTTCCACTCAGTAAATACCCATCTCATACTCTGGGTAAGAGTGGGGAAGTTGCAAGCTCTACCGAGGCTTGAAGGTCTGTAAGCAGTGACTTGGAAGGGGCCACGTGCATAGAAGCCTCAACAGAGGTTGTGCAAGTCCGTGGCAACTCCCCCCTCTCGGGAGAGTCACTTAAAGGAGCAGTGGCTCTGAGTGGTAGCTATCACGGGGCCAATTTTCTAGGACTACCTTCATATTTGATAGACACATCTTATTAGGAATATACATTTTTGGCAAGTTCATTTTTCTTTTTATAAAAGTAAAATAAGTTCACTTTAGAAAACACAGATAAGCAAAAAGGTAAAGATTACTATCACGTGTATTAATTCCAGCATCCCAGAGAAGATCACCGTGACAATTCCGCTTACTTCCTTCCGGGCTCTCTAGCTTGCTGTAGAGCTATCTACCTGTCTATTTACTGAGCGATTGGTCCACCCACGTGTCTGGTGAATAATCCAATATCATGTATTATATACATATGGTACATATGGTTTGCCAATATATTATTTACTGTACATTATCAATTTCTTTTAGGAAAATGATATTATATCATACTATTCTTTATTGTAACCTGCTTGAAAAAATTAACTTAAATATTGTTCCTTAAAGTGAGTTCATATTGCTCTACAACATTTAATGGCTACTTAGTGTTCCTTTCTGTGAATGGACTACGATTTAGTTAATAAATCCCTTCTGGTTGGGCTTTAGATTTTTCCAAATTTTTGCCATTATAAATAATACTAATGTGCAAATCTTGTGGCTCAATCTTTGATCATATTCTTAATTGCTTCTTTTTTTTTTTTAAAGATTTTATTTATTTATTTGACAGAGAGAGACACAATGAGAGAGGGTACACAAGCAGGGGGAGTGGGAGAGGGAGAAGCAGGCTTCCTGCAGAGCAGGGAGCTGGATGCGGGGCTCGAGAGACCTGAGCCGAAGGCAGACACTTAACGACCGAGCCACCCAGGCACCCCTCTTAATTGCTTATTGAAGACAAACTCTAAGAAGTGGAAATGCTGGATCAAAGGCTGAGCACTTTTATTTATTTTTTTTTTAAAGATTTTATTTATTTATTTGAGACAGAGAGAATGAGAGAGACAGAGCACATGAGAGGGGGGAGGGTCAGAGGGAGAAGCAGGCTCCCTGCCGAGCAGGGAGCCCGATGCGGGACTCGATCCCGGGACTCCAGGATCATGACCTGAGCCGAAGGCAGTCGCTTAACCAACTGAGCCACCCAGGCGCCCAAGGCTGAGCACTTTTAAAAGAGCATTTTCCTATTTTAAATGTTTTAAAGAATCTCCATGCTGTTTTCCACAATGGCTATACCAATTTTCATTCCTACCAGCAGTATATAAGGATTTCCTTTTCCACACACCCCCATATTTACTGCAGCATTATTCTCAATAGCCAAGATATGGAAACCTAAGTATCTGTCAAAGGATGAGTGGATAATAGTATGTGAGATATATAGATCTATTTATCTACACACACACATACACACACTGGAATATCATTCAGGAAATCCTGCCATTTTTAACAACATGGATACACCTGAAGGTCATTATGCTAAACAAGACATGCACATACTACTACCTAACCTCACTTCTATGCAGAATCTAAAGAAGTTGAACTCATAAAAGCAGAGACTAGAATGGTTGAGGGTTGTTTCCATAGGCTAAGAAGCTGAGGAAATGGGGAGATGTTAATCAAAGGGTACAAAGTTTCAGTTATGTGGGATGAGTAAGTTCTGGAGATCTAATGTACAGCATGGTAACTCTAGTTTTATAATACTGTATTGTATACTTGACATTTGCTGAGAGTTGATCCAAATTATTCTTACCCACCCCCCACACACACGCCTAATTGAGATGATGCATATGTTAATTAGCTTGATTGTCAGGGGGGACATTGCTGAGATACGTGTATCCTCTTATCTAGAGCCCTCCCCTGCCTAGGGGTGGAAGTGGTCAGACCAAAGCTTCACTTTACCTGAGTCCCATGCTTCAATCCATCCCCTTGCCTGCTTTGCTTCCCTCATTGTCTTAAAGTTTTTCCCTTAAGAATACTTTCTCAGTTAATTATTCACAGCCAAACACCCCTCTCAGACTCCACTTAGGAAAACTGACCTAAGACAGTACTCTTGAGAATGAGTCTTAGTCTTCAGGCGTGCTCTGTCTAGTCCAGCACTCCATCATTCCTTAAAGAAAGAATTTAATTAAATTGCATTTAATTCTTAATCATTAAAGGTTACTCATTTCAAATCCTGGTTGTTTCCCTACAGATGAAATTACCCCAGGATTCTGAAAGGATTAATATTAGTAAGGTGTTTGTTATTATTTAGATAGGTTATAAAAAATTTATCAGTCCATCGAAGTATTTACTGCTGTGACCCTGGAGGGAGACCCAAAGTGGTTCCTTAAATAGTTGCCTTTTTGTGTATATAATCTTGAAAGGTCTGATCACTTGGAGGGTGTGGTTGCTTTGGTTTCTGCCTTGGGACTATTAGAGGTCCAATTGTTCTTCTGTCCCATACAGGGAGTCCCTGGTGTGTTAGTTCAGAAGGTTTTGGCTTATGGAAACCAAAGATGTGTCTTTGCAGTTTTGTACTTACATAGAGAATTTGTAACTTAAGAAGATCCCTCAGAAAATTAATCTGAAGCCTGGTAGAATTTGGATAATAAATTCAAGTTAAGTTGCTCTAAGTCTACGCGTATACTAATAAAGAGTCAAAATAGAATTTGGAGGTGAGAGAGAGGTTGAAGTCAGAGATAGCATTAAGATTTTGAGCCTAGGTCACTGTGATTTTTTTTCTTCCTTTATGGAAGACTAGCTGGATATTCTAAAGTTTGGTTATTTCTAACTCTTAAAGAACAGTATTGTTCTGGAGACTGGAATAGGCTGGAAAGGCTGGAAATAGTTATTTACTAGGCCAGTGAATTCATTGTTTTAAAGACCAACAAATTAAGTAGAAAGATGTATTCTGTTTTCATTTCATTGTTGGAGAATGCAGCCAAAAACAAGAAACAAAAAAGCAAGGGGGTGATGATCACAAGTTTTAGGATGGAGTTACCATTTTGAAAGTTGAAATATGATTGATAGAGTGTTGGGATATAGAAAGAGCACAAACATATAAGTAGATGCTAGTTATAGGTGCTCTTCTAGTTTTTACATTATTAGATGGTGAGTTCGTAGGTGTTATATTAGATAATATTAGAAAATAATAAATATAATACCAAAAGAGGACCATGGGTGGATCAATGATGGTCATGTTTCATGAATCATAAATTATGTTTAAACTAAACCTCCTCAACTAAAAGAGAGGGAAAAAGGGAGAGGAGAGAGGGAGAGAAGGAGAAAGGGAGAAAAAGGAGAGAGAGAGGGAGGGAGGGAGAGAGAGAGAGAGAGAATATAAACACAGCCATTCTGTTTCAAAGGTATTGAAGCTTATTTATACTTATTAATTTATTTGGTTTTGTTTTTTTAGGACAGGCAAGATGGTTATGAAGGCTGTGCGGAAAGGAATAAGATAAAATGAAAAGCATGGATAAAAATATGTATTAAAGTTATTCATTAATTTCCATGGCCCTTTTCATTTCCACATGCAGTCACTTTGAGAACTAATGACACACCAAAGGTTGAGACATGATTTTTCTGAATTTCTCAACTCTTCTACTTCCTAGCTGTGACTTTGAACACATTCCCTAAACTCTCTCTGACCCAGTTTCTTCACTTGAAAATGGAGGCTATAATCCTTGACTTGCAAGGGTAGTGGTAAGAAAAGAAGGTAATACAGAAACAATGTCCGGCGGCCAGGGGTGCTGAGCAAACAGTAGGAGTTGCTATTGTAAGTGCATTATTGTAATAGAATATTCAGCCTGACTTTCCCCACGATTAGAAACTAGAACCTAAGACTGAGGGAAAAAAGGTAAAATAACATGGAGGGGGTGTTGGTACTAGCCCCATAATCCAAATGAAGCTGAAAAGGAATTGGTGCGCTGACACTCCTCCTAGGGCTTACTAAGTGTGGGCAACCGCACTGGCTCTGCTAACCTCCTCCATTCCCCGGTCACACTCCTTTCCTGGTCTGGGACATTCAGTCAATTACTGGTTCAGCAAATATCTATTGAGCACCATCTCCGGCAGGTACTGTACTAGGCGCCTGGGAGCCAGCAGTGAATAAATTAGACACGAATGAAAAATCAAGAGACTGGGGAAGAAACCTTTACATTATAAAAAGATCTTTAGCCTAGTGGGATATGTTGCATGTTTTTTGTTTGTTTGTTTTTTCTGTAGAATAGGAGAGAGAGGGGTGCCTGGGTGGCTCAGTGGGTTAAGCATCTGCCTTCGGCTCATGTCATGATCCCAGCGTCCTAGGATGGAGTCCTGCATCAGGCTCCCTGCTCCTTGGGGAGTCTGCTTCTCCCTCTCCCATTGCCTGCCACTCCCCCTGCTTGTGTGTGTGTTTTCTCTGTCAAATAAATAAGTAAAACCTTAAAAAAAAAAAAAAGAATAGGAGAGAGAATCTTAAACAAAGAGGGGGGCATGAAGGAATATTTCATATAGAGGAAAATGGATGAGACATCTGATTAAGCTGAAGACACTGAACTGTCCTAGATCTAGGCTTATAATAACTGAAAGTGATCATAAAATTGTAGAATCTTCCTAGTATTAAAGGATGGGAAAGTGGTTGGGAAAAAATACTATGCAAAATACAATACCTCACGGATCAATAAGCTAATCATCATTTTCCTCATCCTCACCAAAACCATTGAATTTAGGGGCAAAGCCTCTCTTGCCAAAGGGATGATAATATGAGGTTTAGGGAGGCTAAAGCAAAACCTTTGCTTGAGGCCTGCTTCTCCCTCTCCCACTCCCCCTGCTTGTGTTCCTGCTCTCGCTGTGTCTCTCTCTGTCAAATGAATGGATGAAATCTTAAAAAAAAAAAAAAGAAAAGAATAATTTACGGTGTTGCATGAAGATGGCTCCACCCCCCCACTCCTGTTCCAGCCTTCCTTCCAGCGTCCAGCTCCCTGAGTAGAGTTCTCAGGTTACTGCGGCCATCCTCAGGGACAATCAGGGTCCATATTTCAGGCCTTTTTGAGAACACATCTGCAAGGAATTAGCTTGGGGATTAGTAGAGCTCGTGTGTCCTCTCTTCTCTGGCAAGAAAGTGGGTGAGTCAACTAATAATAAATTCTGTTCTTCCATGAAGAAAGAATTAAGAATGCACAAAATGACTTTCTTCGTGAAGTAAAGAATGCTTGTGTCTTGTCCCCATTTCCCCAGGGGTTCTCAGGCTATTGGGAAATTAATTTGCTGAAACACAATGGTCAGAATTGGGTCAGCATTCAGAAGCTATCTGCTTGACAGCCTAGCTGTGTTCAAGTGGGCTCCTCTTTTTGGATTTCTAAAGACTCAGGATGGATGTGAATGATGAGCAACATAGCATAGGATACCCTGGAGTCTCTTCTAGAATGACGGGGCTTGCCTTCTCCTGAGGAATACTAGATTCAGATACCATACCTGCCTTTTCTGGATTCTTATCTGAGCATCTTGAGCAAAAAAGAAAATCCCTGCCATGGTCCAAGCAATGGCATGTTTGCCTGGATAGTTCGCCTGGATTTGGGGATTGTACAAAATGTTAAAAGTGATTTTGATGCCTCCTAAAGTAACCAAAAAAAAAGAGGGAAAGATGTTAGAGAATTTCAGAATGAATCTCTCTGTTATTGGCTTGTCTGCAAGGGTCATGACTCTTTGTAGTCAATATCATTTCTATTCCTTCCCCTGCAACTCAACTTTCTCTAACACATGCGCATGTTGGACTCTTCTTTTATTTTTCCCCTTGCTCATTCTTCAAGTCTCAACTGGGATGTCATTTAGTGGTGGAATTATTGTGCCCAACTATACACACAAATGTACAAAGATACACTTAGATACTCTTACCTCAGCCAGTAGTAAGGAAGCATAAAATAATTTTTTAGAGTATCACTATCCAAATCCAACCCCCCCCAGAGGGCTGACACCATCGATTTTGTGTGAAAACTACATATGGAAGACCAAGGGCCTGGATAATTAAAAATAATAAAGCCTCTGATTTTAGAGTCTCTTCTAGAATTTCTCAAGCATTTTGCTCTCAGGACTGCTTACATTTTTAAAAATTATTGAGGACCCTTAAGAGCCTCTGTTTATGTGAGCTATAGCTCTGTGTGTCTCTCATATTAGAAGTTAAAACTGGAAACTTTAAAAAGATTTATTATCAGTGAGGAGGTATAAGAAGTGATCTTTGCACATGAGATGCTTAAGAGATAGTACCAATAGTCTCTGTACTAATGTTTTTGAAATTAATGATAATAAGGCTAAAAATTATGGAGCAGTGATGATAACTGATCTTTATTTAACACTTCCAATATGCCAAGGGTCTGGTCTAAGGACTTTACACCTACTATCACATTTAGTCTTCCCAGCAAATCCATAAGGTAGTGGATTTGTTTCCTAGGGCTGCTGTTAGCAAAAGTACAAACTAAGTGAATTAAAACAATAGAAGTGCATTCTCTCACAATTCTGCAGGCTGGAAGTCCAAAATCGAGGTGTTGGTAAGGCCATGATTTCTCTGAAGGCTATAGGGGACAATCCATTCCACACCTTTCTCTTAGCTTCTGGTGTTGTCGACAATCTTTGGCATTACTTGATTTTTACATGCATCCTTTCAATCTCTGCCCCCATCATCAAATGGTATTCTCCCTGTGTGTCTCTCCTCATCTTAGAAGGACACCAGTCTCGTTGAGTTTAGGACCCATGACCCTGTTTCCAAACTGGGTCACATCCTCGGGCTTTTTTGTTTTGTTTTGTTTTGTTTTTGACTCTGACTCTTCTGTCTTTTAAGGCCACTCTTGATTATACATTGGGTCCACTTGGCTAATCCAAAATAATCTCCCCATCTCAAAATCCTTGGTTAATCACATCTACAAAGTCCCTCGGCCAAGTAACATATTCACAGATTTTAGGAATTAGGGTATGGACTTCTTGGGGGCCATTATTCTGCCTACCACAACTAGCAAGGAGAGCAGAGGAAGGAGCAATCAGTGTTGATAGGACTTCATTGGGCAGAGGAAGGTTCGAGTCGGGTCTTAAAGATGGGGAGGTTTTCATGATGTGGAGAGGAGTGCAGGCAGCCTGGGCAGCATGAGCCAAGGCACGATGGTTACAATGAGCTTGGCGTGAGCACACTGGGCAGGAAGGAAATGGGCCTACCTGAAGAAAAGAGGTGTGGGGGTGTTATACGAAAACAATGATGTGTGGATCACTACATGGAAAACTAATGACGTATTATATGGTGACTAACATAACATAAAAAATTAAATTAAAAAAAAGAAAAGAGGTGTGAATTGGAAGGTGATGGGAACTAAAACTGTGAAAGATTGGGATGAAGGCTCACATTTTCAACCAGAACGTGGAGGATAGTGCCTCTTTTTCCACAAGTACCATTTCGGTATAATATGTGGATGCTCTGTGTTGGAAATTAGGAACGGATTAACTAGACTTCTGGATGCTGTAACAGAGCTTTTTTTTTTTTTTCCTGATTAATCTTTCTCACTTTGTTTTACCTGATGCACTTGCTTGTCTTTTTCCCTTAACTGAGTTTTAGCTTTGTAGCACACATTGTCAGTACTCCTCTCTCAACTCCTGGCCCTCATCCCCTTAACTTCCAACTGCCAGCAGTTATTTTGCTTAATGTCTTCCTCTGCCAGGTAGTCAAAACTTCTGTGGAATTTACCACTCCCCCAGTGGCTGAGGAGATAGGTGTATAGATTCCCTTTCCTTTGCACCCCTCAGATAGGGTAACTCTGAAGCATGTGTCCTACACTGCTCCCAGAGATCCTCAGCAATTTAAGCTCCAATTGCCCATAGGGTCTCTTCATTGATATTGAACACTTTCTGGCTCTTTCCTTACCTGTCTCACTTCTCCACAGCCCTATGAATGTTTGTTGGGATCACCTCCCAGATAAACTACTTGCACTCGAATCTATGTCTTGGGGAGGAGGAAGGCATGAATCATGTGTCTGGGGGAACCCAAACTAAAACAGGCTTTCATCAATCCCTGATTCAGCCTTTCTAAAAGTTAAAAAAACAAAACAACAACAACAAAAAAAACAAGGGGAAAAGCATTTATTAGAAAAAAGTAAGAGAAGAGATATGTGCCAAGAGGAAGGGGTACACATTCTGATAGAAGGGAATATATCATAGATGGTAGTCCTTATTAGTAATGTCCCAGAAAATATCCCATATCATATGCCCAGAAAATAAATCATTTCAGGGTCAGAGTGTGACATAGGACATGTGGTCTGTAGAAGCTCTGGGAAGGGATCCAATCAAGGACACTGGGCTTCTGTAGTGGACATGTTTGCAATTCCTAACAAGCCCCAATAACCTTATAATGTTAGTATTAGCAAGGAGGTCAGTTGGGCTCTGATTTGCTCATGATTCAAATAGTTCTTCACTATTATGGAAGGACACAGTGCCAGAAACACCAATTTTCTATAAAACCAATTGCCCGATTAACTCCCAGAGGAAGATCCAACATGAGTTGGTTCCCCCCACTGAAGTTACTGGCAGAGATTTATTTTTTCCTCCCAGGGATTCTGTGTGGTTTTACCCTGGAAGATGCGTAATTGTCAGTTTCTTTAACCCTATGGAAGAGTACACTACATTGAAATTTATTCCTGATATAGTTCTCCTTTCACTGGTTGAAGAACAAGCAAGGTATTACTGTTTGAACAGAAACTCAGAATTGTCTTTTAAATTTGTGATGTCAATTTTAAATGAACATTCAGTTCTGGAAATAAATACCAACTTCATCCTATTTGATTATGACTCTATGTCTTACGTTATCGTTTGTTTTTAAGAAGACTAACGAGTTAAATGCAATGTGCAAATAAATTAGAGATAGGTTGGAAACTTTCTGCAAACTTCTATGACTTACACTGAAACTTCAAGAGGCAGAGGAAGAGAAAGGTTTGAAAAGGTTGAGAGGACAGGGTGGGTGGGTGCTGGGAAATAGGAAGGAATACTACTGACAGGCTGAGGACTTGCAGAGGGCTTTGCTTGCCCCTGTGATGAGTGTAAACTTTATCACAGATAGTGATACACTGAATCACTATTTTGATGCAGTCAAAATGATGAATGGAAGCCTTCCAAAGATTTTCTTTCTCTGCCATGATTTCCTTGTCATTCAGAGACATCATACAGGATAGATTAGGTAGACCCCTATGAGATTAGGTCTGACCATTTTGTAAGTCAAAGCAGTCAGATATGCGCCATTAAATGGGATTTCTCCTAAAGTATTCTAAGTGAAGTAACTAGAACTGGCTTGAAACTTCTGGTTTTGGAGTAGAAACTAGACTATGTTCTTCCTGTCCTTTGGCAGCTGCTGCATCCTGCCAGCTGGATGATGGGCAACACCCAGGGGAGGAGCCCCCCAGGGCTTTGAATACTCTCCCTCACTTGCCCCCCGCTGGGTGGAGTCAGCTTGCAGACCCCCATCAGGGGACCCCTGCTGATCTCACCCCTCTTCTAAAGACAGCTTCTCAGGGGGAGGGAGTGTCAGCGTGCAGTGCTATCTCCCTCACCTTCCCAGGCATAGGAAGAGCAGCCCATCTTCAAAAGGCTCCTCTTATCCCACAGAATCTCCCAGAGATGTCACCAGCCCTTCCTGGCAATCACAGGACCAGATGGCCTGTGGTGAGCCCCTGTGAGAAGGGAAGGGACTGATCTGTCAAGCTTTTAATTGAAGTGTGAGAATTGGGGGCAGGGGAGAGGGGAATTGAAGGAAGGAGAGAAAGAAGAAGGAGAAAGAATGAGGGAGGAGAGAAAGAAATGGAACCAGAAGCTTGGAAACAGAAAATTAGTTTGCTAGATATATGCCCCCCTGCAAATCTTACCCGAGAAAAATAAGGGCAGTTGAATTATCCAAATTTCAAACAAGAAACAATTTGTTAAAAGATCTATTAATCTATTGTTCTGTGCATTGCTTTATATGAAAAAAATTCTTAAAAAGTCTAAAACATCTCACCTATATTGAAAAGAATAAAATTATGTTTAATCAATGGTTGAGCAGTGACGTGGAAAGGTCATCCTATTTCTGGATTACAGTTTTGGCTGTCTTGAGCTAGCTGTAGAGCTGTGTGCCTTTCCTTTTTTTCTTTCTGGGCCTCAATTGTTTTCTTTCTGGTCAGTTATATAGGTTAGTTGTTGAAGGTGGTAGGGTTTGGGAAGAGGGTAGGTGGGCGGGACTTTGGCTTCCCTTCCCATCTCACTTGGACTATGGCAGTCCTGGAACGCTTATCTCTCTCTCTCTTTTTTGGTCCATTTCTCCGTTTAGTGAAGTTGGAGCCCTTGTGACAAGGTCCTTCTCTGTCCTGTCCATAGTTCACCTAACAGAGACCTCTAGACATCTCCATGTTTCTATGAACCTCTATCAAATTTCTTACCTAAGATTCTACGAGCCATCATCCCTCCCTACTTCAGTGGAGACTTGTCATCATTGATGGTAAGACCCAGAAAATAAGCATACCTGCTAATGAAAAGCATTTCCTTCTCCCAGAGCATCTTGGTGAATATGGCCTGATTCGGTATTTGAATGTAATGACCTGAAAATAAGACTTCAGACAAAAATAAATGAGATTGATGGGAATATATTGTCAGTGCACAGAATTCAAGGCATCTGGTAGATTTCTATTACCCATTTTTCCACTTGGGGAGAAAGATTAGTTTCTGCTGCTTTCTTTGAGTGTGGCAGAGGGAAGGTTGGGTTTTGGTTGAGAAAGCACTCTTATTATCTGCCCCTATTTTTAGAATTTTTAGATGTCTAACTTATTGACTTGAGTTTATAATTTAGGCCTGTAACCTTTAGAAAAAATGATCCTTCCCCCTAAAACTTCTCATGCATGATTTTAGCCCAGAGGAGAATTTTGTTTGAAAGTGTAGCAAAATCTGCCTTATCATCACAGTTGTAGAGCTATTCAAAGAGAAAGAGTGATATTTTATCTATAATCTCCTGGTATACTCTCTAGATTCCCACTTTCTGAAGTCATATTTAAGGATACATGGTATACACACAAAAGGGAAATGTTGTGTTTCACATAGTTACCGTTGATTCATCCAATATATACTACTTCATGTCTGTTCTCTGTTTAGAGAGCATATTTGGAGTGTATGATAGACATTGCAGGCAGTTATGTGAGGTGTTACAGAGACAGCCCTTTAGAATAAACTGGAGTAGCTGTAGTAGATATTTTGTGCCCATTTATGGAGTGGGTGCACGTGTCCCTCAATTGCTCTGAGCTTGCCTGATAAGGGCCAAAAGCAGCACCCTTCTTTAGCAACTTGTCTTCCCTATGGGATGTGTATTTCCAGGAGATGCCCAAGAGATTATGCCTTCCTGCCTGGGGTTAGCCACAGCCGATGGCTGACTGAAATGGAGTACAAAAGCCTGTATCATTGCCTCATGGTGCGACAGCTCCACAGCACCTTCCACCCCACAGAGCTCCTTGGGGTCTCAGGCTGAGGCTAGACCTCCGCTGAGATCACGTTCTTGCTCAGCTCCTTCGCCTGCCCTATCCTGCTTTTCTCACTCCCTTATGGTTGGTTTCCTCATGGGGGCACTAAATCACTTGCACAAAAATCCTCATCTTAGCTTCAGTTTCTGGGGAAACTTATGTAAGACAGTAATATTTATTTGTTAATTAATTTGGGCTTTGTTCTTATTACAAAAATAATGCATATTCATTGTTGAAAATAGGAAAATCCATAGGATAAAAAGGACAAAATAAGATAAAAGGACAAAACAGTATGTAAGTCTAGACTCCAAGGGTGACCATTGTTGACCATGGCAAATATCCTTTCATTGGGAATTATTTATGCAGGAGCTGTTACAGTGATAGCCCTCAATGGGCAATATCTCCCATGTCCGTGCCCTTGTTCCATCCCCTCCTATTGCCTTGATCTTGTGATTTGCTTTTGTCAATGGGATCCTAGCAAACATGATGCAAACAGAAGCTTGGCAAGAGCTTAGCTTGCCTGTTGGGGCTGTTACAAACTGTATTTTCTTATTCTTGATGCCCTGGTATTTGGGGCTTTGATCCTAGAGACACTATCCCTCCCAGGCTCTTGAATATCTGGAGATAGTAAATGACTTCCCTGTGAATGCATCTTTGATGCACAACACAAACCAACCAATCCAGGGCGCCCAACTCCAACTCTTTTTAATCTACATCACACACCACGCCAGTGTTCCTCCTGCCCTTGTTTCTGGGGATCTTGATAGCCCTCTTCCTTCATGACAATCATTTCTGTCTGAATGTCACACTGGTTGTCAGACAGATCCCAGGCACATTTTTAGAACGGGTTTATTTTCCTAGAACACTGTTACTTTAAAGCTAGTCACTGTGCATAAAAAGGTTCGGGCAACACTCTTGAATGACCTGTGAGACCCTGGAGTCCACTTGGAGGCTTTGGCATTAGCTGAGCTCTTAGCTGAATGCAGCTGCATGAGTAAGCGCAGGTCCACTGTATGGGGCAGAACCTTACATCAGAGCCCCATCAACCCACAGCATTGTGAGCAATCATGTTTTTAAGCAATTGCATTTTGGAGTGGTTTGTTATGCAGCAGATTACTGAAACCACGTCTTATGGGCAGGACTTTGTGGCTCTGGGTCTGCCTTCTATCCCACGTGCACACACACCTCCTTCCCCACTCCTCCAACCTAGGGAAGGTAATTCTACTGATGAAATTCTATGTTAATCGTGAGGTCATATTTACTAATGGGCCGCTTCGCTGTCATTAAAAGGTGGGTCCCAGTAGTTTACTTTCACTGTTTTTTCTTTTTTTTTTTAATTAAAGATTTTATTTATTTATTTGACAGAGAGATAGAGAGAGAGCACAAGTAGGCAGAACAGCAGACAGAGGGAGAGGGAAAAGCAGGCTCTCCGCTGAACAGGGAGCCTGACGTGGGGCGCTATCCCAGGACCCCAGGATCATGACCTGAGCTGAAGGCACACGCTTAACCAACTGAGCCATCCAGGCTCCCCTCACTGGGTCCCCTCATTCCTTGCAGTGAGATCAATAAGCTAAGTCAGGTCTGACTTCACTCTCTGTCTGGATGCATGCCCAAGTGAAATCCCTGTTTTTTGGCTGTGGTGGGGAGACAGAGGCCCCACAGAGGTTCCCAGTTCATCTTCCTTCCTTCCTTCCTTCTTTCTTTCTTTCTTTCTTTCTTTCTTTCTTTCTTTCTTTCTTTCTTTCTTTCTTTCTTTTTCTTTCTTTCTTTCTTTCTTTCTGGGGGTGGGAGGGCATAAGGAGAGGGAAAGAGAGAATTCCAAGCAGGCTACATGCCCAGCACAGAGCTCCATGCAGGGTTTGAGCTCACAACCCTGAGATCATGACCAGAGCAGAAATCAAGAGTCGGACGCTTAACTGACTGACCCACCCAGGCACCTTCCATCCCCTCCCACCAGTTCACTTTTAACTGAGAAGTCTTATGAACATCTCAGGCACTGACCCAGCTAATAAATTGGTTCTCCGTTTACTATTTGAATTTTTTCCTTGAATTTCTCTTCTTTGGAAAGGCTGAAAGAAATTGGGAAACTTGCCAGGGCAAAAGCCAGGTGTTCCTGAGTTCCCTGGCCCAGCTAATACTTAACACAATCAGAATCCTACGCACATTTTCACCTTTTACACTTTGCTTTTACCATAATAAAGCCATCATTTTTGTAACTTCTTTTTTAAAAGAAAATACGCTACAAGTATCTATATCAATAAAAAAAATCTGCAGTGTAGTTTTCAATGGTCCAAAATCCTATTCCATTATTTGGGTATACAATATTTTGCTAAACTGGGAAATTGTGAAAACTTAGATTCTGCTTTTCTGCTATTATAAAAAAAAATACTGTGCTGTATATTCTTGAAGCTCAATGCTTGCATGCATCCTTAATTATTTTCTTAGGATATAGTCATAGAAATGGAACTTGGGATCCAAAGGGTAAGTGAATTTTTAAAATATTTATTTATTTATTTTAGAGAGAGAGAGAAAAAGAGAGAGAGCACACAAGTGGGAGGGGCAGAGGGAGAGGGAGAGGGAGAAAGAATCTGAAGGAGATTCTCCACTGAGCCTGGAGCCTTATGCAGGGCTTGATCCCAAGACCCTGAGATCGGGACCTGAATTGAACCAAGAGCCGGACGCCTAACCAATTGAGCCACCCAGGTGGGGCCTTGGGTATGTGAATTTTTTAAGCATTTGATAAATATTGCCGAATTCCACATCTCCCCCAAGACAGGTTGTACCACTTTGTCCTCTCAGCAGTGTATGAATATGACCATTGTCCATGATCCTCACCACCCTTGATATTTTTATTTTTTACCAATTTTATGAGAAAGATGCTATTCTAATGTCATTTCCATTTTTTTAAATTATAAATAAGGCTAAATGATTTTCATATGTGTATTGGTCATTTTGCTTCTTGCTCTTCAGCTTGGCTCTTCATAATAGATTTATAAAATTTTTAAATTCCTATATATCATTATGTATCCAGAAAACATCCATTTGGCCCTCAGTTTTGTGAATTATGGGAGAAATTTATGGACAAGTTTCACTTGGCTTTGTTGAAAGGCAAAAGCAAATGTTTAAGTGCATTTGTTGAACACACATTTGGCTTGACGGTGGGAGTCCAGTGCAAATCCCAAGTCCTCTGCTGTCGAGGAAGGAAAGGAGATGCTTAATGTTATTCTTTTAAATTCAGTGTTGGTGCAAGACATGATTAAGTTTTAAAAAATGATTCTCTAACTGGTTGGAGAAATATCAGTCCTGGAAAAATACTGAAAAAAGTGTTGTTGCATTTGGAAAATTTGGAACTCCTTTTCATAACCTCCTTGCACCTGGTGTTGCTTGATTCAGCCTTTTGGATCTATGCCTTTTGTTCAAGTGTGGAGAGATCCCTCTACCGGGATTTGTAGTGTGAACGGTATATCCTAAAACTCATTTTTTTCCCAAGGAAGTTGATGACGGCAAGAGTTGACAAGAAGCCATCTTGAGCACAAATTCCAAATTGTTTCATCTTTCTTTCCTCCTTGTAATCTCTCCCTCCTTAATGTTGGTTCATAACCTCCTTGGGAGCTTCCTGGGTACCATCTGAAACAGGGCCCCGTGTGTGGAGGGCAGGGAGAGATGGAAGAAAGAGCCAGGCCATTCCAGATGGACAGGAGGTAGGTTTAATAAGCAAAGGGAACTTACGTATTAGGATTATCTTGGGCAGCAGCAAGACAGGGGACTCCTGCACCCACCCACCAAACCTTAGAAGTTTACATAGAGGCTTTAACTGGGTTCAGTCATATAAACCGTGCAGGTATTCTCAACACCACATCACCATCTTAAGGTTGTGTTCTATGTTCTTGGAGCAGCCTCTGAGAGTAGGAAAGGCAAGCAGAACCCACATTTCAAGGACAGAGGAGGGGGTGAGGAGCCGCCAATGGCCTGGGTCCTGTTCATGGGTCAATGGGTGGTCACATCTTTTCTGTGACCTTCCCCAACACTTAGCCTTCCAGACAGCTCTATTTTCAGCCTTGCATCTGCAGACTGAACCAGAGAAGATCTCTGGAGGCCAGCAGTCATGTTCTATTTTGTGTGATCAAGGGCCAATTGTACATCTGAACATGGTTCTCATGGGCTATTTTCTTCTGATTTTTATCATAAAGCTCACAGCAATTACACTGACTGAACAAGGCAAATTTTGTTCAGATTGCCCCTCAAATAAACACACCATAGTATGTGTTAAAAGTAGGTATGCTTTAGATAAAAGCATTTTGAAAAAAAAAAAAGGCCCATCATTTGTCTTCTTCTCTCTTATTCCTTTGTGTGTCCAAGAGAATAAGAATGCAACAGAGGGACCAATCCATGATGAATTGCTTTTCTGATGGTGTCATCAAGGGACCTTTTGTGGGATGCTGTGCTTGATGTTTTTGACATGTATTTTAGACTCTGAACACCTTCAAGACCTCTGATTTGAAACTGATGATTCCTTATGGTTCTCATATCCATGAATTTATCTAACCTTCTTTGTCTTTAGCTCATACACAATTTCTGGTAATGAATCTTTCAATATATTTTAGTATTTCATGTACTTATCCTCTAAGAATTTCTTTTGTTTCTCTGTTTAATTTTTTTTCCATGAAAGGGAAGTTATCTCTTATTTTAGTGATTTCTTTCTCCTTTGAAAAGCAAACCATTCTTTGCCAAATAAATGTGGGCTCTGGGGATTTTCAGGCAACTTTCTTGGAAACTCTTGTCAGCCAAGTAGAAAGTCTCTCTTGGGGCCCCACTTTGTAGTTCTCTTCTCCACGTTTAGGGTGAGACTCTCAAAAGCAGACTTGGGAATTTATTTAACAGCTCTCCTTGAGCAAAGAGTACCTTTTTTGGCTATAGTCTTCCTAGATGATGCAGCTCAAACACAATAATATTTGAAGACCTTTTAAGTCTGTCAAGCAGCCACCCATCCTTTGATTTCAAAAGACCTACATCTGCTCTCTGAAAGTAGTTCAGAATATTGCCTGGAAAAGACCTGCTTTACTAGTGAAAAGGGAAATAAAACATCAGGGACAAATTAAAGAATGGGGAATAAATTCATGTTTTTGTTCTTCAACCTAGATAAACTACTAGGAATGTATTGTTAATCTCTGTCATGTCCATCCTCTTGGTGCTGGCCCTTAGCACTGTTGAAGCAAGAAGCAATGAAAATAGAGGAGGTGGGTCGAGGAGGTTGCCTCTCCCTGCTGATTTTGGAGCAGGACACTGCCCTCCTCTGCAGACTTTGTAGCACCATTGTATTCTCTCCCCAACTCCACGTTCTCAAATGTGCCTTGTTGAACAATTTCCTAGGACAGATCACAACAGGTGCTAAAAATAAACAAATTGTCCCTAATGCCATCAAGCGAGGAGCTCCTAACAAAAGCAAACATTGCCAGCACTACCATTTTTGAGTCATTACTATGTGTTCAGTCCTTTGTTTCATTGAGCCCATTATATCCACGGATTCATATAATAAACCCACCCACAAAGCTAGAAGATTGAGGAATTTTATTAACCCCATTTTATAGATGAGGACACTGAGGCTTAGTAAGATGGATAAATCACTTGCCAAAATCTACAGCTGATAAGGAGTGGAGCCAGAATTTGAACTCAGATCAGGCTCACTTCAGACTGCTTACCCTTCCTCGGTGTGCTCATGGGATCACTATGCAAAGAGCCTAGGATCATAAATATTGAAAGGGAACTTCTCTACTCACCTCATTTTACCAGTAGGAAACCTGAGGCCAAGACATGGGAAGAATAAGTGTTAAGGCATTTGGTTTTGTGATAGCAAAGACATTAACATAAGTCTTTCCTGATTTAAAAATAAATAAATTTTTTAAATAAATTTTTAAGCATTTGAATTTGAGGAAATATAACCTAAATTTCAAATATGTATTTATTTCCCTTTTTTGAAAATCTTAATTCTACAATTTACTTTTCAGCATTTACAAGTTCAGGTTTCTCCAAAATATACCTCATACCTTTCTGTAAGATACCACCAGCAGCTGTCACGCTGAGCATAAGCGCACCATTTGGAAGACGTATTAGTTTTTTTTTATTGCTGTGTAACAAATTACCACAAATTTAGCCACTTAAAACACTATGCATTTATTATCTCACAGTTTCTGTGAGTCAGGAGACCAGACAAAGATTGCAGTCCTCTGCTCAGGGTCCCACAAGGCTGCAGTCTTGGTGCAGGCCATTCTTTTCTGGATTTCTGGATTCTCTTCCAAGCTCACATGGTTTTGGGCTGAATTCAGCTCTGTAGTTGTAGGATTGAGGTCCCTGCTTTCTTGCAGGTTTTCAGCCAGGGACTGGAGGGAAGGTGTAGCAGTTCCTGGTTGTGTGGCTCTCTCAGATGTTGTCTTATTTGGTTCGGGCTGCTATGACAAAGTACTATAGCCTGGGTGGCTTATAAACAACAGAAATTTATTTCTTACAGTTCTTGAGCCTGGAAGTCTGAAATCAGGATGCCAGCAGAGTTGGATATTGGCTCTCTTCCAGTTTTGCAGATTGCCAACTTCTCCTTATGTCCTCACATGATGGAAAGAGAGCAAGGCTCTCTAGCCTCTTCTTATAATGGCGCTAATGCCATTCATGAAGGTTCATTCATGATCATTAGATCATGATCACCCTCATGCTCTAATCACCTCCCAAAGACTCCACCTCCAAATACTATCACAATAAGGATTAGATTTCAACATATGAATTTTGGAGGCAGGGAGCATAAATACTCAGTCCATGACAGAGACCCTTTCACAACATGGCCGTTTACTTCTTCAAAGCCCACAGGAGAATCTCTCTGTCCGGTCCACTATACGTGAGGTGACATAATCATGAGATTGACTATCTCCTCACCTTTGCCATATTCTCTTGGCCAAAAGCAAGTCACAGGCTCCATCTGCACTCAAAGGGGTTGAAACAAAGGTACAACTCACTGATGGTCTTCTTAGAATTCTGCCTTCCACAGGAGAGAAAGTTCAGAGGTGACCAAAAGTTCCAAGGTGATGTAGAACTGAACGTGACAGAATGTCCACATCGTGTGAACTCAGGAAGAATCTGGCGTCATGGGTCTCAGCCTGAGGAACTTTAAGCAAATAGCTCCACCCCCTGACGAGTGTAATGTAATTAGTTTAGGGTAAGGCCTGGGCATCACTTTTATCTTTTTTTTATTTTTTAAAGATTTTTATTTATTTATTGAGAGAGAGAGAGAATGATAGAGAGAGAGCATGAGAGGGAGGAGGGTCAGAGGGAGAAGCAGACTCCCTGCTGAGCAGGGAGCCCGATGCGGGACTCGATCCCGGGACTCCAGGATCATGACCTGAGCCGAAGGCAGTCGCTTAACCAACTGAGCCACCCAGGCACCCGTGGGCATCACTTTTAAAAAAATCTTGCCAAGTGATTCAAATATGTCCGGGGCTGAGAAATACTGACTTAGCCCAACAACTTTATTTCACAGATGGGGACTTGAAGTCCAGGAAGGCTGTGTCTTCCTGAAGGACATGTGTCCGATTAGTGGTAAGACAGGATTAGACACAAGTCTCCTAGCTATGTCAGGCCTTCCTCTTCCTGGACAAATATATGGCACCTTGTGGAAATTGTCTGATTTGTTGTGTGGGCTTTTAAAGGCAAAAAGTCCCCAAATTGTAGGCAGATTTGACCAAAGCCAGCATAAATTCTCTCTGTTGCTGTGTAGCCAACTTCTTAGTACCAATATGGATTTCGCAGATGGAACTTTCTGTCACCAGCTTCAAGAAGGAAAACATAAATAAAATTCACTTATTTTTGAAAAGTTGGTATAAAACAATTCTTGGTGTTTAGGGAAATGTGTTTTCCATTGTGGCTTAAATCATAAATTATTTGATGCTTATGTAGGATGTTGTTCATTTTCTGACACAGATGAAATGGGTACCTAGACTGTGTTATTTAGAAAGGTGGTTGTGGGGGCACCTGGGTGGCTCAATTGGTTAAGCGTCCAACTCTTGGTTTAGGATAGGGTCATGATCTTGGGGTTGTGGGATCAACCCCTGCGTCAGGCCCAGTGCTGAGTCTGCCTGAGAGTCTCTGCCTCTCCCTCTCCATCTGCCCCTCCCCCCCTAAAATGAATAAATAAAATCTTAAAAAAAAACTGCTGTTTTGGCAACATATTATAGATCTGAAAGGGAAGCACATAGCGCTTGATGAGCTCATAGGTCCTGGTTTAACAGTCAGTGGATCAAGCCTTTTCCTGGGTTGGTCGTGCCTGTTTTTAAATGAGTTCTTCACTCTGCTTTGCCATTGACTCATCTCTACTACTACAGACTCTTGTCCTTCAGCCCTAAAATTCTCTGAGTTTGGGAAGTAAAGTCCCAGTCAGTAGAGAAAGAAATAAGCCCTTGCAGAATCAGGAACCTGTTATAATCCTCTGCTCCTTACTTGGCTTTGACAACACATATCTCCATTTAAAGGAATACCAGGGTCACCAAAGCCCTAAACATGAGCTTCTCCTGGCTCTCAGGCTCATCAGGAATTCTTTTTCCCTTTATTTGACCAGGAAGTTCTTACTGTGTTGTATCAGACAAAAATAATGGGAACCAGTGGGAGTCCGGCACTAGCTTCAAATTATTCCAGGTCAGTGAGGGAGAAGGAGACAGCCTGGTCTTTTTGCCATTTCCTCACTAGACTAACCTAGTCCTGAAGGTCAGGACCTAGACCTAATGGTCACATAAGTTTTTCCAGATGGTGATAACAAGGATTGGATATCTGTCCAGAATTTCTCATTGAAAAGCCCAAGGAAGTGATCATGGATTTAAGATGAACATAACCATACTGAGTTTAATGTAAGATAAGGAAAAGCATGTTAACTCATTTTGATTGAAAACTCCTCTAGCTAAGCTGAAACATATCTGCAATTTCTGTAGAGACCTAAATATAAAATTAAAATAGCATGTAATCATGATAATCACCATGGAAAGACAGCATGAGTTCCCAGAAGCCCAAGGGCAATAGTAATTAATACTCCCGAAATTTATGCAGTTTTTTTTTTTGTAAGTGGCAATTTGCTTTCCTCTTCCTTAAGAGAAATTGTTACCCGTAACTGGGAAATGCAGCCCTTACTCTAAAGAGACACATGGCTGCAGCTATCTGGGCCTAAGAAGAAAGCAGTTCATAATACTAGCTCTCTGAACTGATATAGGGCATTAGACATTGAAGGTTATCTCTCAGAAGACTGGGAAATGTTTAAATGCCACAGCCTTTCTTCCTGTCGATCTCATAACTAGCTTTGCCCTGGATATCTCATTTTACTGTGAATCAAAAGAATGCAAAAGGCAGGTGGGATCACTTACCATTCTCCTGCCTTTAGGCTGCTTCATACAAATTCCTCAAGGTAGAAGCAAACCAGTCTGATTTGATGGCCATATAACAAGGAAAATCCATAACCCTCTGATATTACTGATTGGCCAACAATAATACTAACAATAACAATTACATGTCACACACCAAGTACAATATTTAGCAAGCAATAAATACTTGATAAATTTTGGCGATTGTTGATTTGGTGATTGCTGATGGTGATGATGGTGATAGTAACAATGACAATGACTCTTTCTCTGTGTTTCAGATTCTTTGTCATTTTACCTAATTTTTCTCATTTTACCCTTATAACAAGCTTACCAGATAAATAGCATTATCCTAATTTTACAAAGAATGAGGATAAGGCTAGGGAAGTACAGGTAACATGTCCAAAGTCACCTAGTTAGTGAGTGGAAGTGGCCAGATTTGCATCCATGTCTGTAGACTTTTTGGCTATTATCTATTACTTTTATTTACTTTTCAGAAGCACTTTATTTATTTATTTATTTATTTATTTATTTATTTTTATTTATTTATTTTTTAATTTTTTATTTATTTGCGAGAGAGAGAATGAGAGACAGAGAGCATGAGAGGGAGGAGGGTCAGAGGGAGAAGCAGACTCCCCGCTGAGCAGGGAGCCCGATGCGGGACTCGATCCTGGGACTCCAGGATCATGACCTGAGCCGAAGGCAGTCGCTTAACCAACTGAGCCACCCAGGCGCCCAGCACTTTCAATTAGTAGTCCCTTTCATCATTCTGTTCAGTTCTTGATTACCCAAGGGTCCATTATCAATGACAAAAGTCTCATTTTTTCCAGCTTTTTCATCTGAACCTAGTCCAAATTCTGTCACCCTCCTCATGTCCCTATGAAGGCACCAGTCACTGTTATGGAAAGATCTTTGAGGTTCTGTGACTTTGAACCCCAAGGTTAGGTTTTTGTCTCTTGGCTAAGAGGTGCCTCAAATGGGAGTATGAAACTTTGGCTTTCATGACCTTTGGTCCTGTGAAGAATCCCTTCTCATGCAACACTAGGGGACCCCTGATACTCTGACTTCCATTTACAGTGGTGGGCAGTTCAAAGTAGAGCAATGAGTGAAAGGTAGGTAAGATTGTTTTTAGATTTCTTCCAACCTTAATGTCGTAAGTCTATGATCACCCTCTACCTTGGAGATACAGAAGAATCCTTATTGATGTCACAGTAGTTAGCATTCTAAAAGGACTATACCTTCATGATCATCTCATATCTATGTTTTTATGGAGTGTATGGGCTCCTTTCTAGGTAGCCTGAATCCCTTTTCTTCTCCAGGCCCTAGAGTAGCTAATGCAAGTCCAATCCTACTCTTTTTCATCCTTCTCTTGTCTTTCTCATGGCTGGTATTGGTTTTCTCATTTTCCCATCTCACTCATGTTTCTAACTTTTTAATGGTGTTTCTAATTCCATTCATCCTTTACTAATTACCTAAACCAATATTAATCAAAAGATCTTATTTGCTACATATAAAGTCATCTGTGGAGGGAATTGACATACACACCATGGTCCCAGACTTCAAGAGTTTATGTCTAATGACAGAAGGTATTGTGACAAAGGATATAGAAACACAGAGAAAAGATATTCTGGGGCAGAGAGAGATGAATCTGGGAAGGCTATAGAAAGAGGCAAAGCTGGAGCTGATGCTCTGAGCAAGAAGAACTAAAGATTTATGATTTTTGTTGACTCCAAAGAGATCCACACTTCATCTTCCCCTTCCTTTTCACAAGATTTGGAAAGAAAATTTAATCCAAGTCCAATGGTAGCTTGGAGGCTACCCTGGAAGTGACCACGTTATGCCTGGGTAGGCATGAATGCTCTTTTTTGTTTTTTAAAGATTTTATTTATTTATTTGAGAGAGAGAATGAGAGACAGCACAAGAGGGAAGAGGGTCAGAGGGAGAAGCAGACCCCCCGCCGAGCAGGGAGCCCGATGCGGGACTCGATCCCGGGACTCCAGGATCACGACCTGAGCCGAAGGCAGTCGCTTAACCAACTGAGCCACCCAGGCACCCAGGCCTGAATGCTCTTATTGGACAAGAGGAATAGTTAACTCACATGAAAATGCACTGTGTCAACAGCCACAGTGTGACAAGCCCCCGTTTGCAATTTCACTGGGAATTGGGAAGTTAGATATAGCAGAACTAACCACAGCTTGATTTCCCTTAGAGAAATTACTCTTCTCCCTGTATATTAGGCTGTGTTAGGAAAATAGCTTTGGATTGGGAACCAAGAGAGCTGAGTCCTAGTCCTTGGACAAACAAAATGATTTGTTTGGCCTGCCATTCCTTGGCTAAATAGGCGAGGAAATCCCTGAGACTCCTAATAGTTGTTATATGCTATGATTTTATAATTTAATTCTTTAATGATATGAAACGAAAAACAGAGGAATCATTGTGTGGAAAGGTTTGTGAAGTGGGGAACATTGAGCTACACTATTTACTTTGAATTCCAAATTACCACTGAATATATAAAGATATAAATAAAGAATCTTGGGACCTCAAGAAGGAATATAGACAGTGACAAGAGAATCTAACTATATTACAATGTATGAAACTACCTCACTGAAGCCAATGAGGGGAAAAGGTGCCATCCTAAGTATCTTTGGAAATGAGTTGAGTTTGTAAGACTAAAGAAAAAAAAAATTGTACCCTAGTTGATAAAGTTGTTTCCCACGGGGATTCAGGTTAACAATTCTGATACTGCCATGCATATATATTGGAATTGAAGAATTAATTAAATGGATAACAGATAGTGGGGGCCAGTTCTTTCACTATTGGAGTGGGAGGTTCCAGATAAGCAAGAAGAGGAGGCTAAAATGATCCATATGGCAATGGATTAGAGTTGGGGGCATCAGAATGAAGTTATGTTTAGCTTCATATAGATACAGATTTTTACATACACAAATATTTATAGATATGTGTATATACATGGATTAGTATAAACACATTTTTTTTTCTGTCAGCTGAGAGGGCCTAATAGAATTAATACTCCAATAACAACAACCACACTAGAACACAGACCTTTGTTTCTAACACTGTTCTCCAAAACAAATAACCAGGGCTATTTGGAGAAATGACTGATTCTATGACTTGGAGAAGAAATATACAAGATGAGCTTGGATCATCTTTATCATCAGAAAGTAAAAAAGGACTCAAAAAAAAAAAAAAAAGAAAAGAAAAAAAGAAGAAGATACGCACACACTGCACACAGTAATGGGGACATGCCAAAGGGAAATAAAAGCCAACTGAAAGAGCTCCCAATGGTCAAAAATGGGACAACTTGAAGGGAAAAAACAGAGTAGCATTAGACTTTAACTAAGTATAAAATACGTATACATGACTCCAAATGACATAAATTAATGATTGAATAGTTTAATAATGGGTAAGAATTGAAAATTCTCCCACACACAAAAATTTCAAATATTTTATGTAGAGCTCCACTTCAAGGAGCTAGAGCCTAAACCCTTACTCCTTAAATGTAGGCTGCCCAGAAGAATTTCTTTTCAAAATGCAGAGCATGCAAATGGGAGGAAAGAGTAATTTAATTATGGAGACATCTGACAAACACTACCTCAGCCAGGTGGTCAAGGCCAACATCAATGATTCAAAATCACATTGCCAGTATATACACTTGATTGGGTTTGATGAATATAGCACTTTGTCTGTCTGTCTGACCTTCTTTCCAGTAGCCCATAACCCCAGTCTTACCATGATAAAAATATCAGACAAATTCTAATAATGGAGCATCCTACAAAATACCAGACCAGTACTCCTTAAAACTCTCAAGGTCATCTAAACAAAGTCTGAGAAAATGACCACTGCCAAGAGGACCCTAAAGGGACATAACATAAATGTAATATGGAACCCTGAACAGAAAAAGACTATGAGGTAAAAAACCAAGGTAAATTAAATAAACTATGAGCTTTAGTGAATTATAATGTATCACTATTGGTTCATTATTTGTGCCATATTCATGTACGACATTAATAATAGGGGAAACTAATGTGAGGGAAACTGGAACTCTACTATATTCTCAATTTTTCTCTAATCTAAACCAGTTCTAATTAATAGTCTATTAAAAAGAAAAAGTATATATAAGAAAAAATACAAGAAATCTCTTATCTGCCTGCTCATGGTATAACAGAGCTCCACTGCTTCCTGGCACCTGACATGTCTCAGGGTATAGTAAAGGAGCTAGAGTCCAAGACTCCAGTAGGAAGGGCACCGTGGGAGGGCAGGTTATCTTCGACCAGTTGTGTAAGTGCAGTGAGGTTAGGAGAGAAAGACAAAATGCTCAAACGTGAAAGCAGACAGATTTCAGTGTTGGACCGACACTGCTGGGAGTGGGCTGTGGAGAGTACCTGGGACAGAGGGTACCAAGCTGCAATCACCCTTGCAGGCAGATGGCTTTTTGTTATGAAAATAACCACATTCATTCTTCACTCTCATGGCAAGAGAACGGGGCAGGGAAAAGGATGTATTGCTCTAAATCTTTTCAAATCTCTATTAATTGAATTTCTGATTAGCACACATATTATTCATAATGAGGTTCTAGGGAGCAGCTGCAAACACGGTTTAATATTCTGTTCCCATGATGTTTCCATGTAGGTGGGGCCGTTGGACAGTCATGGAAACAAGTGTTGGCATATGTGCCCTCATCTTGATTGCAATTTGTATCAAGTAATGAGATTAATGACCATTTAGCAGGTTTCAAATAAATCACAGCGTGTATGCTTTCTCAGTTCACTTTTCATGTGTATCTTCATTTGCAGAGGAAATGAACACATTTTCTTCTGCCAATACTTAGAATCATAAGATATCAGATTCTTTGAGAAAATTGAGGCCTAGAGAAGTGAGATGACTTGATCGATGTCATACAATAGCCACATGTGAGTTAGCACTTTGCTGTTCAAAGTGTGATGTGGATTGTCTGCAGAGCAGGAGCATCGACGTCACTTGCCTGTTAAAAATGCAGAGTTTTAGGCCCCATCCCAGACCTACTGCATCAGAAATCTGCATTTTAACAAGCTTCTGTGGTGATTCATATGCAAATAAAGTATAAGACTGCTAGTTTAGAATCCACAATTGTTTCTATTAGATCTATGTATTGTATAAGATGTTTGGGCTGCAAGTAATAGC
Source organism: Leptonychotes weddellii (assembly GCF_054177405.1). Classification (NCBI taxonomy): domain Eukaryota; kingdom Metazoa; phylum Chordata; class Mammalia; order Carnivora; family Phocidae; genus Leptonychotes; species Leptonychotes weddellii. The sequence goes on from NC_138369.1 coordinate 65,374,826, forward strand.
ATAAAACATAAATAGCATATATAGACAGGGTTCTTATTGTTTCCTATAATGCAAAATCAGGAAAAGGTGATCCCATAATTGATTTCACCAATGACTAAAATTCTTTATCATCCATCCATTCCATTATTTTTAGTGTGTTGAGTTTGTTGCCTCATTGATACAAAATGGCTGCCATAGTTCATAGAGCTGAGTCCAAAGACTGGAGGCAGGGAGAGGATGGGAAAGGGATCCAGAAGACGTTTCCTTATACACTGATCTTACTGTCTGGGAAAGCCCAGATGCCATGGCATACTTTTCCTTGGGTCTTCTTGGCCAAGTTTTGGTCACATGATCATGCTCCAGCTGGAAGAGAGGCTCAGAAAATCTCACCGGGTTTTATAGTGGAAGTTGGTCTCTGCCAGTAAGGAAGGCAGGTAGGAAATGACTGTTGGTTAGGTGACTAACAGTGTCTGCCCCAACCATGTTGCCTTAAGTTAACACTGGATGTCGACAATCATAGAGTATTCAAGATCTATTTCATTATGCTATTCTTTTGGTTGGGGATCTGTAGGTTAGAAGGCTTCTCCATGATTAGATACTTAGTTAGATCAGAGGATTAGATAGAAGCCAGCACTCCTGACTCCTGGGCTGGTATTTGTGGCAAACATTCTACTTTTGTAACCAAATGTCATTCACAACCCCCATTTCTTATCTTCCCCTAGCTTTACTGGAAAGCTACAGTATCACTCTGATTTGCTGTGGTCATGTGACAAAGCTCTGGCTTAATGAGATGTAGGCCGAACTCCCTGAGAAGAATTTCTCTTTTGTCATAAGGAGAAGGCTTTTGATACTTCCCCCCATTTCCAACCTGGAATGTGAATGTGATGACTGAAGCAGCAACAACCATCTTGCAATCGTGGATAAAAGCCGCACACTAGAGTTGGTGGAGTTAGAAAGATAGAAGAAAATTGAATCCTTGATGAAATCATAAAACCATAAGAGTGACTGTGCTGGCAATTTTGGGGCTCCTTATTACATGGTAAAAAATAAAAAACCTTAACTACATAAGTCATTATTAATTAGATTTGTGATTACATGCTACAGAAAGCAATCTAAACTGGTACAAGTGTGCATCAAATATGTTCTCTTAAGGAAAACGAATTTTCCTAGAATACTATGTGGAGGGGACTATTGTGTCAGAACCATTTTTATGCAATAGGCATCTTCAGAGAAATTATTATAATCGCTTTTAGTTTTCCAACTGCAACACTGCGGGACACGAGAGATGAAATGGAAGTGTGAAGCAGGGCACTTTGCCACGAGGGTTTTGATGTTGCTGTAGCTGTTTCACAATTTTGTTTCTCTTTCTGGAGCTTTTTCTGTATCTGACATTCTCATCTTGTTGACTAATCACTTACTCCAAGCTGAAGCAATGAATTCCTCCATCTTCGAATGGACTATTAAATTATATGCTGTCCAAGACTCTGGGGTTTTGTTTACATGTTTTTATCCCTTGCATTATTGAGGATGTATCCTTTTCTTGGAATATACGAGATTCCCTTCTCCTTTACTATATCCGGGCTCTATTTTAAGGAGGAGAGATCTTTGTCAAAGACTATGACTATTGTCCTATCTTTTGCTATTCCCTTCATTTTCTCTTATACCATTCTCTGCAGTCCGATAGAGAGCAGGACCAAGGATTATTCACTTATAAATCTGAGTAAGGCTCTCTAAAGAAGGTAGACGTTCAGGTTCCTGGGGGATAGTCTCTTTGTTCTGACTGGCAGCAGAGATAGGATCCTGGCAAGGACCGAACTATTGTGCATAATGGGGTGAAGAAAATTTGGAGCTCTAAGGGAATAGGGGAAGGCTGTGAAAAGCTAGGGCAGGAAGAAGAGAGTGACCAACAAATGATGAGCTATTCTAAGACATGATCCCTCTCTAGCGAATTGTATATTCCAAAAATAACCACAAAATCTTCATGTCCCACATGTTCTTTTAGAATCTTGCCACTCCTCTATTAAGCGGGAGTTATCTGTGGTTTCGCCTTAAAACTGGTGGGATATTGTGACTTCCCTGGCAAAAAAATATAGTAAGAGTAATGGTGGGTGACTTTAAGGTCAGGTTAGAAAAGGTGATATAGCTTCTGTTTATCTCTGTCTCTTGGGACACTTGCATTGGAGCCTGGAATACTATGTAAGAAGTCTGGCTACCATTAAACACAAATGCTTTAAGACCATGTGGTAAGACCAAAAAGAGAATGACCATCCTGAGGAGCTCCAGATGCTCTAGTCCAGGCACCAGACATGTGAGTGAAGCCTACAGATGGCTCCCATCCCAGCCTAAGAATCCACATGGGAGGCCAAATGAGAACCACCCAGCTGAATCTAGCTCCAGTTAACACTGTAACCATAGGAGGCTATAATAATAATAATAATAAATAATTATTGTTTTACATCACTAAATTTTGGGGTGATTTATTTTACCCAGGCCTGTTTTTACATAGTAATGGGAACCTGGAATGTATTTCTTATGATTCTCAAATTTCAATAAAATCTCATATACTCAGAAAATGCTTGCTGTCAGTGGACAGGTGTATAAGACAGAGGAAGGACAAGATATATTGCCTTCATGTTGATGATTGTCATTAGGATAAACCGGAGATAGCATACTCTCATAGAGGAAGAAGGAGGCAGAGGGAGCCAAGAATAAACTTGGTGCAGAAATTGCGTGCAGTGTGTTATCCTTTGCAGGGCCTGGGGCTGGGGGTTCATCGAAAGAGCAGGTCTGCCCACGTAACATCTAGGTTATGTCTGATGGCCATGGATGTAAATTTCATACGTGAGGTGTGCATGAAATCTACTTCCTGATTCTCAGTGCTTCCACATCACTGAAAGCTCTAAACGGCTTCCCCAGTTATTCTTTTTGTCTTCCCCAGGATTAAATCAATGCAAGGTCATTTGAATGTCTGGATTGGGGGTGGTCTCTTGAAATATATTGACCTGGGGTCAGCCAGCTGAAATTTAACATCCAAGATGAGGCTTAAATGAAGAGCATCATGTGATAAGTGGGTGCCTTTTCTATATAGCTATCATTTATTTACTACTTACTATGATGCAGTCACTATACTAAGATCTTTAGTTATATTATTTAATCCTTAGTACACCTATAATAAAATAGCTTTTAATAAAATAGCTATAATAGGTAACATGATAACATATGTATAATATATATCAAATATAACTTTATATATGTATACACAATATCAACACCTTGAAATAAATTCTAACAGAGAAATCTGTGAGATTAACATGTATTTTTTAATTTTAATTTCCTTTTGCTGACTTAGATTACTAAATAAAAGGTGTTCCTGTGAAAAGCTTAAATTAAAATCACACTTAAAATAAACATAAAGATATATGTTAAAAGTGCCTAGGTGACAAAAAACAAGTGATAATAGTCACAATGTATTCTAAACAAAAGTGTGTTCCGTATGGAGGAAGAACTCTGTCTCCTAAAAGGCATTAGTTGAGATTATAACTTCCTCAGAAGAGACTATAGGTATTTGAAGACCTGGCTCTTTATTTATTTAAAAGTTTTTTAAAATTATTATTTTATTTTATTATTTTTTAAAGATTTTATTTATTTATTTAGAGCATGCGCGAGCATGAAAAGAGGGAGGGGCGGAGGGAGAGGGGGAGAGAGAATCTCCAGCCAACTCAGTGCCTATGGCAGAGCTTAGAGCCTGACTCGGGACTTGATTCCAAGACCCTGAGACCATGACCTGGGGTGAAATCAAGAGTAGGACGCTCAACTGTCTGAGCCGCCCAGGTGCCAAGAAGACCTGGCTCTTTAAATAAGTCTTTAGAGACATAATCTGCCAGTCACGTTAAGACAGAATCGTAAGGTTCTGGCCACAGAGTCATTTCAGACGACTAGATTTGAACTTGTTCCTGTCTGCAATTACTACGTGTACACCTTTGGGTAAACTCCGTAACCAATCTTAGCCTCACTTAGCCCATTTCCCGTACTGACAGTACTTCTTTGGCAGGTGCTTGTGGGGTGGGGGGTGGGGGTGGGGCGGGGTGGAGGCGCGTTAGATCTTCGCTTGTCAAGTCTGGGTCATTTTCATGATTGTAACTCATATTCTGGCATTCTAACTCATATAACTCATATTCTGGCATATTCTAACTGGAAAACTTCAGAAAGCTTCTTTTTCAGAAAGACAAAGGGCATCTTTTTCTATTGTAAATGTTTTTTTTCTATATATACCCACTTTGAGGCAGATTACTTAGGATGTCTTGGTTTATTAATTGTACCCTGAGATAGATTGAATTTGTGGCACCAATGCTTCTCTCCCTAAACAACTGGGGCAGTCAGTGCAATCCATCCGTGTTGTTTGGCGTGTGAGTTTGTGGTTCTGCTCACCAAGGAGGGGGCTGTATTTCCCTATTCCTTGATTCTAGGTTCAGCCATGTGACTTGTTTTGGGTCAGTGGCATGAGAGCAATACTGATTTAAGTAGAAGTTTGAAAAAGCACGAACACAATTGAGTTTACACCTTTGAATTTCTGCCATGGACTTGAGAAGGATATGCCTAGACAAGCCTGTTGGACCCAGGAGGAGAATGAGAGACACACAAAGCAGGGGCTACTCCCAGCCAAACTCAAATTAGATCAGCCAACCCCTAGCCAATGCAAAAACTCAAGAGAAATAATAAATAATTTTTCTTTTAAGCCAATGAATCTTGGGGTGGTTTGTAACGTCCTATTACATTTCTGATACATCCTGATACATTTCTTCTTAATTTTATAAATCCATCCCAGTTTAGATGATATATACTCACACTGGACATGAAGGACTCCCTGGCAGGGATTTTTCTCCTTGACCTTCCTATTAGAGCCTTCTGATTTCTTGGCATGGTATCTTCAAATAGAACTTAAAACTAAGTCTGACATTTGGTCACTTACTTTACTAAATCATTAATGCATGCTTTCCACGGACTCTCAAGTCTATGAAAGGGACAGCGGAAGTTATGGAGGTGAAAATTGTATCTGGTGAATTTTTCAAATGAAATTTCCCAGGAGGGTAATTGGAAATGGAAAGGACCCTTTCAGTTTGAAAATTACCAGTATTTGCATATCTGGGAGCTGCTGCTGACCCTAGTGAGGCCAATCAACAGAGAACAGTTCTTAAGTACTTTTATCAAGGTGTCTTACTTCTAATCAGCTGTTATTTTTCCAATACATTATTCATTGTTTTAATGTTTACAGTTTGGGGAAAGCTAACAAGGAACAAGCAGATATACACATCTTTCAGCATATTTTCTTCCTTCTCCCTAGGAATTGTCTGTCTTACCTCTTTATGTAAGTAAAATATTTTGGGGAGGCAAAAAGTCACATTTGGAAGGCAATTTATCATCACAGATAAACTCCAGATGTGAATTGATAGTGCTCTTTATCTGGTAGAAAATAGCCAGCAAAATTTCCTCACACTATTTTGAGCTGATGTGAGCTGTGTTCTGTTTTGACAGGCAGGCTTTTCCCCAGTGTTTGTTTCTAGTCACTGGAGGCATATTCAGCTTTAGGGAAAATTTTTTTTTTTTTTTAAGATTTTATTTATTTGACAGAGAGAGAGACAGAGAGATAGGGAACACAAGCAGGGGGAGTGGGAGAGGGATTAGCAGGCTTCCCGCCGAGCAGAGAGCCCGATGCGGGGCTCGATCCCAGGACCCTGAGATCATGACCTGAGCCGAAGGCAGACGCTTAACGACTGAGCTACCCAGGCGACCCTGGAACTGTTAAATGTACCGGTGACTTGGATAACTTGCTTTCTTGTGTTCTGATCATGGATGTACCTTCGAAGGGGGGTAAATATTTTTAATCCACTAACAATGTTTATGACACACCCATGCCTGGCTGGGCACTGCCTGAATGTACATTAATTTAAGTATTAGGTGGCTTGCTCAAGGCATAAGTGGGAAAATTTTCCATAAAATTGAAGGACCAGAAGGAACCCTGAAAACATTCTTGTTCATTATTTCCCAAAGTGTAGATAACCATCGCTGAGGCCACAGCAAATGCTCTTCCGTGACATATGAGACAACTGGGGTTGGTTCCTGGGTAAGGCATTAAGTGACATTAAATCACCTACCGAATAGTGTTCCCTTTTCAATACTATAAAATCGTTCTGATTATGGTAAGTAGAAAGTTTCAGGTTGATGCCAGTATGTATTTACCCTTCCCAAATGCTTATCAACCTCCATTTTCACAAAAAGAGAGGAGACATTATGTAGTTAGGGCCTAATGCCATTATTCACTCCTCTTTGTATTTATTTCTATAAATACCTTCTGTTGGTGGCAAGTAACGATGGTGGTTCCTTACAGGTATCGCTTGGAAATAGCAAAAGTCATGAAGGTGGCACACACGACTGAAAATCGGGAAGCATTAATCTAGTCCCGCACATAGGAAAAGTCTGCTGCCCAAATAAGGGGAACTCATTTTTCATGACAACCCATTCTACGGAGGAAACTTAGGGTGATATTAGTATTTACAGTTAGCACTCACTTACACTAATGGCGAAAGACAGAAAGCATCTGTTCCTGCAATGGTGCATAAATCTCTATGTGTCCTTATACTAGAGAGTTAGTGCGATTTCCTGGGAAGACTATGTGTGTTTACACGCAGCCTGGCCTGGGTCAGATCCCAGTTCTTCTACTTGGGACATAGACAAACTGATTAACCCATCCATGCTCTCATTTTTTCATCTAGAAGATGATGACGACGACATCAAGCTCACTGTCAGAAGGCTTCCTTAAGATAATGTGAATAAAGTCCCATTACAGTGCCTGGCTGGATGCTTGAGTGGGTCCACGGTAGCTGGTAGCCCTCTGGCTTTGGCGTGCACCTTCCTGTGAATGGGGGCATGTTGGTATTCTTAGAGTCTTCGCGAATTTGAATATACAAAGCCATCTTTGTCACAGGAGACACCATTAAGCTGACCAATGTCCAAGTTGGAAAGACGTATGATGTAAGTCCCCCACACTTAGACTTTACAAGGTCTGCCTTGACGGAGTAGGAACTGACGGGTGGTGGGGCAGCCCTTGGTCTTCAAAGGGTTTTTAAGAATTTTGTGGACCTCCCATGTTGCCATGTGTTCCTGCACATACTTTATATCATCTTCATAATGGCCTTAGGAACTGGAGGAGTAAACGTTGGCTTACTCAGTGAGGTTAGGTACCTTGCCCCAGTTCCCCCAAGGAGTAAATGGCAGAGGCAGGGCTTGATACATTTAAGGTGGGAAACAGATAATCTATGTGTAACAAACAGACTATCTGTTACTCTAGACTAATATATAAGGTGCTCTCAGTTTCGTAGGAAGCTGTACAGTGTAGTGGTTAAGAGAATGATTTACTGCCTGAATGGACAACATGGTTCTACCACTTCCCAGCTAGGTGACTTTGGATGTTAATAAAGGTCAGTTTCCTCTCTGAAATGAGAATAGTAATAGTACACCCCTGATGGATTACTGTGAGGATTAAATGAGAAAATCCCTATAAGCATGATGAGCTTGGCATGTAAGAAGGTCTATTACAAATTAACTATTAATGTAATGATGTTGTCAGCATAAGTGGATAGATGCCCAACCCATGGAGGGTGATAAATGATACGGAGCAGATCTATTCTCTCGAAAACACAAGACTCTTGACTTGTTTCATCCTCATCGGGTAGATTTTTAGCTATAACTTTTCACTTACTCGTATACTGGTACAGATTTTAGCATATAGGTGTGTGTGTGTGTGTGTGTGTGAGAGAGAGAGAGAGAGAGAGAGAGAGGGAGAGAGAGTGAGAGAGGGAGAGAGAGAGAAACAATTTAGCTACTCATTTGTGTAAGAAGCCATAAGCTTCCAGCTCATTTAATAAATAATGCAATTGTATGGCTCACATATAGAAAACTCTTTACTTGAACTCTCGAGTGTTCAGTGAAGAATCTAAGTTTGTAAAACACTTACATATGCATAACAGTCATGGACATGATATTTCAGTGACCTGTGTGAATGAATACTTTTTTTTGGTATGTGACTTTATTCCCACCTGACTGCATGTGGGCACATAGAACACTTATGAAAGGAGGCTAGCATAATTTCTTGCATGGCTTCCTGCCACCACATCCCTCTGCTTGTCAGCCGTGTCTACCTGTACCCCTGTCCCATCTGTATTTTGGGACAATTCTCTCCCAGCTCAGGTAGTGTCCTGCTTGCTGTATAATTTTTTTTTAAGATTTTATTGTTTATTTGAGAGAGAGAGAGAGAGAGAGAGTGGGAGAGCAGGAGTGAGGGGAGGGCAGAGGGAGAGGGAAAAGCAGACTCCCTAGTGGGGAGCCCTATGGGGATTCAATCCCAGGACCCTGAGATCATGACCTAAGCCAAAGGCAGACACTTAACCTGAGCCACCCAGGCATCCCTGCTGTATGAATTTTTAAAAAAATGCTAAAATTTTGTTCAATTGTTGCCTTTTAATACAAAGGCTTATGTCAATATTCTGGAATATCCGACACCTGTGGTTCTCAAACTTTACTTCATCAGAATTGTAGGCTTGTTAAACACAAATTGCTGGGACCACTCTCTGTGAGAAATTCACTCAGTGAATTTCTGATTCAGTAAGCCAGGGGTGGGATCTAAGAATTTGCATTTCTAACCAGTTCCTAGGTGATAATGATGCTGGTGGTCTCAAAGATCACACTAAAATTTTAGATGTTTCAACTTAAGAGGATGTTCAAAAATATTAGGGCTCTTGAATCATACTCAATACCATAAAGACTGGCTCTTCATCCAGAAAGAGAAAGTATAGTCATGTCAGGTAGGTCCAGATGATATTTCTGCCTCCAGGTTTTGATTTTGTGGAAAAACCTATTTCTCTACAGCCTACCCCCAACTCTAAATTATGATTATTTCAGTGGTTCTGATAGTGACGAAACTGGTATATGAAACATGCAGAACTTGTGAAGTTCAAGTTCACAAATCAAAGTATAAATTTATTTTTATTTTCCACTGTCTCTTACAGTTATTCAGGGGAGATAATTTTCTTTTCCAAATGAAAATTCTGACAGCTCTTTGACTTTTCTGTTGGTTTTAACTACTAAACAGGTAAAAATACAGTTTGTTTGTTTTTAGTAACTGAAGTGTTCAGTTGGGGATACAATTCAAGACCCTGAACTGAATGCAGTGAAACTCTTCTCTCCTAAACCCCAGCTTTGGCCTGCTTCAGGCGGCAGGTCTGTGAATGAGAATATCTCTGCCTTGTGCTTCTCCTTTCCCCTCTCCAGCTGCTGTTGGAGATTCCACTGGGGGGAAGGTGGGATAGGAAGGAAGTGGGTAACAGAAGATTAAGAAGACAGGATGGTTCTCACTTGAACTGGTACCTTCATTCACTTCTGTCAGATTTGGCTGTAGATTCCCATGACCTCCTCTTCAGATTTGATTAATTTGTGGGGGCTTCCGTAGAACTCAGAGAAACACTTATTTACGTTTTCCAGTTTATTAAAGGATACAATAAAGGATACGGATGAACAGCTAAATGAAGAAGATATATAGGGCGAGGGTCTTTAGCATAGGAGCTTCTGTCCCCATGGACTGGGAGTGTCACAGCACTAGTGTGGGTGTGTTCAGCTCCCTGAAAGCTCTCCAAACTCTCCACTATTGGAATTTAATGAGGGTTTCCTTATGAGGGCATGAAGAATTATTAACTCCATTTTCATCCCTCTCCCCTCTCTGGAGGATCAGGGGTTGGACTGAAAATTTGAAGCTTCTGATCAAGGCTCAGAGTCACCTCAGTGGAACAAAAAACACCCTTAGAGATCTTATCACTTGGGAAATAATGAGGGTTTTGGGAGCTCTCTGCTGGGAACTGAGAGCAGACACCAATATATATATATATATTTCTTATTATTTAATATAGCTCAACTACAATAGAAGTTTATTTCTTGTGCATACAACCATTTAAGATAGTTGTTTCTGATCAGCAGGCAGCTGGCCTCCATGTGGTGACTCAAGGATCCAGGCCCCTTTCGTCTGGTGGCCTTACCACACCAGAGCTCTGTGATCAGCATCCAGATGGTGGAAAGGGAAAGAAAGCAAGGAGGAGGCTGTGGGCCATAAACGAATCCATCATTTTTGTTCACTGTCCATTAGGTAGACCTTGTCACCTGGCCCTACCTAAGTGCAAGGTGATCTACAAAATCTATTTCCTTCTGGGCATCTGCCTCCAAGCTAAAACTTTGTGCTAATGAAGACAGGGATGGTTTGGTGATCAGTTAGCTACCCAATCATGTCATGAATTATCGTTGCTATGAAGGTGCTTAGATGAATTATAGATGATGGAGAACCACCAAAGAGTTATAAATAGTAGAATGACCTGGTGGTATTTGCATTCAGATGATCATGAGTGCATCAGTGTGTCAGTGGAATGGAGGGAGTTGGGAGAATGGAGGCAAGGAAACCAGTACTGAGGATTTGCAGTAATTCAGGCAAGAGATGAAGATGTCCTACATAAATGAGAATTACGAGAAATAGACACATTTTAGAGGGATTTATGAGGTAAGCCTTGGTTATGGGTTGACTGTGAAGAGAATGAAAAGAGATGGCCAGCTGACATTCTGGTCTGGGTATATGGATGCATGTTGCATTACCAGCTAAATTTGAGAAAAATGGAATGAGATCCCATCCAATCAATGTGGTGCTCCTCAATCTTTTCTTCCAAAGCTCCTTTAACAATAAAACAAAGTAAATGTGTATCTTGGGAGGCTCTGGTAGGTAGTTTGCCCTGCAATTGGAAAAATTCTTTGACATGTCATATTTTATTTTGAAAATTATATAAGTTTATTCACTTTCTATTCCATTATATATCTGGGCTTGTTTCAGATTACTTTTTAAAAAAAGAAGCTGATTAAACAAATAATTTATAAATCTATTCTACTTCGTGGTTTATTCTTACAGATTTGCACTCATTTGCATATGTTGAGAAAAGATATCATGTTTTGTGTTTTGAAAATAATATTATCGGGGCGCCTGGGTGCCTCAGTCGGTTAAGTGTCTGACTTCAGCTTAGGTCATGATCTCAGGGTCCTAGGATCAAGCCCCATGTTGAGTCCTGCAACGGGCTCCATGCTCCGTGCTCCCTGCTCTGCACTCCGTGCTCAGCAGGGAGTCTGTTTCCTCCCTCTCCCTCTCCCTCTGTGTCTCCCTCAGCACGTGCTCTCTCTCTCTGTTAAATAAATAAATAAAATCTATAAAATCTTAAAGATTTTATTTATTTATTTAACAGAGAGAGAGAGCACAAGCAGGGGGAGCGGCAGGCCAAGGGAGAGGGAGAGGCATGCTCCCTGCTAAGCAGGGAGCCTGATGTGGGGGCTCCATCCCAGGATCCTGGGACCACGACCTGAGCTGAAGGCAGATGCTTAACCAACTGAGCCACCCAGGCACCCCAAATCTTTAAAAAGTATTATTACACTGTGCATAATTCTGTAGCTTGCTTTCTTCACTCAAAAATGACATTTTTGATGTCTATCCATGTTGATACAGGTAGGTGAGTTCATTTAAATTACTTCTTAAGAGTCAAATTGATACTCTAGGAACAGGAACTACATTTATCTTGTGGCCTTGAGTGTTCCTGGCATGCTGCTGCACATCCCCAGTCTCTCATTAGCTCAATTAGAAACACAAGTATATGGAGGTAAGCTACTTTATCTCTGAAATAGTAGGAATCTGTTTGTCCATGTAACAATAATCACTCATATTTATTGGCACTATGCACCAAACACTGTCCCATGCATACTACACATGTATTCACAACAACTCATTGAGGTAGTTACTATAATTGCAGATGAGACAATGAAGCAGGCAAAGTTTAGATGAGTGGTCCAGGGTCACTTAGGCTTTGAATGGCAAAGACAGGACACTTATCCAGGCAGTTTGAGTCCAGAGTCTGTGTTCTTAACCACTTTACAAAACTACCTGGGGAAATGTGTGTGATGCATCTCTGAATCTTAGCAGATTTCTCTGCGTTCCCCAAGGCAATGAGATATCCAGTGAGACATATGCTTTTAATGCCGAACTTGAGCCAGACACCTGCAGCCAAGTGGTATTTCCCATTACTCATTTCTGAGGTTATGCCTTGGCTCATTTACAGATTAGGTGCCTATTAATTTATTAGGTGAACTGTAGCAGGATAGATGGTTAATGGTTCTGCCCAGTGGATGTGTAGAGTGTGCCATAAGGTGCCCAAATCCTCAGTGACACAGCTCAATCACCAAGATTGATCCAAAGAATTGGGGAAATGGCAAGAAGTCCATTTTCATGCAAGCTCAATGCTTTCTAAGAAGCCATTCTGTGTCTGCTGCTTTCCCTACTGATGTGGCCCTTAGAGGACAGTGCCAGGCTGGTGTGGGTTTTCAGCAGCTGCTGCTTCCCAAGACAAGGACGGAATAACACAAATAAAAGGCATGACGGTGTGAATGTCATTTGTCCTGCCTTTTTCTCCCTCCCTGGTGTGATTGTTAGTGTTGACACCTGTGAGGGAGGCAGTGGAGAGGAAATCTGTTACTAAGGTTCTTTCACTGACTTCTGGAGCCTGAGTTTCAGAATGTTGGGATGAGTGAGTTGTAACTTTGTTTTTCTTTCTCTTGTACTCTTTAAGTACAAAGTGAGTCTTTATTCTGTTGCTGAATCCTTTTCTTACATTTGATACTATAATTCGGGTGTCCAAACAAATGTGGCAGGATGAAAAATAGCATTGTTTGAATAGCTGGCAGCAGAGTTTCTCTTAGGGAGAGAGGAGAGCAGTATCAGTTTAGACAAGTGCCTTGATAAGACGTAGGACGTAGAAGATGAAACCCAGAGGAGGTGACTAGGAAGGCAATAGCATCAGGAAGAAAAAAAAAAAAGCTCTGTGCAAATATTTTACACAAGAAATAAACAAGAAACTGGGAAAGGGCAGAAGTGAGGGAGAGAGGAAGCCAGGCAATATGGTGGACAGAGTAGCCAGGAAGAAGACGATGGCCAACAGGAGGTTGAAGACAACCTGAAGACTAAGGGGTCTAATGTCCAATTTTAATTCTCTCTCTGCCTCTGTCTCTCTGTCTCTCTCGATTTCACTGCAGTGTCAACATTCATCATTGCCCCTCAGAACTGTGAAACATATAAACCATCACATGAGTGATGGAGTGAAATTAAGGAAAGGGGACTGAGTCCCTGTCTGGGTCAACCTGGAGCAAAAAGAAGTGAGTAGTCTAATCACAAGAGGAGGAGTGAAAATCAGGATAAAGCAGGAAAAAGAATTCATCTCAGAGAAGATGCGTAACTTCCCATAAGCTATGTGACTGGTATTGAGCCAATTTTCCTTAAAACTTGAAGGGTGGCCCCAGTGAGACACCTGAGTGACACAGAGAAAATGTAGACTTGACTCAAACCTGCAGGGAATTCCCACTGATCTGTGCAGAAAACGCCTATTAGGTTATAGGTCAATGCGGTTACTCCACTACTTCACATCCCCTCTTTATTTTCATGGCAACGTATAATTTGGGGATGTTCAGCTCAGTCTCTTAGATCGGGATACACAATGCTGTAGGACAGAACATAGACTCTGGGTCAGAAACATATGGATTGGAAGGCTGCCTCAACTATTTGTGAAATATATACTCGGAGGTAATTCCATGTTTTTGTTTTTTTTAAATTGCACTTATCGTAAGTCAGAAATATATATTTTTTAAATTTTACTTATCAATTGCCTATTTACTTAGTAGAGAACAGACGACAAGGCCCATGATAGAGGGACTGTGTCTTTTGTCATTATTGCACCTCTAAGGCCTGGCACATAATGGATACTCAATACATTTGTCTTGAATGAATACGTAAACCTTTGACTTTTTGTTTATAAAGCTGAAAAGAATGTGAAAGGAAATAACACTACCCACACTACATTTTGAGGGGATAAGACAAACCATGTGGTGAGACATAGTATAGTCTAGAAGCTGGCTTCACAGTAAATAGCAACCTTCTTTGCCTTCCAAGTCATAGGTTTATTCTTTTCCTGGACTAGTTGATGTCACTGTCTCTATGACTGTGCCCTATGACCGTTGGTACCCCACAACAGTGTGTCCTTTGTTATAGGGAGATTTTGGAGGAAAAGGACATAGAAAGCTCAATATAATCCAATATACTCAATATAACTAAAAGTGTTGAAAAATCATCAAGAATACGCCCTTCAAATGACATCAACTACAATGACCCAACTTTGTTACTGGGCCGCCCTGCTGTCCCTCTACCAGAGCCAGGAAAAATGGTCAGTTTGGCCTCTGATTCTACAGAGCTCTTCTCTGCATTTTGCCATGAGGTCTCTGCCTGAAAGATATAATTTTATAGACAATCACCAAAGGAGAGAGCAGTTGCCAAACCCAAAGCAGAAAATTACATTTAACGTATACAAGAAAGGAACGTGTTCTTGTAAAGACCAAGAATGATGCTTCCCGGAGGAGAAGCTAATCAGGAGAAGGAATAGACATCACAAGTACAGAAGGATCTCCCTGTTTGAGCACGGGGCCCAGCTTTTTAACTTGATTAGCAGAACGGCAGGCCCTGATTTAAAATTTACAGATCGGTAGGTGTTACCTCAGAGAGATCACTGTTAGGAGAAGCTGACTTGATCTGGCAGAGTCTAAGGTGAAAGAACAAGGAACCCAAGAAACATGGTTCCTGGACCGTGTGAAGGAAGCACATTCACCCAGCATTACATGAGAGACAGTCCAATGCTTCCAGAGAGTCTGTCCACCAACAAGCCACTTAGACTTCGGGATTGCCAACCCTGACTTTGTAGGGTATTTCTCTGTTCATTAATGAAATATTTTAGATGGGTACTACCAGTTATGGAAATTATGTTCATATTACTTATGTTCAGTGAAAGAAGCCCTTGAGGCCCATGGACCCAGGTGACTTGGATCCTAGGTTCGGCTCCGTCTTTCTCATATCCTGTGACCTGAGCAAATCGGAAGAGCCTCTTTGAACAGTTGTTTTTATAAAATAAAACATTACTGAAGTAACACTTGTCACACAGCTCAAGGGGTCTTGAGATTTTCATTTCAGACTCTTCCAATTGTAGGGTTTCACCCTTTTCTTTTGGGTTCCCAGGTTCCTGCTGTGTTGCTGGGAGTGTCCACAGGGAGTAATGAAAAGTGGATTGTGAGTCATGATTGAGTGTCCCTCCTGATGGCCAGGTCTTGGGGCAGCAATGCATACTGACAAAGTCCTCATTGGGCACCCATGGGGAGGCATGGTTGGTAAAGGCATCCCAAGCCTGGTGATGAAATGTTCATCTCCAAGTGAAGCCTATGTATTCAGAGGTGGTAGATCAGCAACCAGGTAGCTCCTAAACGCATGGATCATGCAGTGAACTTGGTGATTCCACTCATCCAGCCCCTCCTAGGTAGCTAGCCTCTCCTGCCATGGAAACTTTCTTGGGATCTTCCCCTTCTTTTCCAATAAAGCTTGATAACATATTTAACTCAGGCCTAGAACCATAATAACTGAATGACCTGTTGCTCTGTTCTCAGGGGATAGGGTGGGCTTAATATTCAAATTGTCCTTGGAGGTGTGGGCGTAACATGAGCCTTCTATTCTGCAAAGAAAAGGAAGAACACAGAACAGTTAAGTTTCCATATTTTTTTAAAGATTTTTTTTTAATTTTTTTTTTTTATTAGAGAGAGAGAGAGTACAAGCAGGGGGAGTGGCAGGCAGAGGGAGAGGGAGAAGAAGGCTCCCTGCCGATGAGGGTCTTGATCCCAGGACCCCAGGATCGTGACCTGAGCCAAACGCAGACACTTAACTGTCTGAGCCACCCAGGCACCCCAAGTTTCCATATTAAAATGATCTGAACTAGTAACAATCTAGATGCTAGTTTGAATAATCTCTAAATTCTCTTCCACCTCTAACATACTATGAATTTGAAGCAAAGAGCCACAGAATGCTGCTTTCCCTACTGGCACCCCTAATTACATTGAGGAAATCTTAGCCTCTTTAGGATCTGGATCTATGAAAACTTTTAGACTCCAAGGCACAGAAGGGAATGAATGGTGGCACATAACCTAACCTACATGGCTTAGTGAATTTATGACACCAAATTGCCATTGCACCATTATTTAGAAAGATGGGCATGGTCTTGGAAGGCCAGTCTCTAAACATACTACTTATGAATTTGATGGTTATCTAAATTAATTAGCATGCTAATTCCTTACCCGTAGAAGTCCCAGGGATCGTTTGAAGGGGTTTATACAGACAAGTGGGTTAGGGGAAAATGACAGAGAAGCCACAATCAATTGCTTCACACTTTGAGACTCAGAAGCAAAATCTAAACCCTTCCTCCCATGCAGACTGACATTTTCTTTCATAGGTCTCATCTGTTTAATCAAGTTTCATGAGGCTGCTTGAACCATGACAAGCATTGCCATTCTGAGTTTGTTCAGTCAACAATGTTCAGAAGCTTCTGGGAGTCATCCCAAGCTACGAAGAGGCTGGAATCTAAGTCTAGGCTATCTGACACAGTGCCTTATGTATGACTCGATGAAGAAGGAAACTCAGTTTTTCATTCATTCATTTATTTATATTTGCATTCACTCATTAATCTATCTGTCCATCCATTATTGGATCTTAGTTATGCATCAGGCACCATGATAGGCAACGAAAAATTCTTAGTGATTTCTTTTTGGAAATAAAGCTCAGGAAACAGGAAAGAGACACATTCTTCAATTTCGCGTCAGGTGGTGCTACACCATCAGGATGTATGCATTTGCAGCTGAGTGTCTGAGGGGAAGTGGCTGCTGTGAGCAATAATCCAAGATCAGGCAGCCCTTCCTGCCACTGTGGGACATGAAAGAGCCTTAATGCCGCTCCTGGGAAGAGGCACGGACCCCCAGGGAACAAGGAGGACTCCCCACTTTCTCTTTATATTCTATTCTAAGCTCACGGAAAGTAGCATTTAGGACTCCACATGGGGCACACATCTCCCCAGGCTCCCTTTGCTATTATGCTCTCACTGCATATTCTTCAGGGAATTAGATGCTACTCCAATGTGATGCGAAGTTGATCAATAATTCGTGCACACACTCCCTCAAAGGGAGACACTCAGATGAAACTATCCAAATGTGTCTGCCTAAAATCAAAGCAATTAACCTAGAAAGTTACACATCCAGGGCTTCAATCTCTGAGCTATTTTCATCCACAGAAGGGATTTATGAAGCTTATATTTTTATACAGAATATTGTCCACTCTTATCTCTCTTCCCCAAAGGTCAGAGAGTCTTCTGCCGGCGCAGTGGGAGAGGTCTTGACAGCTATATTCATGGCCTTCCTGAATGGGTATTTTGTGAAGAGTCTTAGAAAAACTTAAAAAAAAAAAAAAAGCAAACCCAAACATCATGGTCAGAGAAAGCCCATGTGTCTCATCTGAAAGGTGGGCATAATAGAACCTCGTGGGCTATTGTAAGGAGTAGATGAGATAATGTGCAGATGCAACTGAAAGGCTTGGCACATGGGCAGTGCTCAGTAGCTGTTACTGACTTTGAAGGAAATGTCGGTTCCCTCTGGGTCCCGGGAAAGGCCAGTGACCGCTAAGTACTTTTATTGCATCACCTTGTAGGGAGGTCTGAACTCAGCCTGGGAGACAAGAATGCTTATGAGACATTCACCTACAGAGTGAAGGAGTGAAGAGGGGAAAGGAGTGACGACGAGAAAAGAACCTTTGTTAGAGAATGCTGGGCTTGCTAAGACAGACGGCCGCCCCAAAGAATGAACATCACTGTGACCGCACCCGCCTCTAAGAGTGCAGATAACATGATTAGTTCATTAGCTCTTCCTCGCTAGCAGAGGGATGGCCCAGGCTCCCGTGGTTTCCGGGATGTTGAAGCTGCAGGAGCCAATATTCCAAGGAGGGGCCAGGCTGAGCGAAAAGAGCTTCTTCCTGGGGGTCAATCTCCTCTTGGAGGGAGCTCTGAGGTTTATTCAATTCCTCCTGCCCCAGGACTTTTTGCTGTACCTGGTTTCCAGACTTCTGTCTTGACAGCCCCCGAAGGGCACCCCATACTTCTTGACCAATGCCATGGGAAGAGAACATGGCCGAAATGCGAGGTCTAACCTTAAGTTCTTCCAACACAGCACAATCTGTGGTTAAGAATGTTTTCTTAGGATGATAACTGAATTCTCTGGATTCAAATCCCAGGTCTGCCATTTGTTTAACCTTTTTAAGCCTTAGTTTTCTTGCTTCGTCATGGAAATAGTAGTACCTAACTAGCAGTGTTGTTAACAGATAATAATGCGTATAAAGCAATTAACCCAATGCTTGACTCATGCTAAGGACCCAATACACGGTAGCTACTAAATCTGTGGCCTGGCTCTTTCTTTCATCCCTCTCCTGTGCACAAAACCTTAGAGATTAAGCAACTCCTTGGATTTCATGAGGAAAAATGTTCTGAGAGTCACCTAAAGAGGTGACCATCAAGCCTATAGTCTTGTCTTTCAGCTAGAGATCTCTTTCACCAATTCAGACAGGGCTCAGGAAAGTCTGCAACCTCCCAAAGCTAAAGAATGAGGGATTGGCTATTTTTGGACATAGAGCTGTGCTCTGCTCCTATCCCTTGGGCCTCTCCACTTCATTGCTCTTCAGCTGAATTTCAGCAGTCAACGTCTGCATCTCTTCCCCTGGGGGCTTTCTCAGAAGCTTGGAGAAGCTCCATTTGCAAGGCAGGCTGGGAGTGCTGGGAATAAATCCCCCTAGGGAAGCCGATTCATTCTTCTCGGGTGGGACAGTGTTGAAGTGTGGGTTATAGAGTTTGCCCAAGATTTCCCATGGGACGAAGCTCCAGTTTATCCACAGTGGTCGAGGGATCGATCGTGTGTTCAGTATTTGCTGTCTTTCTTCACGGGCTACACTTCTCTACAGTCTGACTGATGTTTCCTGCACCTCCCAAATCAACTAGGAACCTTTCGCTTGTTGTTTCAGGGTTGTTTTCTGGGGGAGCCCAATTTAAGACAGTGGGATTAAGCTCAGGGCAGAAAGATCACTAGTGCGTGGTGCTTCTTGAGGGCTGACAGTCTCTCATTTGCTTCTGTTTCCTTAGCTCTGAGGAAAATGCTTGGCTCCTGGTAGTCATTCAATACAGGCTTCATTAAGGGAATAAGAGACAGAAGTAACACCACAGTTCCTGAGGAAGCAGAAAAGAAACCTACTTAAGCCTTACCTAAAGAAGAACTTGCGTTAATTTGTATAACAATTCACCATTTAGAATTTTCGAAAGCAACTTCATAGGCTTCACTTGCAGGTTATTTTACAGATGAAGAAACTGAGTCACAGAGCATGCTGCCCTCTTGTCCAAGGCCATGCTGTGGGTGATAGTGCTGAAAGTCACACCGTGGTCCTTCGCACAGTGTCAAGTTGTTACTGTCCCCGTTAGTGTGCTGGCTTGGCGGCAGCCTGATGACCCTGCCACCGTGGATTAGGAAGACACATTCGCCTGTTATGCTTCCGCCGGAGGCACGACACGGAGCATGATTCAGGGGGCTTCTTTTCTCTTCTCTTGAATTCCTCTGACGGAGGGGTTCTTAACCTGGGGTCCACGCATGGGCCTGGAGGACTGAGTATTTACGTTCATATGTGCTTTTTTGGAAGGGGATCCCTAGCTTCCACCATACTCCCAAAGAGGTCCGTGACCCCAGTAAAAAGCCATTGTCCCGGCTGCTGCCGCTAATAGTGCCTTGCTCTTTAATGACACTTCGGATGACAAAGTACTTTCACTGTTTCACTTCCCCTCTCTTGCAACAGCCTAAGGTTTCTTAATGAATTCAGCACTTATCAGCATGATTCTTTTTTCTTTAGAAAAAAAGAGTTGGGACAAACCACTCCTTCCCCCGAATATGCATATTAATACTCTTCTTCTTACGCTTGGATGTCACTGGAGCCTCCTTTTTAATTCAAGACTCTGCAATATAGGGCGGCAACTACCGTTCCCACCTCATCCTCCTTTGATTTTCTCCATCTTCCCAACTATAGGGTGAGAACAGAATGACCAGTCTCATTTCTCAAGCCTTTCCTTTCCTCTAGCCTTTCACACATCATAAATCCCACTTGAAATGCTGTCCGTTAGATCTCTTGCCCATGGAAATCCTACCAGTATCTGGAAGCATAACTCAGATGCCCTTTTGTCGGCCAAGCTTTTCCATCCTAATATTGAGTGATATTTAGAGTGATAGCTAACATTTATTGAGGGCTTGCTATGTACCAGGCATGATGCTAATAAGTTTTTGGTAAATATTTAAACCAAAACCTTTCAAGGTTTAGAAAGATTAAAGAGTGCTAGCTTCTGTAACAAATACAACAAAACAAACAAAAAGTAATCTCTGTAGCTTAACAGGGTCGGAGCTTATTTTTTATGTAGGTAAAGTCTAAATAAGTATTTCTGTTAAGCAGGAAAACGGGATTGAGGGTCTTGTCTCTTTCCATCTTGTGGCTCTAGTGTCTTTAACAAGTAGCTTCCGAGCTGGCTGGCTTGGGGATAAAGGACAAATGGGCACATGTGGGAAGCTTTTATGGGCCAATCCTAGAAAATGGCATGTATCACTTTCACTCATATCCTTTTGCCTAAAAGGGAGTCATATGGCTGGGAGGTTTGAACTAGCTTATGCCCAGAAGGAAGAGGAAATAAATTTGGTGAGAATTTAGAATTGTTTTCCACAAGGCATCCAGCTAGGAATTGGGAGAGCCACGGCAATGTTGAATTTTACCTGAGCTTTCTCTTGTTGGAAAAGAGTAGCCATTCAGAAGTCCCTCCGCTCTTTCATATTCTGGGAAATGGCTTACTGCAAAGAGACACCTTTCCTCATGTGACTTAGGCAAGACTGTCAGATGCCCCTTTGTCGACTTGTGAGGGGGCTCGACACAGACTCTAAATTCCCACTCTTTGCTTCACAAATGATTCACTGAATGGTTTGTCCATTTAATTAATCAGAACAAAATCCTTGTTAGCCACACAGTTCAGTTAACTTTCTCTTCCTCCCCAAGGTTCCTGACCCACCCTCACCCTGAGCCAACCCACAACCCCTTCTTAACAGCCTCTCCCAAGAATAGGCTGACAGCAGGGTGAAGCATTCTCCGGTCTATTGTCAGGTCACTGCCATGCCCACCTGTTCACCCCATTCGCCCCCCTGCCCATACCAGCCGCTTTCAAGCCACGTCACTGCCGCTTAAAGCAAAGCCTCTTTCTGCATAACTCAGACACTGGCAGATCCCATGGTGGGAGCATTCTGCCTATGGCTATTATCCCTTACCTCCTGTTGCAATAACCTTTTAGAATAAAGTCTCCCCTTATGTAAATTTGTCTCCATTCTTTTTTTTTTTTTTTATTAGTTGAGAGCAGAGATTTGAACCCAGGGGTTCTGACTTGAATGCCCCCTCACATTGCCTCCTGTGCCAAGATGGCTACTGCTTACTCTGTTCTCCGTGGCCCCCTACCTTGTCCACCATGCAGTCATCACACACGCAAGCACTAAAGTTTCCAGCTCCCTGCTTTGCGATGTGGAAGCATGTGACTCATTTGAGTCAACGAGATGGGAGTGGACGTGATGTGTCATCTCAGGCAGAGGAGGCTGAGCATCTCCTGTGCCTCCCCCTTGTTCTTGAACACCCCTCAGGAGACCTTGGAAGATGTCAGCATCAAAAATGCAGAGCACTTGATGCCTCAGGCATTGCATGGAGGAGAGACCTCCCCCAAAAGCCACCAAGCAGGAACATCTGCATTGGGCGTTTGAGATTTGGGGACATAAAACAGACTGTTCCGACTAATATACTTGGCAATGGTAACAACACATTGGGTGCAGCAAAAGATCCCATGTTGGGGGACTAGAAATCCCTCATTCTTCATACAAACACCTCTGTATTTAGCAGCTCCCTTCAGTCCTTACCACACTGTATTTTGCATTGGGATTGGGTCTATTTTCTCTCCTTATGCATCACTGAGGTCTTCAAGACAAACATGAGCATAGCCACCCACAGCATTTAGCAGTTTCTTACATATATCAGGGACTGAGTGTTGGAAGAGTGAAAAAATGAACTGTCTGATTCTATTTTCAAAACAACCTTTTCCAAACGGCAAGACAGGTATTTATTTTTATTATAGAAATAATGCAATGCAAAACACTTGGAAAATAAAATTTAAAAATCAGTTTTGATCCCCATTGCTTTTCTCTGTTATCATCTTTGTATAGTTTCTTTTTTCATATATTTTTTCCCCATATTTGCAACCACAGGACACGTGCATTTTGGCATCCTTCTCAATGTAACTTTATAGCATGGTTATTTTTACATGCTGCTACTTTGCCTCCATAACCACTGTTCTTAATTCCTGTTCATACAAATGAATAGCGTATAATTTATTTACCTGCTCTCCTATGCACTATGCAAATGTAGCCTCAAAAAAAAATCTTATGCATAGAGATTTTTCACGTACTTATTTCATTTCCTTAGAATAAATTTTCAAATGTAAGATGACTATGTCAAAGGGTGTGACCATTTTATTATTGTTGATACATATTACCAAATTGCTTTCTAGAAGATTTGTACCTATTTACAGAGAATTGCTGTACCCTTGCCTGCATAATTAAAAATGAAACATTTATTTGGAATTATTATATGAAATATTTCATTATTTTAAACCACATTTTTTCAATTACTTGAAAGAGAGAATACTTTTGAATTGTTCTTTCACTGTTTTTTTTTTAATTGTCCGTTCTTATCTATTTAAATCATTTTTTTAAGTTAAAAAAATGTATTTGTGCCTTGCGATGTGCTATGTGGTGCAGTGGAAAACAAGAAGTCTTTGTCCTTAACAAATGTTCATCTCGATGGGAAGAGATGGGAAGTCAACAAGTAAACAAGTAAATACGGAAACTGGCATGATAAAGGTTTATGGAGGAAAATCGCAATATTGGTGAGAACTTTACTTAAGGGAGCTGGAGAGTCCCCTCTGAGAAGGGGTTGCTTTATCTGGGCCTGAAAAATGGGAAAGAGTCAGCCATATAAAGAAGTTATCTTTTAAATATCTGGAAAATGAGAATTGCAGGCAAAGAGATGAGTAAGTACGGCACCATTGAGGTATAAGCAGTCCTGGCATGGTCATGGCAGAAAGAAGGTGAGAGTCTCTGGAACACAGTGAGCGTGGGGTATGAGATGAGGTTGGGGGTTTGGGCTAGGACTAGAACATTAAACTTTTCACCGGCCATCACAAGGAATTTGGGTTCTGTTCTAGATGAGACAGTAAAACACTTTAAGGGTTTTAAATATGGCAGTGATATGATATAACTTAAAAAGATGATTTTGACTGCTGTGTGAATAAATTTGAGGTAGAAGAGGCAAATCCATTAGGAGGTTATTATAGTATTCCAAGCAAGAGATAAGGGGACATGGACTAGGGTGTTGGCAAGGGAGAGATAGAGGTAAAAAGAACTTAGCTTCTTTTGGGTTATCCCCAAAGCAGAGAACTGATACCAAGATTCAGGAACAGATAATTTATTTGGGAGGTCTCCCAGGAAGTGGACGCTAGGGAGAGCCAGGAGAATCAGACAGGCAAGTAGGAAACATCCAGGTAAAGCTGCATCAAGGTCATTGCTCCAGTCAATGGCAAGGGGACTTTGGAGAATAGAATGCTTCCCAGAATAGTCCATCCAAACACCTGGAGATTGAGGCATTTATCCACTGACTCTAGTCTCCTGTTACCTTTATTGATGACATTAATTCCCATGCTCTTCTGGGCTCTAGTCACACCTAGTAGACAGACTCCTCTAGTTTTGGAGAAGGACTTGGAGTGAGAGAGAGAAAAGATACAGTCAGGTGTTTGAGGTGGGATGCTATCAGGGAGCGTGGAATGGTCTACCACAGTGGCAAGAGAAATCAAAGGTGGGTATCAAAAAAATCTGCAACACACGTGGATAGATACAGAGCTATCTTTCGGTGCAAAAATCTTCTCCCTTTGATGGGCTTGGAAATTTATCAGAGAGTGTCAGAGCCTTCTTTAGGTATTTGATTACCCACTGAAATTAATATGTAGATCCTTTGCTAAAAATGGCAGGAAACAAACTGCACTCGTCCTTGATCAGGAGCTGAGGCTGATGTTTGCCTGTATTCCCCTTCCTAGAGTTAGATTTTCTTCTATGAAATAAAAGAAGAGAAAGGAGGCTTTGGATTGAATGTCTGCACTTAAACTCTCCAGATTGTCTGACTTCATAATTAGAACATTACACGCATTATTTCCTTCGACAAGTTGTTCATTTAGATGATTTCACCGGTGGCTTTGCTCCTTGCCATTTCCTGGAGAGTAAAAATGGTATGTCCTGAGAAATCACTTCAAGACCTGGAGTAATCTTCAGGAATTCAACCAGGGAGTGATGCCTTCCCCAGCAACCACGCCCCCAGTATTGAAATTTCAGAGTCTCTCTTCATACGTGTGGTCCAGAGACTTTAGAAATTACTTTGTGGTTCCAAAATGAACCCCAAATTTCCTTGAACAAAAAAGAATTAGGATGGAATTGTCTAGCATTTCCCAGTTTTCAAATTTGGGTTTTTTTTTTTCCTTTGACCAAAATTATTTTAATAGGCACCATAACATGATGACGCTATTACCACTACTAATGTGATGCAGTATGACATAGTAGAATGATAGTATCCATGATGTATGAGGGGCACAATGTGCCCAATCCTTTGCTAGGTACTTATTAATTTATCTCAAATTCCCACGACATTAAGGAATAGACATTTTTATTCCTATTTTATGGATATATAACCAGGCTCCAAAAGGTTACATGAAATATGAAAATCAGGCAGCTATAATGTAAAATCCAGGTTTTTCCAACTCCAAATCTCCTACTGTTCAAGTGTGTTTTGCTGCCTTCTCAAACTGTGTGTTCATCTACATATGAAGTAACAAATGCATTGAATAAGGACTCATGGGGTATAATCCAGAAAGCAGCTTTTCAATTGCAGTGAAAGACTTTTCTTCCCCTTCTCCCCACTTCACCCCCTTCCCACAAAAACCCCTCTAGATAGGCTCTGTTTCTTTCTTTCTTCTTCTTCTTTTTTTTTTTTTTGTCAATATTAGGTAATAATGAGACCTTTGAGTTACTGTGGTTTTGCATTTTTGTTTATGTAACAAACCTAATCTTTATTCATGGAGAGTTTCAGTCAAAGATGTCCCAGGTAACATCTGATCAACAAATGACTGCAGGTGGAGAAAAGACAAGCCAGAAAAGCAGGCCAGATCCAAATTGGTAATTGATCCCTAGGATTTCATTCTCCTTAGTTTTACATATGGTAATTTCAAAAATCTAATCCAAATCCGTGGTGAATAATATTAGAATAGTCATTGCTTCTTGGAGTGAATGTGAGCAGGGGCTGACTGAGGAGAAAGGGAACTCTGTGGGATGATAACAATATTCTGCATTTTGTTAGGGGTTTAGGTTGCAGAGGTGTATGCAGATTTCAAAATTTATGGGTTGGTACATTTAAGATTTGTGGACATTTAAGATTTCTATTTAAATCTTCTCTTAAAAAAAGCATCATAAGCTAACATTGAACTCTAGTGAATGACCTGCATACTGAATTATTTAGGGGTGGGGTGTACTGATGTCTACAATTTGCTTTGAAATGCATACAAAGTTAGATCGATGGATAGAGGAATGGACAGATGGATAGCTACACGCTAACACGATTACAGCAAAATGTTAATAGAATCTACATATTTAGTATAAAGGGGTTCAGTGTATAATTCTTTCAACTTTTCTGTATACTTGAATTTTCACTAAAAATCATGCTGGAGAAAACAATCAAACCTCAGGGGTCTGCAGTTCCACAGAGGAAACCACATAGGAGATAAATTGATGTGTAGTCTTTTGGTTTTTCTTCTTGTTCTCGATTTTTTCCTTATATAAAAGAGATAAATGGATCATCCTCATGAAGGCATTTGAAAAAGTCAGCCATTAGGCGGGGCTTTTACTTGATCATGGTGACAGGAAGAATTCATGGTCCCCATACAGGTCCTGGAATTTGTGAATACGTTACCTTAAGATGGCAAAAGGGACTCTGCAGATGTGACTAGATTAAGGATTTTGAGATGAAGAGATTATCCTGGATTATCTGGACAGGCTCATGGGATCACAAGGGTCCTTAGAAGTGAAAGAGAAAGGCAAAAGAGTCAGAGCCAGAGATGTAACAATGGAGGCAGAATTTGGAGTGATGTAATTGTTGGCTTCGAAGGTGGGAGACGGTGGCCAAGAGCAAAGGAATGCAGGCAGCCTGTAGAAGCTGGGGCAGAAAATGAATGGGGTTTTCCAACAGAGTCTCCAGAAGGAATGCAACCCTGCCAACACCTTGAGTTTAGCCTAGTGAGAGCTGTGTCAGATTTCTGACCCATAAATCCATAAGATAATAATCTTGTGTTGTTTTAGGCCATTGGTTTGTGGCAATATCAATTTCCCACTTCAATTACAGAAAGAAAGTTGTGTATGTCACCATATTCTTCCAAAGCATTACAGAGGAAAAATGAGGCTGAATGGGTAGGTAAACCATTTTACAGTGTTGTTTATTTTGGGTAGATTCTATGGGTTGAAGGAACAGGCTAACTCACAGTATACGTTTTGGTGATTTATTTTAAGCATATACATAAGGATTAGAAAAACAAGTCTCAAGCCAAGCCTCATGGGAACCTACAAAAAGCCCAACATCCCAGCCTCATGGGAATTATTGGAGTCACTGAAGACGGAGGCCTCAAGGAGTGTCAACACAAAAGTCATTCCACAACCAGGACAGATCTAGAGACCCCGCCAACAAGAATTTCTATGCCTTGAATGGGACTTGAATTTTTCTAGGTCTTTGATTCATCCTGTATCAGTCTGCATTTTTTCTCTGTGCCTGTGGCCAGGACCACTGCACGCACCTTCCTCCAGTGAGCACAGCCACGCTTGAGTGGGCACAGCCTGGAAGGAAAAAGGTAGCCTGGATTTTGGTCTCAACCCCCCTGCCCCTCGGCCAGGGGCAAGGTGCAACTCACTCAGCCTTCCGAATGCTCCAGCTGCTGCTGCTTCCTCACATTTCTATATCTTTCTGTCCGTAGAGCTTCTTGCTTCTTGATCACTTCTGTTGCCTAGAACCCTTTTTTATTTATATCCTCAGCTCACGTGTTCTTCTCTGAGGCCCCTCCTGGTTTTTTGGTGAGAATCCCTTTAGTTCGGCTTTCACTACCAACTGCTTGATATTCCTCATTGGTCCCTGATTTAATTCCTGGAAATGAGATTCTGACTGCTCAAACTGATCTTAATTTGGCATGAGCTTTTCACTTCAAGTGATCTTATAAGCCTGAAGGCTTGACTGCTTTTGGATCAGGATCTCATCCCTCATCTTGTAAAAAAAATATAATAATTTAAAAATAAAAAAAATTTTTGAATAGTAGGGTGAAGCCACTTGGAACCCAAGGTGGTTAAACCACCTTTCAAGGAGCTTTGGCAAGATAGGACCATAATTGACACTTTTAGGTCAAGTTTTAACTACCATGGATATTATTTCAATTTATGCTTCATCCCTGTCCCTGTTTTAGCTTTGGGAAAGCAAAACCAAAAACACAGACAGCACATTTGATAATTTAATCAAGCAGAAACTATAAGAAGAAAAAAAAAAACTTGGGAAACTAGTTAGAGAAGAACGCGAATATTTTGGCCAATGTGGTTAACATAGTTGCTTGATTGTGCTTCAGATTCATTTCTGAGCTTCCCCATATCCAAAGAAGAGAGGGAAGTAGGGTGATTTGCATAGTTCTTGTTTTTTTAAAAGATTTTATTTATTTATTTGAAAGAAAGAGCACAAGCAGGGGGAGTGGCAGAGGCAGAAGCAGCCTTCCTTCTGAACTGGGAGCCCCATGCAGGATTCGATCCCAGTACTCTGGGATCGTGACCTGAGCCGAAGGCAGACGCTTAACCAACTGAGCCACCCAGTCACCCTGTATAGTTCTTATTTTTGGAAAGGAAATGATTGCATTTCTTACTTTACTGGGTGGCAGAAGACTTGTGCTCCTTTAACACAAATCCCCTCTAACAACAGATAGGACTTCGGAAAGAACTCTGTTGAGCGATCTGGAAGGAACAGAAATCTAAATGCGTATGGATCATTTGTCTTTATTTATAACGGATTCTTAGTTGAGCAGACTACATTTCCAGCAAGCTTGTCATTTGCTTCATCTCTTATCACTCAGAACAGAGCCCTCAGGTAAGCGAATCCTCATGGCTAATGAGTATTTTCCCCTGCTTCCCTAAATGTCTGGTACAGAAGCATGTCTTACCAAGTCAAGTACCATTACATGGAGTCACAGAGAAAAATCGAATGTGTCCCTCCACTGAGATCTTTGTTTCAAAGTCTTAAGCATTTTTAGCTTATCCCAACCTCCATGAACACCTGTTTCTCTGAAAGGAGAGTTCAAGAACATTTTATTTTTTTAGCTAAACACCCTACATGTCAAGGCTATGGTTATGGAAAGAGAATTGACCTGAATACCAAGAAAGTTGGATTTGAGCTCGAATCCTGTCACCAGTTCATCTTGTGTGGCCTCAGTTTCTCTCCTTACAACTTTGAAAGGACAGGCAACGACATCAGTATTTCTCATGGTTTGGCCCAGAGTCATTACTGGGGGCAATTCATTATGAAAATGCAGATTCTAAGATCCTCCCTCAGACCCACTGAATCAGAATCGCTGGGGATGAGACCCGATGTTCTGTGTTTTAACACCTCTCCAGGTGTTTCTGATGCACATCCAAGTTTGAGAATCACTCTACATGGTAATCTTCCGATTCTTTCCAGTTCAGTATTTATTTGATACCACATTCCTCAGGAAGTAATCATGTTCTTCCTCCTGGTGGAATTGTTCAGCCATCTAGGACTAGGGATGGATACAAAAACAGATGAGAGGCAAAGCTAGGCTTTTTTTTTTTTCCTTATTTAGAAACACAGTAGACCACTTCTTAACAGAATTACTCCCTTAAAACCTTCAGGTAATTTCTTCATTGTTCTATTTAATAGCTAGCATAAGTAGAAAGTTCCTCTTTGAAATATTGACCCAAAGAGCTGCTGGAGGCTGCAAGATGATGAAAAAGAAGGTTCTGCCAAAAACATATTCAACACAAAAATTAAAAATGAACTTCAAATATCTGTCTGAAGATCTGTGAGAGTCATTCTGATTATTCGCAGATAGTTAACTTCCATGCCTACTGAATTCCCGAGACAGTTCTCCCTCTTGCTAGCTGGGGCTCATTTTCTACAGTCCCGTTAGTTAAGACTGCATACTGTACATAACTGGATAGGAATGGCCTGTCATTTTGCCTTCTGGGGCATCACATGTTAAACTGCGGCTTAGCTCTCTCTGGTTTAGGCCCTAGTTTTGTGCCCTAGTGGTTTTGAACCACATACTATGCTTGTTATGAGCAGGGCCTCTCTCAACAAATATTAGCTCATTTAATCTTCAGAGCAGCTATATGAATCCATTTAATAGATAGGGAAATCCAGTCCCCAACAATCTTACATAATGGGCTGGTAAGTAGAGGGGCCAGAATGGGAGAATGGTTTGATTTACTTGCACTGAGAGAGCATTCATTAGATGAAAGCTCCCACATAGGGTACTTAGAGACTTAAGGAATTAAATTGCCATTTTATAAATGGTCACGTCTCTACTATGAGTGGTGGCTTGGGATAAACTCAGTGTGGTCCTTACTTTGGCCTCCCTCCCAAAGACCTAAGATCTGTATGAAGAAGGCTTTACCCTCTCTAGCTTCCTTTTCTTTACCCGTGAGAAGAAATAAAATTTCTGTGGTGAGGCTAAAATTCGGTGATCAAGGCACAAGCCTAAGAGGTAATATTTCCGAGTGTCAGTTACTATCATGACATGAGCACCACGTCACGGGATGTGCTCTGACACGGGGGTCGAAAGGAGCGAGGGCCTCCTGTTCCAAGGTGGGTTTGCCCAATGCCGTTGGGAAAAAACACAAAGCCTCTCTGGTTCCTTGGTCCCATCATTTCTAAAATAAGGGACTGAATCAGTCAATGTTTTTCACAAAGTATTATGCTCTTTAAAAGAAAGATAGGGGCGCCTGGGTGGCATAGTCGGTTAAGTGTCTGACTCTTGGTTTCAGCTCAGGTCGTGATCTCAAGGTTGTGAGATGGAGCCCCGAGTTGGGCTCTGCACTCTGCATGGAGTCTGCTTGGGATTTTCTCTCTCCCTCTCTCTCTGCCCCTCCCCCAACCCCCATCCTTCCCCTCCTCTCTTTTTCTCTTAAATAAATAAATCTTTAAAAAAAATAAAAGAAAGCTGTATGTGGTCAAATAAAATTGAGAGAATACATGATCTATGCTGCTTTTAGCAATTTACTGGGCACATCAACATATTAAATGCTTTGCAAAACCATGCCATAAATAAGACCTGTTTATTTTTGTTTAATTAGGAGTTCTAAATTTATTTGCGTCCATGCTTTTCCACCCTTTTCCCCCCATCTTAAGACCAATAAACATCTCATGGAAGACACTTTGGGGAATGTTAGATTACACAATTTTTATATTTTCAAACATAAAATTCTATGATTTTTTTTCACCGCTTACTGTTGGTTGGTTGATCTTTAGGGCGAAAGGCATAGGTAGAAAACACTAGCCTTGACTGATTGAAACCACTGTGTATAGGAGATCAAAATAAGGAAGGAACAAAGTGGGGGGTCTCATTTATAGGCTGAGAAGTTTTGAGTTGAAATCTGTTCTGTTGAACTGAATGCTGATGGAGAATTTTTCTCATCTGAATACCTACTTAATAGCCAGAAGAGAGTTAATATCTCCAGTTCAATGTTGGAAAAGAGATAGAACTCATCAGACAATGGCAATTAGTTGACCTCTGAGTGTGGGCTGAACCTCTTAAGAATGCTGTTGTAATCATTAGTCCAGAAAATCAGGACCTGCATCCTTCTCCCTCTGGAACGGACGAGGTATATCCATTCCTGATGTTGTCTGTGTCTTCCCTCCTCTTGTGGCTGAGCAGATTTAATGCCCAACTTTTAAGAAGCTAATTCCTTTTTTCACTAAGAGGACAGGGAATGAATTACAATTTATTTGCAAAACAGTTGAGACTTCAGGCATAAAAATGAGACATGAGGTAGAGTCCAGAATTGAAAGTGTTTTCCAATTACCCATTGGAAATCTCTCCTACAGATTTGGATATGAAGTAAGGGGGGAGCTCTTGGAAGAACAGATGCAGACACTCCACATTCATCACTGATCACCTGCAGAGATGCAGCTTTGACATTGTAATGGGCATTTTCTTTTGCCGGGCATCATTTAACTAGTCCCTTGATCCAAGAACCCTGACTGCTATTGCTATTTGGCCCAGCCAAATCAAAAAGCATAACACTGTCTACTGGAAAATGCTTAATAAAAGGGCTTTAGTGAATCTTTTTTTATTTCCAGTGTTCCAGTAACATTTAACAACTCTGTATATTTACTCTTTTCATCTTGATCAGAGAGGCAGTTTTTCCCAAATATTCAGAAGCAAAGCCATCCTAATTGTATTTTTATTTTTGGTGGCTACTTTTATTTATTTTTTTTAAAGATTTTATTTATTTATTTGAGACAGAGAGAATGAGAGAGAGAGCACATGAGAGGGGGGAGGGTCAGAGGGAGAAGCAGACTCCCTGCAGAGCAGGGAGCCCGATGCGGGACTCGATATCGGGACTCCAGGATCATGACCCGAGCCGAAGGCAGTCGCTCAACCAACTGAGCCACCCAGGCGCCCTGGTGGCTACTTTTAAAACCACTTTAAGCTTTTTGTTTTAAAACATAAACAAATGTAGACAGAATAGGCTGATGAATCTCCATTTACTCATTCTTTCCCCACCTTTGGCAACAATCCAATATGGCCACTCTTATTTCTGCCATATCTTCTTACTCTTCCCACTCCCTATAACTGAATTATTTTGAAGAAATTCTCAGACAACATCTAAATTTGTTCATAAATACTTTGGTGTTTAGAAAATACATTTGTTCATAAACATTAGAATACAAGTTTCTTTTTTTAGGATGCTACAACATTGAGCCCTTTAAAAACTTATCAATAAATATTAGCAGATTAGTAGTCAATATTCAAATTTTTCTGATTGTCTCATGATTTAAAATTCTGTTTTTTTATTTTACAAAGAGCAATGTTCATACATTGCATCCAGCTGACGTTTGCTTTCCTGCCTCGCCAACGTTTATTACCAATCTTTTTAATCTTAGTCATCCAGGTGAGTGTGCAGTAGAATCTCACTGTGGTTTTGATTTGCATTTCCTTTACGACTAATGACACCGCATATTTTCCTTTGTGCTTAATTGCAACAAGGGTGTATTTCTCACTTGAGTCACAGCCTGATACAGGTAAGGTGGTTTTCCTGGGCATGTCTCCTGAGGTTACTAAAAAATCTGGCTGCTTTCTTTTTGCAACTTTGCTATCTTGTAGTGTTTTGCTTCTATTCATTCTTGCTCTTAACCATCTTGAACCAAACTGACACATTCTCATAAGCAAAAACTCAATTATAAGATCCCAACCTAACTATCAGCAGGACTGGGAAATAGGATTTTCCAGAGTTTGCTGGGAAAAGAAATAGTGTAGTAAATACATTATTTCACTGTAATTATTGTTTGTCCCTATTTATAAACTTTGTTAAACTCATTTAAATATTTTATTTTATTTTTTTTTTAAAGATTTTATTTATTTATTTGAGAGAGAGAGAATGAGAGAGAGCACATGAGAGGGGGGAGGGTCAGAGGGAGAAGCAGACTCCCTGCCGAGCAGGGAGCCCGATGCGGGACTCGATCCAGGGACTCCAGGATCATGACCTGAGCCGAAGGCAGTCACTTAACCAACTGAGCCACCCAGGCGCCCTCATTTAAATATTTTAAATTGCACCTATAAATTTAATATATTCTATTTCCTTTCAAGTACCTCAATTAAGTATTTAAGTGTTTCTTATTAACCCCAAAATATAGATATATATTTATGGTGAATCTTAATTTGTATTTAGTGTTGTAATACTATTTACAATAACTTAATAAGATTTCAATTTAAAAACGCAAGTCTATAAATACATAAGCAAAATTTTAACAGTATTTTTTCCTAGGGTTGGAAAAGGGTTGGTGTAGAGAATAAAGAAGAGGATAAGTATTGTGGGAATGTTAACTATTTGTTAACATATTACTTGTGTATTTTTTAAAGCCATGATTTAAAAGTGAAGAAGAACCCAAAGTATAAACCAATAACTAAAGTCCACGTTAATTTTTGAATTAGAATTTCGGGGCCCCTGGATGGCTCAGTTGGCTAAGCAGCTGACTCTTGATTTCAGCTCAGGTCATGATCTCAGGGTCCTGGGATCCAGCCCAGCCTCCGGCTCCAGGCTCAGCGGGGAGTCTGCTTGAGATTTTCTCTCTCCCTCTCCCTCTGTCTCACTGCTCCCCAAGCATGAGTGTGTGCTTGCTCTCTCTCCTCTCTCAAATTAATAAATAAATCTTTGAATTGGAATTACAAGTCTAACCTATTACTTTAATAGACCAAATTTTCCCAATCATTATAAATACTTTAACATCAAATAGGCACAAATTTAAAACCAACTATTAGTATCATGGCTTAGATTCTCTTAAATACTTCTGTTCCTAATTCTGAATCTTCCCTGTGTTGAAAGATGCTCCCAACTAATTAAACACTTATGCCAAACCAAAATATTTAGGGTAACCTTTTCAAATAATTCTTAAGGTTATATTCTCAACTGACTGAAGTTTTTAATGACCTAAGAAGTGTCTGAGATGCTGATGGGATTCTTGCCAACAGCTCACAACCTCCAAGATTAAGGGTAATTTAGACTTGTTTCTTTGGCCCCCATCTCAGTTCACCCTCCACGTCTCTTGGACTCCCTTTCCACATTATGTATTTTTATGTCTCCACTTGATTAGATTCAACTAATCTATTTACTTCTTCTTTAAATTCTATTCCTGTTCTTCCTATATGTCAGAGCCACAACTTATGGATGTATTTGTGGGGGAGGGAGCAGAGGGAGAGAGAATCTCAAGCAGACTCCCTGATGAGCATGGAGCTGGCCCTGGGGCTCCATCTCAGGACCCTCAGATCATGACCTGAGCTGAAACCAAGAGTTGGAGGCTTAACCGACTGAGCCACCCAAGCACCCCTGACTTACAGATATTAAATGATACGCAATTCAGTTACTCACATGACCTCAGACTCAGGCAGTACAGTGAATTCTGGATCCAGACTGTTGATGTTCCAATCCCAGCTTACCCATTTACTTGCTGTGTGACCTTTACCACGGTACTGGACTGCTCTGTGTCTCAGTATTCTTCTGTGTAACACAGTGATAATAACAGTACTTACCTCACAGGGTTGTTTTGTGGGTTAAATAAACTGGTAAAGACAGAGGACTCTGAACAGTATTGACACGTATTAAGAGCCTTATATATTGGTCCTTATATATTGGTAACAATATGTGAGCTATTGTTACCATGATTATTGTTATTAGCATTATTATTATTTCTGTGACTTTGAGGTCGTGTCCACGACGCCCAGAGGGTAGTGTGCAGAACCCCACTCGTTGGAATCCGTCAGTGTTTATCCTCTCATTGCATCTCTCCACTCATTTTATCTCCCAGAGAATCCTTTTCTTGTTTGGGGATCAGAGGGTAGGAGGGAGAAATTACTGTTTCTTGGGATGTTTTTGCCCGAGTCTTTGGGTGAGCCCCAAGTTATTTTCCCCAAGGATCCTGTTACAGTTTCTGTGTGCCCTTCTCAAGTGTGGGTGTGCTTTGCTTCCCACACCTGTGGCTTTTTTTGGGCAGCCTGCTCTCAGGCTGTTGGTGCTACTTTGCCTGCACTTGCCGAGAGCTGGAAATGCTGTCGAGTTGATCCCCTGGGGCAGCCCTTAGCCAACCATGGACAGGTGTCAGGGTATGGGGTATGAATGTCCTGTTCCTCTGCCTCAGGTTGGGACAACCCTGAAGACTAATTCACACTCCAGAGCTCCTGCAGGATCAGGCTGCAGGCAGCCTTTCAGGATTATCCCTTTGCTTGGCTACTTCACCTTCCCCTACCTTTTGTAGCTCATGAATCCTTGCATAGGAATCTTTGTCTTTGCAGGGAACCCTGCTGCTAAGACAGAGCAAACCTGAACTAGCAGTTTGGGGAGAGGGGCCACTGGATTCAAAGGATTATATTTTTAAAATCATAATCCCACCACTCCTGTTAGCATGTTAATTTATATATTAAGGCTTCTCACATTTCAGGGTACATCAGAACCACCTGCAAGACTTGGAAAAAAACACAGATGACCACAGTCCTCTTTTCTCCCAGCTCTGTGTTTCTGATTCAGTAGGTCCAAACAGAATTATTGGGGCCCAACACTTTGCTTTTCTAGTGAGTCTCAGTGATGCTGATGCTGCTGGGCCAGGCGCCAGACTTTGAGAACAAGTAATGGAAATGATGCCTGAGGCCCCAAGAGCCTCCCATAAGGAAATATTTGCACAGTAACAGAAAACAGAGCTACATGGCCAGATAGTGAAGCCCTATGAAGTTAGCTGGGAAGTATTTTGGGGGTAAGGATGGAAGATTTCTGGGCATCTCTCAAATGAGCCCAAGAGGAATAAAATCTTATATTTTTTTGTATACTTTGATTTAGGTACATATTCACTTATTTTCACTCACTTATATTGTCTTCAGGATAAAAGCCCCTTAGTCATAAAAAAAATATTGACGCACATCAGAGCCTCATGCTGTTCCTGTGTCATACTCAGTGGGCTTCCAATGGGTATTATTGGCTATTCCTTCTCTTCTCTAAATCACCACCTTCTGGAGCCAAGCCAATCTGTTGCATTTCCTTGGTATGGTTTCTTGCTACAGTTTGGAAGCAAACATGGTAGGGAGGATGAGGTAATAGTTAACTCATTTCCCAACCAAAGTTGTTCTCTGTTATATTGCCTCTGTCCAAAGTATTTGGACTACCATCACATGAGATGTATGTAGAAGCACAGTAGAGATGGAAATGCACCCATAAAATGTCATGATTTTATTATCTGGGGCATTTATTCGGATGAGACTACACTGTCCCTTTGAAACAAACATTGTTCATCAGGCAGCCGCCTGAAAAATGTACTTGCTGTTCTGGAGAGAGGTCTGTGGGGAGACAGTGCTGATGGGTCGCTCACCCCCTCCTGGGAAAGAACTCAGAGCACCTGTTGCTCCCAAAATGGATCTGATGTCTCAGTCCTTCAAAGTGAGAGACAGTACAGATTATGTGATTCACTTGAAATTTCACTTCCCTTTTTTTAGAAAACAAAACATATGCTTGTTTGATTCAGTTATCTTAGGAGGCCCTAGTAAGTACCTGTTGAAAGAGGAAGTGAATAATTTGGAAAATGTGGCGTATGTGCTTAAGAATAATATTTCACAATTATTATTGCTTAAAAACTGTGCTGTCGAGTTTAAAATTTTCTTTAATAAAATTCGATGTGTTCTGGCTATAAAACTTCAAGCATTCTATTTATAAAAATTCAGAAAAACCTTTGAAATACACAGTAAGAAAAATGTCCATAATTTCTGAGAGAACCACTGTTAATATATGGTCAAATAGATCCCTCTTCACTTCTTCATATAAAATACATATTATTTAATGACATTGGGATATATATAATAAGTTTTGCAAATGTGGACAAATTATCACAAACTTAATGGCTTACCACAGATTTGTTATCTTACAGTTGTGCAGTTCAGAAGTCTGATAGAAATCCCATGGAGCCAAAATCAAGGTGTTAGCAGGCTGTGTTCCTTCTGGGGGCTCTAGAATAGAATCCGTTTATTTGCCTCTCCAGTTTCCAGATGCTGCCTGCATTCTGTGGCTCCTGTTTGCCATCGTTGAAATAGATGTTTAGATTTAAAATAAAATAAAACACCCTAATAACATATTTTTATTTTTTGGGGGGCTATATCTTTTTACAATTTATTTTTATTTATTTATTTATTTATTTATTTTTTAACTCCAGTATAATTAACATACTGAATTATATTAGTTTCAGGTGTACAATATAGTGATTCAACCGTTCTCTACATTACTCAGTGCTCAACACCAACAAGTGTGCTCTTTAATCCCCATCCCCTATTTCACCCATCCCCGCCACCCACTTCCCGTCTGCCAGTCAGCAGTTCTCTATAGTTAAGAGTCTGTTTTCTGATTCCTTAGTAAGATAAATTCCTGGGTCATCTGGGTGACCCAGTAGGTTAGGTGTCTGGACTCTTGGTTTTGGCTCAGGTCATGATCCCAGGGTTGTGAGATGGAGTCCCACAACCAGCCCTTCATAGGGCTCCATGCTCAGCAGGGAGTCTGCTTGAGATTCTCTGATTCTCTCTCCCTCTCCCTTTGCCCCCCGCCATGCATGCAAGTTCTCTCTCTCTCTAATGTAAATAAATAAATCTTTAAAAAAAGAGGAATTCCTAAAAATGAAATTCCTGGCTCAGAGGACATGTGACTGGGTTTAAAGGCTAGGACCATGTTTTGTTAAGTTCTCCACTGCCCCCAAGGGTTTTGCCAATTTAAACTCTTATCAGTGAGTAAGGGACAAATGGGTCTAGGTAGGGAGAGCTAGGTAGGGGACTATGGGATCAGGCTCACAGAAATCTCAAAAATGCTGAGGTGTAAGAAAACCAGAGATACAGGAACAAACTGGACCACCCTGTCCTAGGCATGTGGGGGGAGCATCTTTTTTATGACAGTCACCTGTGACCACCAACAGGGAATAACCAGACCCTAAAAAAGAAGTAAGCCGTTAAAGATGTTATTACCAGTCCTTACTCATGCCAAGACATCACAAGAATGATAAAGCCACAAGCTCCCTGGTCAGTTCTAAATGAAAGACTGTCATTGGAGGCCCTCATTGGCAACCTTGTCCAGACCCCTCTCCCGAGAGCTTTTTCTCTTTCCTTGCTTAATAAAACTCTATCACTTTTCTCACTCTCCTTTGTCCGATTCATTCTTTGATTCTGTGAGACAAGAACCTCGCTCTCCCGCTTCACCATCACTGTCCAAGAGAAAAAAATGTCTCCTGCACCTTCATCAGTGCTTGTTTTGCTATTTTTAAAATCTTTGTCTAGTTTTCAGGAAAAAAAAATGCTTTGTTTTTCTTATAATTTGTCTTTGGTTATAGGATGAGGTCAAAAAGAATATCATTTA
Source organism: Leptonychotes weddellii (assembly GCF_054177405.1). NCBI lineage: Eukaryota > Metazoa > Chordata > Mammalia > Carnivora > Phocidae > Leptonychotes > Leptonychotes weddellii. The sequence continues at coordinate 65,413,160 of NC_138369.1, forward strand.
AGGCAAATTAACTACCCATATTCATGGTTTATTTCTTTACCAACAAGTAGCTATTACCAGTGGTCTTCTCTTGAGACAGACAAGGTGGTTGGGGGAAGAGGGGGAGAGAGAGAGAGAGAGAGAGGATCTTAACTAGTCTGGATATCAGACAACAGTATTTATGCTGTCATAATGTTTTCTGTCAAGCTCAGTCTCAGTCTCTGTCACTAGCTACAAAACCAAACAAAAAAATTAAAGTCAAATTTCTTCAAATTAAAATAAAATTCCTCCTTGACTAGGATATTTACAACAGAGCAAAATCTACTCCAGATAAATGTCAGTATTGACCCAAGAATTCCCACTCCACTAACTAAAGCCTATACTCAGTAATCATAGGAATGTCTCATATCTTTACGTTCTTTTATATTTTCGAGACATTTCCCTGTTATATTTTTACACGCTGTTTTTATTATGAACGAACTTTTCAAATGCTTTCCTACTTATGTTGAAATGATCATATACTTTTTGCCTTTTATTATACTAACATGGCATGTTACATACCTTACGTTGCTTTTCAATTGCTAATCCAACCTTCTACACCTGGGATTAAACCCTAGTTGGTCATGATGTATGCTTTTATACCTTGCTTGTACTCATTATGCTAATATTTTGTTAAGAATTGTTAAGCCTATGAGAGATACTTTTCTTTGAGGTTTTTTGGTGTTTTTTTGTTTTTGTTTTTGTGATATCTTTGCCAGATTTTGGCAATAGGGTTATGCTGTCCTCACTCTCCTCCTCTTCTGTTTCCTTAGAGTTTGTGTAAGATTGGGGTCTTTCCTTCCTTGAATGTTTTATAGAATTCCACAGTGAAATCTTCTGGGTCTGGAACAAACTCAATTTCTTTAATGGATCTAAGAATCTTCATCTTTTTTCTCTTTCCTCATGTCACTTGTGGTAAGTTGTAATTTTCAAGAAATGTGCCCGTTTCATCAGAGCTGTCAAATTTATTGGTATAAAGTTATACCTATTATTGTAGGGGCCGAGGGCAGGAGGTCCTAGAATGAGCCACTTTGGCATAAAGATTATTTTGAGTTAAAAGTAAGCAAACCCCAGCAGATGCAGGAAAAGCTCTCTGCCTCCCCTTCAAAGGCCTAAATTCACATGGAAAAGGAGAGCCTGTATGGGGATGAGCGCTATTAACAGAGACGCCCCTTTACCAAAGAAACTGATCTGCATAATAGGACAACTTTTGTTTTTCAAAACATCTCCTTTCACCTTCCTGCTAATGGCCTTCCTTCCCTGCACGTCCTCAGACCTACTTCTCTCCTTAGCTCTTATAAGCTTCCTGTTGCCTCATTGTCTTTGGAATCTCGTGTCTGGGTGGAGTCCCTGTACATATGCTATTAAATCAGATTTTTCTCCTGCTAATCTGCTTTATGTGTTTGATTCACTCTAAATCCAGCTAAAAAGATTGTAAGTTCCTCCCCAACAGTATCCTCTCCTGTTCTTTTTTCTTTTCTCTCCTTCCATTTCCTTTTCCTTCGTTGTTAGAATGGTCAAAACTATGAATTCAATTTCCTTAATATATTTAAGGCTGATCATGTTACCTGTTTCATCTAGCTTCAAATTGCTGGGCATAAAGTCTTTTATAACATTCCATTATTATCCTTTTAATGTCTGTAGAATGAATAGTGATATGCCCTCTTATATTCTTTCTCTTTTTTTCGTAAGTCTGCATAAAGGAATGTCAAATTTCTTTATCTTTTCAAAGAATCAGCTTTTGTTTTTATTAATTTATTTTATTATTTGTCTGTTTTCTATTTCATTGATTTCTGCTCTTCTCTGTATTATATTCTTCTTCTGTTTGCCTTGGGTTAAATTTGCTCTACTTCTACTAGTTTGCTAAAGTGGAGATTTAAATGATTAATTTCATAATCAATTTACTATTTGGTAAATTTCTCTGTATTTTTTTTTAAGCTTTATCTCACAAATTTTGTATGTTGTGCTTTTATTTTCTTTCAATTACAAAGTTTTCTATTTTTTCTTGTGAATTCTCATTTAAGCCCTGTGTTATTTAGAATCCTTTCCTTTCCAGTTATTTGGGGGATTTTCCTGATATATGTCTGCTATTGGCTTCTTCTTTAATTTTGCTATCATTAGAGGATATACTTCGTCTGGTTTTCCTCTTTTAAATTTGTTATGGTTTGCACTCTTTTTTTTTTCAGATTTTATTTATTTATGAGAGAGAGAGAGAGAGAGGCAGAGGGAGAAGCAGGCTCCCCGCTGAGCAAGGGCCCTGGGATCAGGACAGGAGCTGGAGGCAAACACTTAATGACTGAGCCTCACAGGCTCCCCTGGTTTGTACTCTTATCTAGAATATTGTCTATTGCCATTGTTGCACTGGAAAAGAACACATGTTGTGCATTTGTTGGGTGATGTGTTACATAAATATCAATTAGGTTAAGTTGGTTGCTAATGTTCAAGTCCTCTATTATCATTACTGATTTTCTGTCTACATGTTATATTGATTACCCAGAGAAGAATGCTGAAATCTCCAACCATAATTGTCGATTGGTCTATTTCTCCTTCTAGCTTTGACAGTTTCTGATTTAGTATTTTTAAGCTGTGTTGAGGTGCATACACATTCAGACTTTTAATTATTCCTGTTTAATTTTCCTTCTTTATCTCTCTGGGATTGCTGGGTGATACAGGTCAGACCATATATTTTATTTATTTATTTATTTATTTATTTATAAATATTTTTACTTAAATTCAGTTTAGTTAACATATAGTGTATTATTAGTTTCAGGGGTAGAATTTAGTGATTCATCAGTTGCATGTAACACCCGATGCTCATTATATCAAGTTCCCTCCTTGATGCTCATCACCCAGTTACCCCATCCCCCCACCCCTGCCCCTCCAGCCACCCTCAGTTTGTTTCCTATGATTAAGAATCTCTTATGGTTTGTCTCCCTCTGTGATTTCGTCTTATTTTTCCCTCCCTTCCCTTATGCTCCTCTGTTTTGTTTCTTAAATTCCACATATGAGTGAAATAATATGGTATTTGTCTTTCTCTGACTGACTTATTTTGCTCAGCGTAATACCCTCTAGTTCTATCCACATCGTTGCAAATGGCAAGATTTCATATTTTTTTTGATGGCTTCGTAATATTCCATTGTACATATATACCACTTCTTTATCCATTCGTCTGTCAATGGACATCCGGGCTCTTTCAATATTCCCTAATAAGAAACCCACAGTCACTTAAATCATTGTTTCCCTCTATGTAATATGTCATTTTTCTGCAGCTACCTTCACATTTTTTATCTTTGTTTTACATTTTACAGTAGTTGGATTATGATTTGTCTATCTAATGGTTTTGCTGAATCTCTCCTATTTTGGATCCCACAGTGTCCAGAACTTTTAAATTTACATATTTTACCAAATGTGGGAAGTTTTCAGACATTATCTCTTGCAATATTTTCTTTCCTCCATCTCATTTTCTTTCCTGAGATTCCAATGACTAATGTGCAGGATATTTTGGTATTGTCTCATTGGCCTCTGAGGCTCTGTTTTTTTTTTTTCTTTTCTTTTTTTTTAATTTCCCTTTGTTTTAGATTAAATAATTTTAATTTTCAACTTTAAGTTGCCTTGACTCCTTTCTTTCATCTTCCTTCTTAAGCCCACCCAGGGAGTTTTAAAATTTTTTGGATATTTTATTTTATTTTTTAGTTCTAAAATCTCTACTTAGGTCTTTTTTATAATTCCTATTTCTCTGCTGAGAACTTACATACTTCTGTTCACCTCAGGTGCATTTTCCTTTACCGTATGGAGCAGAGCTGTAATCGTTGCTTTCATAATAGTTCCAACATCTGGGTCTTCTAGGGGCTGATTTCTGTTTAGTGTTTGTGCGCGCATGCACGCATCCGCACGTGTGTGTGTGTGAGCACGCACACACGTGCTTTATTGCACAGTGAGTTACTTTGGCTTGTAACCTGAACATTTTAAATGTTAGGATGTTGAGACTCTGCGTCTGGTTATAATCTTCTGGGGAATGTTGATGCTTTTGATTTAGCAGGCAATCCACCTGGGCAGATTCAACCGGAAAGTTCTGTCTTGCCTTCTGTGGGAGGTGGCTCCAGTTCCAGATCTGACCCCTCCGCTGGACCATGCTGGTCTGTGTCTGACCTGCACCTGTGGAGACAAACCGGGGCCTCAGCATGAGCAGGTTCACACATAGGCTTAGGAGATCCGCCCTGTGGCTCTCTCCGCTCTGGAACTTTCCTCTCCCTCTCTAGCTAGCAAGGGTTCTTCTCCCTGGTCTCGCTGACTCAAAATCCAGGGTTTCTCCTCAAGTATTAGCTGCCTGTGCTGCTGCTTCCTCCTCACGGCTCTGTGTGAGACACTATCAAAAGAAAAAGGAAAACCGAGACGCTCCCCTAAGCCGCCACTTCTCTAAATTTTGACATCCGTCCTTAATCCAGCTGCTTTTATTTTTTTAGCATCCTTGGGTAGCTTTTCGTGTTTCATCCAGAACTTTTCATTATAATCAGCAGAAGAGATGGGCTGTAACAACTCAGCCCTCTGCGTTAGAGCCAGTAATTCTCAAGAATTCAGTTTTTCTATCTTCTAAACAAGAGAAGCTGCAAGTAAAAATAATAATAATAATAACAATAATAATAACATCCTTTAACAGTTTTAGCAACTGAATTTCAGAGATTTGAAATAGACTAGAGAAGTTGGCCTAGCTAGTTAGTGAGGACATAGAATATAATGGAAAAAAACGTGCACTTTATAATTAGATAGATCCGTGAAAGAACTATGGCCCTGCCATTTATTAGAATTATTAATGACCTCCTCTGAGTGTCATTTTCCCCCCAAAAGCAAATGAAATCAACACTAAGTTATTCTCTCCTCCACCCCCTGCCCCTGTATTTGGAAATGCTGCTGGTGGCTGAGAACAGACAGGGAGTTGACTTTATGTGTGCTGGAGAAGTGATTTCCAAGTCTCCCCAGAGAGACAGGACTGCTTGCTTTCAGGCCAGTGAGGCTTGACTGTCATTACTTAGCAACCTGGCTCCGATCCCACTCTCTGGAAGAAACACTTCAGGTTGTTAGTTGACTCCAGGGATAGCTTGTCTATAGGGAGAGAGTGCTCCGGTCATACTGATGTGAGCTCCCAGGCTAGCTGGCAATCGTAGTTTTCATCACATTTTCTCAAATTGGCACTCTGGCTCTCCACAGTTGTAAGATTTGTCAGTTTGATTAAGCCTCCTGGAATTTGTGTAACTGGGGGATACGGACAAGATCTGAATTTGTTAGTTTCTGAGCCAGGCAAAAGATCAGCTTTGAAATAGAATGAATTTTCTAGAAAATGCACTTTGTGCAATTGGGCCTCTTGGCCAGTTGGTGCAAAGTGTGGCATAAGATTATTCTAAATGTTTCATTTAGAATAAATATAGCTGAATGTAATAGTTTGTGCTTATTTTAAATGTACTAGAAATGTACTAGAAAATATAATTAGCACAGGGAACCCCATTATTTCTTTTTTTAAAAGTTTTTATTTATTTATTAGAGAGAGAGCGCGCCCGTGTATGCACAAGTGGGGGGAGGGGCAGAGGGACAAACAGACTTGGCGCTGAGCATGAGCCTGTCTCAGGGCTTGATCTCAGGACCCTGAGATCATGACTTGAGTGGAAACCAAGAGTCAGATGCTTAACCAACTGAGCCACCCAGGTACCACCCCCCATTATTTCTGAATAGGGGGAAAAAACCCTCAGTTTTCCTCCTTTTGTAGGGAAAAACCCAATCTTCCCTCCTGTGTCTTTCTTTTCTGTGAGCCTCCTTTACTACACAGTACACTTCACTTCTGACGCTTCTGGTCACCAAACGTGTGGAGGCTTTTCCCCACATCCAGCAATTCTCCATGCTATCTTAACTCAGTTCTGTACTATGTTCCCAGAGACCGCGTCAGATCCCACATGTTAAGGGCTCAGTCCCACAAGACTGCTCCCACCACACTTCAGACGTCAACTGCAAGCGTTAAGTCTCTAGGTTACCCATAACTTCTGTCCAATTTGGTTACAGATCAGAGGTTCCCACAATCTACTCCAAGGTTTGATGAATTTGCTAGAGCCTTTCACAGAACTCAAGGAAACACTTATGGTTACCAGTTTATTAAAGGATGTGATAAAGAATACAGACAGCCAGATAAAAATATACCTAAGGCAAGGTCTGGGAGGGTCCTGAGTGCAGGAGTTTTTGTCCCTGGGGTGCTGGTGTGTGTTACCTCCCAGCATGGATGTATTTGCCCACCTGGAAGTTCATGGAAACCCATACTATTAGGAATTCATCGAGGCTTCTTCATGTAGGGATGATCAAATATTAACTTTATTTCTACCCGTGCCCTAGCTGGAGGATGGGAGGTGGGCCTGAAAGTTTCGACCTTCTAATCATGGCTCAGTCTTTCTGGTCACCAGCCCCCATTCAGAAGCCCATCCAGAGTTGTTTTGATAGAATAGAAGATGCTTTTAGCGTTCTTATCATGTAGGAATTTACAAAGGTTTAACCTACCTTTTAATCATTGGCACATTTGAAATCAGTTTTAGTGTAAAGGATGAGGTAGAGATGTAAGTTTCTATGCTATATTTTCAAATGACTAGTGGCTTATATGGTATGTCAAAAGTTTTTAGAGCCAGACAGATGTGGATCTACCACTTCCTTTTTGTGTAGTGGGGCCGTTTACTGCCTCCCTGAGTCTCAATTTCCTCTTTGCACCTTGGGAACAACAACATTACCTTGCAGAGTTGTAATAAAGATGAGATATAATGTATATAAGGCATTGAACATGGTATCTTGTACCTTAAAGGCTCCCAATCGACAAGGCAATAGCTGCTCCTGACTATTGACCAGTAGAATAACCTATTGATCAGCAAAACTGTATTTAATTTTTTTCCAGTTTTATTGAGAAGTAATTTACATATATCACTGTAAGGGTTAAGGTGTATAGCGTGAGTCTGATTTACATACATGGTGAAATGATTACAATAGGTTTGATTAAATTCACCATCTCATATGAATGCAATTTAAAAGAGAAGAAAAAAATTCTCCTTGTGATGAGAACTCTTAGGATTTACTCTCTTAACAACTTTCCTATATATCACACAGCAGTGTTACTTGTAGTCATCATGTCCTACATCACAAATCCAGTACTTACTTATCTTATATCTGGAAGTTGGTTCCTATCTTCCTTTTCTTGGAAGTTTATACCTCTCAACTACCTTCCTCCAATTCTTCCTCCCCCTTCTCTACCTCCGGCAACCACAAATCTGATTTCTTTTTCTATGAACTTCGTGTTTTTTTTGTTGTTGTTGTTGTTTTAAGATTCCACATATAGGTGAGATCATATAGTATCCGTCTTTCTCTGTCTATTTCATTTAAGATAATTCCTTCAAGGTCCATCCATGTTGTTGTGAATGGTAAGATTTCCTCATTTTTTATGGCTGAGTAATATTCATATCTATCTATCTATTTATCTATCATCTATCTATCTACTTACCTATCTTACAACTTTTTTTTTTTTTAAAGATTTTATTTATTTATTCATGAGAGACAGAGAGAGAGACAGAGGCAGAGGGAGAAGTGCGGGGAGCCCGATGCGGGACTCGATCCCAGGACCCTGGGATCATGACCTGAGCCGAAGGCAGACGCTTAACTGACTGAGCCACCCAGGCGTCCCTATCTTACAACTTCTTTATCCATGCATCCATTGATGGACACTTAAATTGTGTTCATGCTTTGGCTATTGTAAATCCTGCTGCTATGAACACAGGGGTACAGATATCTCTTTGAGTTAGTATTTTCATTTCCATTAGATATAACCCCAAAGTGGAAATGTCCCATCATATGGTAGGTCTATTATTAATTTCTTGAGGCTCCTCCATACGGTCTTCCATAGTGATGGCACCAATTTACAATCCCACCAATAATGCACAAGGGCTCCCTCTTTTCCCAGCATTTGTTATCTCTTGTCTTTTGATGATGGTCATTTTAACAGGCACAGTGATCTCTCACTGTGATTATAATTTGGCAAAGCTAAATTGATCAGATTTATTGCATCAAGGGAGAACACCACATTGAGGGAACCATGGGAAATTAGAACAGGATATTTATAGGGTGTTAGGGCTTGAGGGGGTGACTTTAAGGTAGGTCTTGCAGGCAGAAGCTGTTTAGGGCCAAGCAGAGTGTATGACATAATAGCTTTAGATGGGTGGTAACGATGAGATTAAGGTCTTGAGGTAAGTCTTGTTGAGCAAGTCATTAGTTTTGATGATTTAGCTATTTGGCTGGCCAATAGCCTTAACTTCTAGGTGTAGTTATTTTATGCAACAGCTAAGTTATTTTTGCTTGATTCCAGTAGTGTTTTCTATAGAGTTAGGTTAGTATGTCTACTCAATCCCAGTATTGTGTATATAATGGTTTCAGTTATCACTTCTCTTATTATTAGCTAGACCTTACCTTTAATATATGAAGTGTGCATAGCTGTAGAAAAAGTTCCTGCAGAAAGTGTTAAAGTGCTTCCTGAGAATAGCACTTTGTGATCCTACTGTCTGTTTTGTTACAGTTTGCCTCTGATGGTTTTTCTCCTCAGTATGCTCATTAACAGTCCTTATATTTATTCTTGGAATTTTCTTATGAATGAAAATGACAACAGGACTCTTTGGAAACCCCTAAACATCTCTCAGTTTAGTCACTACTAAGTCCTGCTACTTAAATGTGGAGCTCACGCCAATTTCTGAACTCCCTGCATAATCTCTCAATTAGATCAAATTGCACTTAACATATCTACAGATTTGAGTCAGTGTCTGTCTACTCTTCTAATGCCATTACTGGAATTTGCTAAGTCACTTGCAATAAGACTTCTCTTCTCACGGGCTCCTTCTAGGGACCCCAAACCAAGACAAGCCCAAATAGTGAAAGAAACATTGTGTGAGGGGCATGGCTGTCGAGGTCATTAGTGGGTGAGAGTTTCTAATATAGTTAGAGACAGAAAGTTTATTGATAAATAAAACAGGGCAGAAATTACCCACGTAGAAGGAGACCATGGTGCTCAACACTGCCAGTAGAGAAGGGGGACATGTGTGTGACAGGGGGCTGGTTAATAGAAAGTTCTAATTTGGAAAAGCTGTGAGTTAGTGCCTCCCCTATCCCAACATATATCCCAACGTATGATCATTTGATCATACAAAGATCGCCAGGCCAAAGTAAACAAATACAGAACTGACTCCAGAGGAAAGAGAACTGAAACAGAGAGGAGACCTAAAGCAAAACAAAATAATAAAATCTTTAATTAGGGTGCACAGCTGTAAGCAGTTACTGGATTTATTACACAAGAACTGGATCGTTTTATCATTTTTGTACTAAAAATGGTAAGAGAACAAAAAAGTTCCAAGCTACTCTAAGTGTTTGTGGGAATAAAACTTTCAGTAGGAGGGCTGGGAGGTAAAATTGAGGTGCTCTGCCATAAGGTAAAGAAAATATGAGAAAAAGATACTGGAGACTGGTAGTGTAGAATATGGAGCCATTAGCTACAAGCAGCTATCGAGTGCTTGAAATGTGGCTCGTCCAGAGTGCTGTCAACTATTATGTACACACCAGAGGAGCAGCGTACAACTTTGGTTTTGGCTCAGGTTGTGATCTCAGGGTCATGGGATCGAGCCCTGTGTTGGACTCCTCGGCGTCTGCTTGAGTTTCTCTCTCCCTCTCCCTCTGCCCCACCCCCCTTACTCTCTCTCTTTCAAATAAATAAATAAATCTTAAAAAAAATACACACCAGATTTTGAAAACCTAATACAAATACAGAATGTAAAGTATCTCAGTCATATTTTTATATTGATTAAATTTTGAAATAATATTTTAATATTTAAACATAAATGAAAACTAATATTAAATAAAAGATTGTTACTATTTAATATTGATTAGTAATAAAATGCCATTAATAGTAAATAAAATATTTTGAAGAAAATCTCTTGTGGCACTCAACATAAGAAGCATGATATAGATCTATGGGATCCGAAGTTTGAATTTGGCCATAATGCAAAGCATTCTTTCTTTTTTCCAAGTTACTGAGTTCCTCTTTCTGATTTAATTGCTCAGATGGGCCCCTTTCTCTGTTCTTTAGGCACAGATTGTAGACTCCCCATTTGGTTTCACATCCTTTTAAGACAACAGAGATTCACTGGCTGTGTCCACTCCCTGATGTTTATTTTCCCCATTAGCGTCCAAAAATCATACTTAGACTCCCACTTTATTTGCGTGACTGCAGTTTATTGCTCTCCTTGTTAAATAGAAAAGCACGTTGTATTTCAAAGTGTTGTTTCCCTCATTACCTTGTTGGTAAATTTGCTTTTTTTTTTTTTTTTTTTTTTGCATTTGTTTGCTCCTACATCCTTTTCTCCAACCGTCATACATTTTTCAATGGCTGGACGCCTAATGAGACAGAGTCAGAAGATGTCTCCAAGCAATCTGACTTCCTAGGTTGTGACAAGCCTGACTTGGGTTTTCAATTAAAAGAAAGTTGAAAAGAGAAAGAAGAAAACAAGCAAGTAATTAAGCAGCAACAGGGTCTTGGCAGAAGTTATTAAGTGATTATTTAATGAAACAGTTTGGAGCAGGGAGTCCTGGCTCCCTCTGGCTCTTCTTCCTGTAAAAACCCAGGTGGAGGCTTCCTACTCTCTTTGTCATGCTCCAACAAAAAGGCACAGGTGGATTTATAGCTAGGACTTGGAGAAAGTGGGAAATTGTGTGTGATAAACGTTTTGCAGTGAGTTATCAGCCACAGGAAAGCTCCGCCATTGATATGTAGCGGGGAAGAGGCTTGGTTTGGGGGTTCCCAGCACCCCCAATGAGGGTGTGTACAAAAGAGCAACTCTCTTCAAGAAGCAGCCTGGTGTGACATCGGGGTTTCAAGGTGCAATGCAAGGGCTAGGCGGGTTGACATGACTGAGGAGGGAATCTGGAGTTTCAGAGTTTCATGTGTAATCTTCCTCTTTTTAGCAACTAATCCAAAACACATTATGGTACCCTTCCGGCCATCTGCTGGCTAGATTTCACATCTGAGCTCCCAGTTTAATTTGCAACCTCTGGGTTCAATCATGTGGATAGGAGACATTTATAAAGAGACAGAGGGATGGGAGTCAGAGCCTTCATGCCATTGGGCACCAATGATTTAGTGTCTCAGCCTCCCCATCAGGAACACCCTGTGTGCGGCCATTCTTGCTCTATGCCAAGTATTCATGTCAGAGAAAATGTCCTTTCTGTTCTGTGCATCTGGGCTTCAACATACTGACTTGAGGCCCTGGAGGGGGGAGCAAGTGGGGCACTTGTGTGTCTCCACCTATGGGGTTTCTCATTGATGATACTATTTGTGCATACTGCTTCGTAGCGTGTGTCTGTGTGTGTGCACATGTACAGCAGGTTCCCCCAGGGGAAACAAAACATGTTTGGATAATGCAGGGGAGTAATGGAAGGGACTGGAGGATGTGGTTTGAGAGGCTCAAGGTGATCTCAACTTTCCGAAAGGAAGCCCTGATATGCTAATATGGAGGGGTATCCTGAGCGTGGAGTAGGTGCTCCGTAAATGCTTATTGTCCTTGAGGGGTGCTACGGAGTTCAGCACCAGCAATGTGGGTCTGGAAGCAGGGGCACATATCTAAAAAAAAGAGAGAACAATTGACAAGGGAGGGTATTTGCAGGGAAAAAAAATAGTATCTGTCCTGGGAAGGGATAAAACTAACTGAAACATCAGGTGACTGTGTCCTAAGGGAAAAAGGATTACTGGAAGGGGTGTCTGTGAATAATGGGACACTCATGTCTGCTCACCTCCAGGACACTGTGAGGACAGTGGTCAACTCTTTCCAGATTCCACATTCTAGTGAAGGAGGCTTCTCCTTTTAGCTTTGTCTCTAGTTAATGCAAAGACTAGGCAGAACTGTGTCTGCACATGTCCAGCGAATATTCTAGCTATGCCAGGGCTGCAGCAGGCAGAGACTGACATGTCTAAAATGAGCCATGTGACCACAGTAGTAATAACAGCTATCATTTCTTCAGTGTTCTGGACAATGTAACAAGGAATTTAGCACTGTTATTTCAATTAATGTGATCTTTGCAATACATTTAAGGAAGACATTATTTTCCTCACTTTGAAGATGAAAAAGATGAATTGGAGAAATTAACTTACTAGTTAGCCCAAAGTTACACAACCTATAAATGGCAGAGCCAAGGTTTAAGCTCTGTTTTGTGTGATTCCAAAGGCACTGTGTAATGAATGCTTTTTTATTATGCTACCCTAGCCACAGGGCTGTAAGGGTGTGGCAAAGCTGGAAATGGATGAAGATGTTCAGTCACTGAAAAGGAAGAACTGAGAGAGAAAAATATCTACTGAGCCTAGGAGCCCAGGAAAGCCCCCTAGGGTGTGTGCTACCCGGCCAGCAAGGAGTTAGCTAAGCAATAGGTGAGAGGAGAGACTGTTCAAGGGAAGAATAACTTCAACTTACCTGTGCCAATCATTCAGGATAAAGTCAGTGGCTGAGAGAACAAGAAACAAGTAAAAGAAATAAAGATGTAGAAGGACTGCAATAGACAAGATGGAGGGTTCCTTGTTCTCTCTCTTCTTTCTAACTTCTGTGGGGGGAGGAAAAATAATTTTTCCCTCTACCCTTCTATATTCTTCACTGAGAATGCCTTGTAATGAAAGGCAGATTAACAGGAGAAAGGCAAAAGTTTAATAACATGTATACTTCCTGTATACATGGGAGAGACCCAGGAAAACTGAGGAACTCCCCCAAATACTCCAAGCCACCACTTCAATACCATCTTCAGCTACAGACAACAGATGATTTTGAGTTGGCGAGGAGGCCAGTCATGGGAGTTTACAAAAACCACAGGAAACAACACAGGAAACACACAGTGGGATTGTTATGCAGATTTAAGTTATTCTCTTTTCCACTGATATGAGTTCTAGAGATTTAGAGTCATCTTTCTCTTCCTGGTACAGATTGGAAGACACTTTTACAAACAGAGGTTTCCCTTATGCATGTAAATATCTCTTCCAAAAGAATAACTTCAGCCCAGTTCTCAGAGCTTCACCTGTGTCTACTGTTTCTTAAAAATAACCAATTCAAAATAATCAGTATGCCAAAGAAGCATACTTTGGGGTGGCATACTCTGCTCCCCTTCATTTTACCTTCTTTCTTGTTTTGCTATCTTGTTCCCAGCTTCATGAACTTTGAATAACTGATAAACCACAAGGTATGCAAAAATGGTTCTTAGAAAATACTGTTCTCATGTTTTACAGGAACTTGAGCAAGGAGCACAAAAACAGGAATGACCCCCGCCCCCCTAATCCCAAATTTTGGTGAAAGTAAACAAACTGCTGCCTATGTCCCTACTGTAAGAACAGCTACTCAACTGTCACTTCCTACCCTGTAAAACCTGACTGGGGTCCTGTTGGAGAAAGTCCTGGTCAGCAGGTGCAGCCTGATGTGGATCAGCTGAATTGAGCCTTTAACCTTGGTTGAGTCACTTAAATCATTTTCTCTTAAAAATTACCAATACCTCTGTGTTCCAGGTTATAGAAGATCACCTGTCTCTTCTGCCCTCTTCCTTCTTCAGAATACACATACCTAATTCTCACTTCCTAGGTGCTACTTATTCTCTCAAATCTCCTTTCTTCTTGCTTCTTCCAAACAAACACTTGTACCCTCAGTGAGCTTCCCTTTCCAAACAGCTCCCCTCCTTACCTGCTTCCTCACTTCCATCCTTAGCCTTCACCCAGTCCTGCCACCTTCACCCCAGGTAGATTTCTACCACATTTGTCATAGTTTGAATATATATATGGATGTATTATATATATAGAGAGAGAGAGAGCATGCACGCTTTCCCTCTGATTATCTTTTCTCACTATTTAATCTTGCCCCAAACTGCTCTAATTCACTATCAATATTTGCCACACTGAGAAAATGTCTCTCTCTAAAGTAAACATGCCAAAAATCTAGCCTCTCCAGCCAGAGGCTTCATGATCCTACAGAGTGCAGTTGATGTGCCTTCTGAAAATCTTCCTTTCTGGATTCCTGCAGCTCTGTGTTCTTGCCATTGTACCTTTCCAACTCCCTGCTGATGAGTCTGAAAGGTACAACTGCCCTCCTCTTACCTCTCAGTTGGCATTCTGTCCTTCTTAGCATTATCCTTTCCCTACATTCTTTCTCTTAGTCATGTTATGTCCTTAACATTGAAACCTCAACAGCTGACTCTGTATTTTCATCCCTATCTCTTCTCTTAATGCCACATTTCAAATAGGTGTGACTTTGACTATGTCTAAAACAGAACCTATCTTGTCCTCCTTTTAGACCAGACATTTTCTGATTTCTGGTAGTCTTTTGGGCCCTTTTCTAAATCTCTCTAGCTCAACAAAGCAACAGAAGTGGATGTCTCCTATGGCTCAAGTACTGCGCATGGTGCTGAACAAGGATGGAAGTTTTGGTTTTCCTGAAAGCTTGTATTCATCAACTCTTGCCATGTTCTCTCTGCTGGCACCCAAGTCAAGCCCTGTTTACCACTTCCATGCTATCACAATAGTTCTCTAATTGGTCTTCTGGTTTCTAAGATTGACCTTTTCAATCTATTTTGCATCCCACTAAAAGTTACAACTCTTATAATATTCTACTACCTAGATATCTCACTTGCTAAAAAGCCAAATAATAGGGGCGCTTGGGTGGCTCAGTTGGTTAAGCGTCTGCCTTCGGCTCAGGTCATGATCTTCAGGTCCTGGGATCGAGCTCCATGTCCGGCTTCCGGCTCAGTGGGGAGTCTGCTTCTCCCTCTGCCTCTCCCCTTTGTTTGTGCCCTCTCTGTCTCTCTACCTCTCAAATGAATAAATAAAGTCTTAAAAAAAAAAAAAGCCAAATAATACAACCAGATTCCTTTCTGCACATTCTAGTTATTCTAGCCTCAAGCCCTTACCCACCTCCCCAGTTGTCTTTGTAGTTGTTCCATTGTTACCAAAGTCATTTATTTGCTTTTCGAGCACATTTTAAATTCAGGCTACTTTTCTTTCCTAAAATATAACTTGTAACCCTATTCTACCTCTTAAAGCTCTTACCATGCTCTAAGACCCCTTTAAAATGCCAGCTTCTTCATTAAGCCTTCATTTTTACCTTGGGGTAGAGCAACTCCTCTTCTCCTCTAAACTTTTAAGATTAAAATTATCAATTAAAGGACAACATTTTTTCCTCCCCAATTCATTGCAGACTGATACATTTGTAAATTACCAAACAAAAATTAAGTACTAGAAAATTAAAATAAAAATCTATAAAAATATTATTCCCCAATTTTTATTGTTGGATGCAACGTTCATGAGCACTGATCATATGGAATACTGCAGCAACATCAAATATTATCAGAGTTTCTACACAGTTACTCTCAAATCCTGTGCTTTGCTCACCATGGAGAGGTGACAAACACTTCCTAGCCTGGCTTGGGTCTGCAGACCATACTGAAAGTAAGCAGTGCTTTAGATTAGCATACTCTACCATTCATATATCATTGACCAATTTATATTGAATTATATGTGTGCTTGTCTTATGTTACCTACTAGATAGATCATTGAAAATGGCACCAAGTGGGCCTCAAGCATATTTTTGTATCCCATCCTACCCAGTAGAGTGTCTTGCAACAAGTATTTGTGGAGTGACAATTAACTGATAAATGAAAGGCTACTGATACACCTATACTCACCAACACTAATACACACACCTACACAAATACATACATAAATAATTCCCAGTTTTTAATCTAGATGAACAAATGACCTTCCATTCAACCCCCAGGAGGTATTTTGCATCTAGACACTAACTGTGAACTACATTATAAATTTATCTTTTCTTCTGGTTTCTCTTTTTCTTCTCTTCTCTGTTGTCTAAATTAGGTTCTTGACCTTCCTTTATTACCACCACTCCCAGCCACTGCTAGTAATCATGTTTTTATTGAAAAAGCAAATTCTGATAAATGAAATCTGATTTCTATTAAAACTGGTTAGTAGGTATTGATATCAAACAAGAAATGATCTTTGTTTGGCCTTAAACATCTTATATTCAGCTTTTATTATTTCTTCCTTATAATTTTTAATGCAGTTCTATTGTAAATTTACTGAATGATGTTCTTGCGTATTCTAAACAAATACTGACTTTTCATAAAACTTATCTTGTATGTGAAGAAAGTGATTGAAAATTAGATGAGGGCGCCTGGGTGGCTCAGTTGGTTAGGCGACTGCCTTCGGCTCAGGTCATGATCCTGGAGTCCCGGGATCGGGTCCCGCATCGGGCTCCCTGCTCGGCAGGGAGTCTGCTTCTCCCTCTGACCCTCCTCCCTCTCATGCTCTCTGTCTCTCATTCTCTCTCTCTCAAATAAATAAATAAAAAATCTTTAAAAAAAAAAAAAAGAAAATTAGATGAACTGCTTGTATCCCTTTTTTTCAATTTTTTTTTTCCTTTTTTTCAATGTTGCTGCTTTAAATTAGAGAGGAATGCAATTAAGCAACTCTTAGCAGGACAGATGGTATTAAACCTAGTTTAAAAATGTAGGCAGGGCAGGAAAAAATTGTTGATCAACTTCTATCTCAAGAAGACTTCAAAATGAAAAAAATTTAACCCACATTTATACTCTTCCCCAGGTATTTCAATTATTCAAGACTAACAGAACTTTTTGAGACTTTAGTTGACACCTCAAGTAGAGAAGAAAAGAAACCAAAAGTTCTAAAAAGCATAAAGATGGAGGCCCTTTGACTCCAATGCAGGTATGTACTTGCTAATGGAGAAAATCATGCTCCCTCTAAAAGGGCTTATATTGGAATGTGTCTGAAAAAACAACAGCAAACAAACATGTTTGTCCTTGGATGATACTTCTACCTTAGGGATTTTGTGCCAAAGGTTCAGTTGGCATCTGTAGGAATACTGAAAAGAAAATAGTTTGGGGAATACAAAGAAAGGACTTTCCTCATAATTTTTCCTTTTAAATAGACTTTATTTTTTAAGAACAGTTTTAGGTTCATAGCAAGGCTGAGAAGAAAGTACAGAAGTTCTCATACACCCCCACCCCTATACATGTAAGCCTCCCCCACTATCAACATCCCAACATTTGTTACAGTTGATAAACCTACATTGATACAGCATTATCACCCCATCCCCCAAAGTCCATAATTTACCTTAGGGTTCACTCTTGTTGTTGTACATTCTATGGGTTTAGGAAATGTATAATGATATGTGGCCATAATTATAATATCATAGGGGACATTTTCATTGCCCTGAAAATCCTCTGTGTTCTGCTTATCCATCCCACCCCCCTCCCTAACCCCTGGAAACCATTGAACTTTTTATTGTCTCTATAATTGTGCCATTTCCAGAATGTCGTATTGTTGGAGTCTTTTACATTTCAGGAAAAAGTATGTAGCTTTTTTCAGACAGGTTTTTTCCCCTTAGTAATATCCATTTAAGGTTCCCCACGGCTTTTCATGCCTTGATAATTCACTTCTTTTAGCACTGGATACTATTTCATTGTCTGGATGTATCATAGTTTATTTATCCATTCATCTATTGAAGGATATCATGGTTGCTTCCAAATTTTAGCAATTATGAATAAAGTTGCTATAAACATCCATGTGTAGGTTTTTGTGTGGACATATTTTCAATGCTTTTGGGTAAATACCAAGAAACATGATGCTGGATTGAATGGTAACAGCATGCTTTGTCTTGTAAGATACTGTCAAAATGTTATCCAAAGTGGCCATACAATTTTGTATTTCCACCAGCAATGATTGAGAGTACCTGTTGCTTCATATCCTTGCCAGGATTTGGTATTGTTAGTGTTCCTGATTTTGACCATTCTAATAGATGTATAGTGGTATCTTACTGTTTTTTTTTTTTAAGATTTTATTTATTTATTTGACATAGAGAGACACAGCAAGAGAGGGAACACAAGCAGGGGGAGTGGGGGAGAGAGAAGCTGGTTTCCCAAGGAGCAGGAAGCCTGGGGTCATGACCCAAGCCGAAGGCAGACGCTTAACAACTGAGCCACCCAGGTGCCACTTACTGTTGTTTTAATTTGCACTTCCCTATTGATATATGATACAGAACATCTTTTCATATGGGGTTTTTCTTCACGAAAGGAAGAAGAGTTTTCAGTATGAGATACTTGAAAAAAGGGCTCAAACTTGAGATTATGAATCATGTTGGCCCCCACCCACCTGGGGACCACTTCTTGTGAGCCCGGACATTGTAAGACCTAAGAGAAAATCTAAATTGGTTCAACTTTATACTTAGAACCTTGTACATTATTAACTGTTTCTGAAATTTTTTGACCTTGTCAATAAGGAGATTTTCATGTGCCCAAATAGGCTTGTGGAGCCTAAAAGTGCAGAAGGTGGGGCGCCTGGGTGGCTCAGTCTGTTAAGCATCTGCCTTTGGCTCAGGTCATGATCCCTGGGGTCCTGGGATGGAGTCCCTCAAAGGGCTCCCTGCTCGGCAGCGGGGGGTTTGCTTCTCCTTCTTCCTCTGCTGCTCCCCCTACTTGTGCTCTCTCTCTCTCCCCCTCTCTGTCTGTCAAAAAATAAATAAAATCTTTTTTTAAAAAAAAGTGCAGAAAAGTAAGAAGGAGGGTTGTTTGCTCTGTCTTTCGCTAAGCTTCACCAAGTGCACTGCAGTAATGATTAAAAAGGTGAACAGGAGTCAAGATGATGAGTAAGATGCCCAGGCCTATGACAGTTGGCAACTGACAAATAGCAGATAGCAAGATGGTGGTGTGACCAAAAAATCTTGAGTGAAAGACAAGGAAATGCCAACAGGGAATATAAACCAGTAAAGTTTTACAGAATATAATGAAACACTGTAAAGTCTTTTTTTAAAGGTTCAACAATTTTACACTAGAAATCCTTGATATAAAAAGAATATACTGCAAGAAGAAAGTAAGAGTCTAAGGAATGATGTGAAAATGAGAATAATGATGCTATTTCCAATATTATGCAGTAAAAAATGTCAAGTGACAGATGGCTTAGTTTTGTCTGAGGTAGAGTGGAAAGTGTATGTCTTTTAGATTCAGACAGATCTGGACTCAAAATCAGCTTCCACTCCTACTGGTTATGGGAACTTGGCCTCTTTATTTTAGTTTCCTCATCTGAAAAATGAATTTAATAAGAGCTGTTTCCACCACAGGGAAGAAGATAGTTCATGTAATCAATACACCTGGTTGCCTGACACATGGTAAGTGTTGGTATTAGAATTAGAGTCAGTGTGGGTATTAAATGGTACTAGAGTTTGCGTTAGTGTTCATATTATGGGCGTTCACTTTTCTCAACGACTTTTCTAAAAATTTTCAACAAAGTGGAGATATATATTTATCTGTATTGCCCCAGAGGAATTACAAGCCCAGAGTGAAGCCTGATATACTGATTCATACTAGATAGGGAGTCAACAGTACCAGATTAAACCATTATTCTACAAAGGTAAGGTTAAAGTTGTATAAAACTCTGATAGACATATATCCCCAATATAGAGATCTAAAAGCACAAAGGAAAGGAGTTATTCAGTTTTTGTTAGTTTTCATGAATATTAGTGCAGTTAGCAAAAAAGACTGGATAATTTTACTGTTTAGATAAAGTAAAACACCCAATTGAGACATGACCATATGTTTAATTCATTTATTATCTCTTTCTTCATTAACCTGGCAAATGAAAATAATTTTTAATACATCTAATTTTAGTTGGTCTATCATTTAATAGATATTTTCTAGATAAATATTTGCCAACTTTTGAACATTATTTTATCTATCATTGTCAAAGTTCAACAGTTTAAATGATCAACATGGTTTTCAAAATATGCTCTTGTCTTCATGTTTTGCACAGAGTGATTTTAAAATCCACCAAATACAATTATAAAAATCAGATATAAATCTAAAACTGAAAGTGTGCTCATGTTATATTGGGTGTGTGTGTGTGTGTGTGTATTTGTGTTGAGCTATACTTATTCTGGAAGTTAAATGGATGTTCCTTGGGTCATGAAATCCCTGACATATAATAATTAAATCATACACAATGTATTCCATAAAGCCCATTATTTTTCGGAGGTAGACAATACTGCATTATGTGCAGAAAATCAAAGTTGTCAGCTGCATGAATCAAGGCGTTAAGGTAAGATTGCAAGTGATGTTCAGATAACACCAGAAGGCATTGTGTTCCCAATCATTGGTGTTTTTTTGAAATCCAGGCCTGTGGAGATGGTGCATGGCTTCAAGTGAAAAGAGGTCAGAAACAGCTTAGTGCATGGTTTACAAATCCTGGGGCATCTCTCACGTTCCTGAAATATCCTCCTCCTTGGTGAAAGAACATGGGGTAATCAGGCCTCAGGCTGCTCCCTGAAATTCTCTGAGGTTCCCAAGATCTCTGGAGAGTTTATCATTATGCACTTTCTTTTAGCTTCCATTTTGCACCCCACAATCCTTTACCTTGAGTATGTAAGGTATATTTATTTTCTGACCTTGACAAATGTGAGTTACAAATAACCTTCTGAAATGAAACAGTTGTACAATTTGGGAAGTATTTATGCAGCTCAGTCAAAGAGTAAACATTAGCCATAAGACACATACTTTACACTGTGGTAAAAACCTAGGGGAAGAGAAATTTACAGAACATCAACAAGGCACCCGGGACATCCTGCATAGGAACAACTCCATAAAATGGGAAATATATATTCAGCTCTTGGGCAAAAGTTGGACATTAGCAATGATACACATGCTTTTGACTGTGGTAAAAGTTTTATGAGAAGATAAAATTACTGTACATTGACAAAATAGGGTTCTTCTTTCTTTGGGAAATTAATTCAATTCTGACCGAGATTCTCATCCCATTTCTAGAAGTTATTTTTGGCACTGGCCTCCAACAAGGACGTACCATGGTCAATTATTTAGCAGTTCCAGAATTAGACCATCGTTCAACTCTTTTATCAACTTTTGAGCAACTCATCTTCACTCCTCAGATCTCATTTCCAGTGCTCACAATGGAAACTGATATATATTCTTTCCTGAAAAGATGCTCATTTAAAAGAAAACATGCAAATTCTTTGCAGTCTTTTAGTAGCCTTGGGCCTCTAAAATAGTGTCTCAGGAGAGAATAAAGTAGAAATTTGAAAATGTGTTGCATTTTCAAAATTTGAAAATATGTTGCATTTTCATTTCCCTTGTGTTTAAGAGTAATGTAGGAGATATATATATCTTTTTTTTTTTGAATGAGAACTAGAACAATAAACCCACTGTAAATGAGAATTACTGTTATTTTGTTGTCTGTACAATTTGGTCACTTGTGCTCCACCCTCGCCCCCCCCCAAAAAAAGTGCTATAGCTGCATGGACTAGATGTGGAATTCTTTGTGATTAATTATTTTAAGCTTTTCTGATGCATTTTCTAGACTTTTAAGAATAGGACACAGAACATTAAACCATTAAACATGGGAAATGCGAAAGAAGATTCTACTATGTACTAAAATTACTAAAAGGATATTCTCAGTCTTTGTCTTAATGTTTGACAAAACTGCATACCTTACATGTCATTCCATATTAGACCACAATGTACATTTCTCCACTTACAGTGGAGAAAATGGAATCACTTAATATATCTATGCCTCGTTTTCCTTAATGGTGGAGCAGCAATGATTATCTTCTCTATCATAGGAAGGAATTCATGCTGATTTAAAGAGGTAATTGAGAAATAAACGATGATTTTGAAGCACATAATATTTGATTACGGATAGCATAAGAACAGCCAAATAAAGAAATATTTTCAAGACCACTACACATTTCTCATTTGTTCCAACGAAATTGAAGTTTGGTAGAGAAAAATTCTAGAATAGCGCCAAATTGAAAATCAACAAAAATTCCCAAATGCAAGACTCAAGAAGCCAATAATTTGTAGGCAAATCAGCCACAATGAACTATAACAGTTGGAACCACATGAGGGCAAATGAAAAAACAAGCTTCCTAAAATTCAGCAATGACAACAAACCACATCCAGGTTTTGACCCAACATAGCTCTGTAATTAAAATGACTCTCTGCTTAAATTAACTTCTGTAACTCAACGACGATATGTTGAAACTTGGAGTTATTCAATGTGTTTTACATTTTTATTATGACACCTTTTAATTTAGATAAAGTTTGCACAGAACATTTTTTATTATTTTAAAATACTTCAGGATGAGCAGCCAAATATTCTGTATACACTTTAGTAACATTATTAGTGTTGTCATTTCCCTAATGAGAAATTCTACTCCAGGAAGGGTGCTAGTATCAGAAAGTTCACACTTAGGGGGCACCTGGGTGGCTCAGTCGTTAAGCGTCTGCCTTCAGCTCAGGTCATGATCCCAGGGTCCTGGGATCGAGTCCCACATCGGGCTCCCTGCTGGGCAGGAAGTCTGCTTCTCGCTCTCCCACTCCCCCTGCTTGTTTTCCTGCTCTCACTATCTCTCTCTCTGTCAGATAAATAAATAAAATCTTTAAAAAAAAAAAAAAGAAAGAAAGTTCACACTTAGGAGTTCTGCTACCCTTATTTCTGATCAATAACCACAGGCGTTGTTAACTAACATATGGGTTTCCACTGGTGAAATTAGTGGCTTACTCACTGGCCTAATGGGTCTTGTAAATAAGTTTTCATTGGTGAAATTGATGCCATTCATGATAAATGGATTGGATTGAATTAGACATTTAACAGAGTCCCTATATTGTGTGAATTGGGCATAAAAGTTGAGAGACATGGTCTTCATCTATCTATACTATTTTCCCTCCCTCCCTCTCTTCCTATCTCCTTCTCTCTCTCTCTTTTTTTTTTCTCTCTCTGTTCTCTTCTCTCAATTTCACTAAATTTCTAGTCAGGTTAAGAATATCTTAGGATGTGAAAAGTCTTCAAAAAATGTAAAATGAGTGTTTGGAGTAAATTTTTCTGTCTTTAATTTGTTTTATTGAGGTTTAACTGACAAATAAAAATTATATATATTTAAGGTGTACAATGTGATGCTTTGATATACGTATACACTGTGAAATGATTTCCACAATCAAGCTAATTAACATATCCATCACCTTACACAGGTGCCATTTTTTTTCCTCTAGTGAAAACACTTAAGTTCTACTTTCTTAGCAAACTTCAAGGATGCAATACAGTGTTATTAACCATAGTTACCATGCTGTACATTAGATCTGCATTATTTATCTTATAACTGGAACTTTCACCCTTTGACCAACATCTCTTCACTTCTTCACTCTTCAGCCCCTACTAAGACTGAATCACAAAGAAATAGAAAATCTAAACAGACCAATAAAGGGTAAGAAGAGTAAGAATATTGAGTCAGGAATCGAACTTCTCCCAGCAAAGAAAAGCCCAGGACCAGATGGCTTCACTGGTGAATTCTACCACATATTTAAAGAAGTTAAATTAGAAGTTAAATTAAAAAGTGAATTCTGCCAACCTTTTTCAAACACTTCCAAAAAACTGGAGAAGAGGGAGTACTTTCCAACTCATTTTTTGAGGCCAGCATTACCCTGATGCCAAGGCCAGACAAGAGCACTACAAGAAAAGAAAACTGCGGGATAATAAGCTCAATGAGCATAGATCAAAGTCCTTAATTTGGATTATGTATATGTTCCCACCAATTTTCGTTGGTACTTGTCATCAGACTAGAGAATTAAGCTGTTTCTAGGTTCTATGTTAATACTCACTATGTGTGGGATCACTTGGAATCTCAGGGCTTTGAAGATAAATAGACCTAAGTTCAAGTCTAAACCTGATCTCTCACTAATTCTGTGAACTTTGGAGTGGATATTTGAGTTTCAGTTTTTCTAAGTAGGGTTGATAATGTCTCACGCGAAGGGCTGCTGTGCTGACTAACTGGGATAGCTTGGATAAAGTCCCTAGCATGGCGCTTTGTCCTTAGTAGGATTTCAGTAAAGATTAGCTTACTTCCTCCCCTGTAATATTGCTGCCCTTGAGAATATAAATTGGATATTTATGAAGGTCTATCTGCTTCCTTCAGTTTTATTGAAGTATAATTGAGGTACAATAAATTGCACATATTTAAAGTACAAAACTTAACAAGTTTTGACATATGTATACACTTTGAAAATCACCTGCTTTTATAAGCCACAGTTTTCCCATCTGTAATGCTTTCTACAAATTGTTGTTACGTAAATATTTCTACCCCACTTTTCATCATATCTACTTAAATGGCATCCAATGTGAATAAGATCTGATCTGAACCTTGGAGTCAGGCCTTTATTTGTTCCAACATTTGACCCTTATATTCTTCTCCATTTTTATCTCCTTTGGGTTCTTTGTTAGAACAGCAGGTCTGTTCCTCACTCTTCAGGTGTGCCTTGTACCAGGGCTTTATTTTTCTCTCTAGAATAGTAGGTACCACCCTGTACCTACCTTATTTATTAAAATGTCATTTTAATAAATAATATTTATTATTTTTTATTATAATAAAAGATATTTATTAAAATATCTTCTTTTAAAAACCAGCTGAAATCTCACATCATTTATGAAGGAGTCTCATCAATGTTAACTTTGTTTCTTCTGATTTCCTTGGCTTGGTACCAATGCTAGTCTGTTCACTGCCTGAATGAGGGTGCACGAGAAGCTCCCAGATCAGTGCGTGGAACAGAGTAGGAACTCAATAAATGTTATTTTAACATAGTTAATGGTGGATAGCTTGACTCCCTAAAGTTAATAAACACTTATTAATTTTAACAGGAATATACTACGTAAGTCAGGGTGGGAGGGGTACAGGTGTAAAAGAAATAGTATCACCCCACAACCAGAGGGAAAGATGAGTGAGCAAAGAGAAAATCACAACTCACTGTGATTTGTGTGATAAAGATGAGTATGGGGGGTCATGAGAGGGAACTTGAATTCAGCTCTGCTGTTCACTGCCAAAGCTGGTATGCCTAGAATACTCTGAAGATATTCCCAGAATTGTCAGATCTTCTCATTTTTCAAGCCAAACTAGAAATCCATATTTTTTAATGTACTCTCTCATTTTGTAATGTAGGTTCAAGTTTCTTCAACATGATTTGGGCCAAACTAAATGATTTTGAGGAATCTGGCCTACAACATAGCGGTTTATGCATTTTGCTCTCATGCAATGCAATACCATACTCACTTGTGAGATGGCAGGGTTTGCTGGGTTCAAGAAAACACACCAGCGCTGGGAAGGATGTCATGCTGTGTATGACATAGTCTGAGACACTATTTCCAGTCAGCTTGCCCTCTTCCTCTTCTGTTGCCCTTATCTTCTTCCTGTTATAGCATCTCATCTCATGGTTCCATTTTGAGTTTTCCACAGCCTACACCATTCCCCATACATGCCCCAAGCTGAGGCCGATTGTCAGGTGCCAGTCAGCACCATGTTCGCATAGTGTTCTTTATCCTTGTAGTAGAGAGAGACAGGTCTACCATATGGCCATTAAAGAGGGGAAACGAAAGATAAACCGAGACTAGATTCTATTTAAAATAAAATGGCAAATAACATTTTCTGTAAACATGGAAAATGTTCTTAAATATTTAATATGCAGCATGAAGTCCTCGTCACTTATGTATGGCTCCTTTCCTGGCTCCTTATATGAATTGTTGCTCAGCTGAAGACAACAGAAACTCTAGCATTTTGAGAAGGAAATGATTTAATATAGGGAACTGGATGTTGACAAAATTATGGTTAGTCTGAAAGACCAGGTCTTCAGGATTGACTTACAGCCAGCATCGGAGAGCTGAATCCCCAAAGAGACAGCTGTACCTTTGCTATACCCGGGAGGCACCCGTGGTAGTCCTCCCTGGGATCTGGGGATCGGGAAGCCCTTGCCAGTCTGCTGCAGCTCCACGCTATGTTAGCTGAAATCCAGAGATAAGGTCGCAGCTACCAGTTCAGAACCAAGCCATGCCTATTAGATCCTTACCAGCAAAACAGATACCTTGCATGTCCCTGTCCCCTCTGCACTTAAGACATTTCTGAATTCAGATTCATGAAGTTCATGGGGCTCTCTGATTAGTGAAACTTGAAAAATATTTGGACCTCAAGAGATTCAGGAAAATGCAGAATTTTTTTAAAAATGAATTTTTATGGGACGCCTGGGTGGCTCAATCAGTTAAGCGTCTGCCTTCAGCTCAGATCATGATCCCAGAATCCTGGGATCGAGCCCCATATCGGGCTCCCGGCTCAGCGGGGAGCCTGCTTCTCCCTCTACTCCCTGCTTGTGCTTGCTCTCACCAACTCTGTCTGTCTGTCTCTCAAATAAATAAAGAAAACCTTAAAAAAAATGAATTTTTATTTTATAGTATGTTTTCAGAACATTATTTTTATTGTTAAATTTATGTCTTTTTAAATATAATTTAACATAGCATAGTATCTTTTACTTAAAAACGAACACATGGTTCCTATATTTCAGAAAAAAATATTGAGTTCATCCATTTTCTATATTGGTCACTTCAACATCTATATATGCCTTTCTTTCCATATGTAAACTTCAAAACAGCAAAAAAACAAAAACAAAACCAAAAATTGCATATTGAGATAAAAGATTGTATTTACAGATGTCAGGAATACTGCTGATTTTCTCCATTAAGCTTATTGTACTTCGTTTTTGTTTTTGTTTTTTTTTTTATTTAACAGAGAGAGATACCGACAGCAGGAACACAAGCAGGGGGAGTGGGAGAGGGAGAAGCAGGCTTCCCGCCGAGCAGGGAGCTCGATGTGGGACTCGATCCCGGGACTCTGGGATCATGACCCGAGCCGAAGGCAGACGCTTAAGGACTGAGCCACCCAGGCGCCCAAGCTTTTTGTACTTTGAACAACAGAGGTAACTGGAATCTTCACTTAATTAAGCTTTAAATAATTTTCATAGACTAATCTTTTTTTAAAAAAAATAACATTTTGTTTTAAAATAATTTTAAAGTTATGGAGAACTGTGCAAAGAGTATATATAGAAAGTTCCCATTTACTCAACAAACATCCCCCCATTATTAATATCTTACATTATTATGGTAATATGTGAAAATTAATGAACCAGTATTTATATGTTATTATTAACTAAAGTCCACATTTATTCAAATTTCCTTACTTTATTACCGAATACCCTTCTTCTGTTCCAGCATCTCATCCAAGATACCACATTACATTTAGTCATCATGTCTCCTAAGGCTTCTCTTTGCTGTGACAGTTTCTCAGACTTTCCTTGTTTTTTATAACACTGACAATTTTGAGGCACATTGGTCAGGTATTTTTAGAATCTCAATTTGGATGTGTCTGACTTTTTTCATGCTTAGGCTGGGGTTATAGGTTTGGGAGAGGAAAAACACTGAAAAGAAGTGTCATTCTCATCATATCATGTCAAAGTTCTGTACTCTCAATATGACTTACCACTGTTGGTATTAACCTTGATTGCTTGGTTAAGGTAGTACCAATGGGGACATTGTAAGGATTAATAGTCCTGCATCTTTCAAATTTTTCGTAGTGGAACTAATTCTAAGATCCTTATGTATGTAGTATTGCTCTTGGTTTTCTATTTTGGTGGAGAGAAGAGTGGTACTTCCTGCATAAGAACCCCCAGTTCACAGATCAGAAAACCAGTGTGGAGTCTGCCAATTTCTGATCCTATCAGTTCAACTATGTACTCAAGAGCAGGGAAATAATCACAAGGTGGATTTATGGACCAAGTGGTTCCACTGGGAGACAAACTCAGGTCAAAACTCCACCTATGACATGATCCTCCTAACCTCCCACTCTCTCTGACTGGTGGGCCATATTGGTGTTCTTTCCTAGGTCCCTGGAAGTTAACATTAGCTCAGAGGCAATGTTTAATAATCCCCCCAAATCTGAGTCTTTCTGGGCATGTCCCTTTCTTCAATGTACAGCCATTCGAGTAGGTGTTTTAAATGTTCCATATCACGTAGCCCGGTCCCACTGGAAATTGACTCAGGCCAACCTGCTGTACCAATTTCATACTTCCTCAGCACATCAATATCTGCCAGCCCTCCCTTCTTACCATAAGGGTTTGCTACCAGCATTCATAGCTCATGGGACTGCTTGTTGCTGTTGTTGTTTTAAACTTGATGATGAAGTCAGCAGAAGTCAGTGAGAGTACATATGTAAATATTCCTTTCTTTCAGTGGGAGAATCCCTGTTCTTAATTAGAATTAGTTCAATAATGGATTGACTGATCTAGCGATCATAGATTTTATGTAGGCTAGGAAAAATAAGCAGGTGAAAAAGAGAAAATTACAACATTAATATTTCTGTCCCCAGAGAAAAACACTTTATAATATTCACCTTTCATCTTTGCATAACTTAAAAAGTTTTCTGTTTTTTTCATAACCTGATCATTTTTGTCCTTTCACCTAACCCTATACATCTGATGCCTTATTACAACAGGAGTGCAGCATCTAGATTAAGACCCTGGGCTGAGCTTAAATTCCTCCTGCTATTGGCAGCTTTGGCATCACCTGGGTCCTTGCTAGAGATTTAGAATTTCAGACCCCACCCTGGACCTGCTGAATCAGAATTAACATTTTAATAAAATCTTCAGGTGATTTGTGTGCACTTAATATCTGACAAGCACTGTTTTAAGATACTCACCAGAAAACCTGCTTGAGTATACTAGGCCTCATTTCTGTGACATTTGGTAAGTTACTGCATAATGTAAAACTGGGTTTTTACATCTATAAAATGATATTAACAACATTTCTTTATAGCGCCCTTGACAGAATTAAATAACATAATGTGAGCAAAATGCTTGGCTTGGAGGATAGTATTATTATTATCTTGGGTTATAAATCCAGGACCATAACACTCATAGCTGCCTTTGACTGAAGAATTGCCCTGTGCCAATGTATTAAATGCATGAGTTCTTGATGAAGTAAATATGAATGAGTCCCATTTTACTGATAAGGACTATAAGGTCAGAAGGATTAAGTGTCTTACTAAAGCCATAAAACTGGTAAGTAAGGGAACTGGGATTCCAACCACAGTTTATATGGCTCAAATTTCTACCTTCTGTATTTTAGGCAGAAAATTGTTCTTTCTCTTCATTATGGAGGGCATTTCTTTTATATTCTGTATGTTTTTGCCAACTATACAGACTTGTTTTTTTTTTTAAGATTTTATTTATTTATTTGAGAGAGAGAGACAGTGAGAGCAGGAACACAAGCAGGGGGAGTAGGAGACGGAGAGGGAGAGGGAGAAGCAGACTCCCCACTGAACAGGGAGCCCGATGCGGGGCTCGATCCCAGGACCCTGGGATCATGACCTGAGCCAAAGGCAGACGCTTAACCAGCTGAGCCACCCAGGTGCCCCTATACAGACTTGTTTAACCTATGTGCAATATCATTGAAGAATTTGAAGTGAAAGAAAAACTATATCCTCAGAATGACGTTTCCTCCCTAGTCCCCATAGTTTGTCATATGAACAACTAAAATTGGTCTCATTTGATGTAATTTTCTTTACTTCCTTCACTGAGTTATTCAGAATTGGTGTTATAGTCAACTCACTTGTGAATACCCTTAATGAATATTTATAAGTGAGCTGCTATGAGCTAGCGATGCACGGAGGAGAAGTGAGGAGTGTGGCCAGCCTCTCATGAGAAAGACTCAGGAAATAGCAGGCTTTGCTCATCCTGACAGGTGACAGGGGACAAGTGTCATTATCAGAATGCCCACAATGACAACAAATATCTAATGGATGCCCCTGGGGTACAAAGAGTCATGTGAATATACAAGTTACCTTCAAAGCTGTATTTAGTTTCTAGATTGGGTCCCAATCCTTTATGGAAATTATTACCCAAAGATAGAGAGACCTTTGCATGAGCAGTGAGATGTCTTCTCAACTGGGACAGGCAGATAACAGGACTTTAAATAAGAAACACAGTGAAATTAAAGTTTTTTGTTTGTTGCCTGTGAGCTGAAAGGATAGACATGAGCAAAGAAATTTAAAAAAAGGTAAGAGAAGGGACAAAAAGGTAAGAAAAGCTGACAAGACCAGTGGTTCTTTTATAAGAAGACCACTCTGGGAGCACCTAGGTGGCTCAGATGGTTAAGCGTCTGCCTTCGGCTCGGGTCATGATCTCCAGGTCCTGGGATTGAGCCCCATGTCGGGCTCCCTGCTCAGCAGGGAGTCTGCTTCTCCCTCTTCCTCTGCCTCTCCTCACTGCTCCTGCTCTCTCTCTCTCTCTCTCTGTGTCTCTCTGTCTCAAATGAATAAGTAAAAAATTCTAAAAAAAGAAGACCACTCTGCAGAAGATATATCTCTCAAAATGCTGACTATGATTATTTTATTTAACCAATATAAAAGCACTTTAGGAAACTGTTGGAATATCAAGAAGCGTAGGGTAATTCTGTCCTTGGAGAAGAGGCAGTGGAGGGGCGTTTGAAATAAACATGGGGAAATGACAGTCAATAAGAGTAAAAAAAAAAGAGGCTTACTTAAAGGGATATCCTTGACCAAATATTCACTTCCTTCTTTTGGGGGAAGATTATCTTCTTTAAACTGGGAGTAGCATTTAATTACAGAAATATGTAGAGTACAGAAGAGAATAAGAGGGAAAATAAGCTGCCTTCATGTATATTACTTGCATCTTTCAATAAAATATTAGAGGGTCAGAGTAGGGATATTATGACGCAGAAAGGATATGGTGATGGTCTGAGATTCTTGAGGGATTCCAAGATGTGGGAAGTAGAAGAAGCAAAATTTCCTTGGGATCTTGGGGCATGCAAGGAGAATGTATTGGAAGGAAAGATCCTTCCAAATGAAGGAAGTGTTGTGTAGATTCTTACCCCCATTCCATACACCATGGGTCCTAGGATACACCATCAATTTAACAACTTCTTGAGGGGTGGGTGGGTGAGTGGGTATGAAACCTTAAAAGAGATGTTTAGATCACTTTTATTTTTTTTTTAAAGGTTTTATTTATTTGACATAGAGAAAGACAGCCAGAGAGGGAACACAAGCAGGGGGGGTGGGAGAGGGAGAAGTAGGCTTCCCACGGAGCAGGGAGCCTGATGCGGGGCTCGATCCCAGGACCCTGGGATCATGACCTGAGCCGAAGGCAGACGTTTAATGACTGAGCCACCCAGGCGCCCCTAGATCACTTTTAATACCTGTCCGAACTTAGGAAATATTAAATAAGTTATAAAGAAAGAGAAACATACATATTGGAATTTAATTGTATTATTTAGGATAGGTTAGATTATGCTCTCAAAACAATCTCACCAAAATCTAATGGGTTTAAAGCAATCAAACAACAAAGGGTTTAATTTGTGTGCAGGCTACATTGGCTCTGAGTATTAGTGAGGACTTTGCTTTATATCGCCTCACTTAGAGATCCAGCCTATGGAGAGTTCATTATCCAGAACTTCATGATCATGGCAGCCTTCGCAATTAAGGGCCAGAATTGGCACATCACTTCCATTCATATTCCATCGACCAAGTGAGTTAGTCAAATGGACTACGTTGCCCAACTTTAAGGGTGGGAAGGGGTACACCCCTCCTGTTGGCCCAGAAGTAGAAGGACCTGCTATTGGTGAATAGAAGTCGTGACTTCCATAGTAGAGTATAAAAATCAAATCATTTAACTCTAACACATTCCTTAAAATCATACCAATTACAGATTCATTATGCTTAATGTGGTCATCTTGAAAATGGAAGTTCTTTAGAGAATAAAATGGACCATTAGCAATTAAGGTTTTAGTATGGACGGGTTACATTATATTGTTCTTCCTTTGATATTAACTAGGGTTAATTAGCCTTTGAGGGAAATGGATATTTTAAGCAGAATGACAGAGTTAATCTGAGACAAGTGGCATGGAGGGACAGAGCAGTGCAAGTCTAGAGGGCATGCAGAACTCTGGGCATTTACAGGATGAGGGAATGCAAAAAAAAAAAAAATGCTGTCAAGGCATACTTCGCCTTTGAGTAGTCACGAAACGTGAGGTGCAAGCCTGCAAACCCACAGCCTTTGGAAGTGAAAAGGAACTAGCTGCTTTCAAATGCTCGCTAACTGCTTTTACCTTGTTTCTATTTATGAATAACTTTATTGAAAAATTAGCTTCTTTTTCGGCTATCCATCAGTACTGAGATGCTTGAAAAGTTCACTTTGGGAAAGATTTGGAAAGGGATTCAATATTGGGTTGAGAGAACCATTTGAGAATTTGGATTCAAAACATCTGGAACTCAAATCTTAGTTTCTGTTTTACTAGCAATGTGATTATCAGCAGGTTATTTAAACTCTTCAAAATTCAGTTCTATCATTTGTGAAATAAGGATGGTAATAATAATGTCCTTATTTCATAGAATCGTTTAAGGCTTGAATGGGGATCTTTACGTAAAAATATGTCATAAATACATTATAAAAACCTCATTATAAATATTATTGATGAAAACTTTACTTATGTGTCTTTTTCTTTTTTTTTGATCAATCAAAGTTAGTGAGGTGTAATTTATATACATAATCACCAATTTAAAGTGTACAATTTGATGGGTTTTGACAAATGTCTATTATATAATTGTGTAACCACCACCAGAATCATGATTGAGAACATTTCTATCACATCAGAAAGTTCCCTTGTGTCCATTATATGTCATTTCCTAACCCCAACCCCTGGTCCAAGTAACCACTGATTTTTCTCTCGGTCAATGTAGATTGGTTTTGCCTTTCTAGAACTTCACATAAAAAAGAATAACAGTGTGTATTTATTGGAGTCTTGCCTCATTTGCTCGGTATACAGTTTTGGAAATTCACTCATTTTATTGCATATGTCACAAGTTCATTCCATAGTAATACTTATTACTTAACATGAAAAAAATAGAGTAAATAAATTACCTGATCAATTTTAAAAGTAGAGAATTAATAAAATAAGCCTAAAAAGGAAAAAAAATAATCAAGATAAATAATGACAAATTACACGCCAAGCCCTTGACTAACATCACCCTCACTGTTTGGATCCGTGTGGGTGTCCATATTTTCATCACGCACCTTCAAAGATCCCATATATGCTCAGTGCAAGCATTATCATGGAGCTGTATGAAACAAAGTGGATCATTCCATGTGCTCTGGGAACTCAAATTTCATAAATAATATCTTTAACAGACACATTGAGGGTGATTTTCCTTAAGTAGCTGTTATCATATACAATATTAAATACGTAATAATACACTAAAATTTTATATTAAAAGCTAGACTAAAATAATGAAAATAATATTTAATTTGAAATTAAAAGACAGGTTTTGAGTCTGCTAATGAATAGTTGGTGAGGTCCCATAACCTCTTTCAGATTCATTTTTTTTTGTATGGCCAATAAAGGTAAAATGTGAACCTTTACTCATTGGTTGTGTGGGGCCCTTGCTAAACTAGAAAGGATAATATACCGTAAGATATTAATAAACACAGCATAGTATACCTATTTGATTTAAGGCATTCAAATACAGTCTCGGTTTTGGACTACTTGGGGATATTGATTTCCTTTTGGAAAAGAAGACAGAATAACTTCCTATGCTTTATTCGTGCTTTGGAAAGAAGTATCTAGAGCGTTAGTGGTTTGCAGAGACAGACTTGCTCTCAAACAGTTGTTACAGCTTTTTTTTTTTTTTTTGCCTTTTCCATCTTAATAGGCATTTGTTTCTCTCTCATCTCTCTTTTATCTGTTGCTCTGTGATAGGATTGAATTATACCCTTAGGGTGAGTGCTAATTTCAGTGGGCTGAATTACTGCATGTATATAAAAATATGTCCATTCAATCATCCTGTTTCTTTATACGGAGAATGCAATCACAAGATACTAGCAGATGTGAGCACAATGAATGAATGCTAACATTCTCCCAGTGATTCAGGTATTACTCCCCCCGGCCCAATATTGACAAATTGGGTATTTAATGTAGACCATTTATTGTATCGCATACTATAAAGTACTCTGTCACTCTTCCAAGGATTACTAGGTTGTACTGTAACAGCAACATTTTCAGTAGCCTGACCTTGTTCTGGTCTCTAACCAACTCCCATCCCTCCTCTTCCTCAAGACACAAGAAGCTTCCAGGTCATTTCTTGCTCAGACGAGTCCGTTTGGCTCATCCAAGGATATTTCTCTACTTTCACTCTTAATTGTGCTGTTATTTGATGAGGGTCTTGGATACTAAAGTGTAGCTAGGTGACATAGCTACTGAAAGTACAAAGGTCAAATTGATATCTGTTCTGGTGACAAAAAGCAGGAACATAAAGGGCTTATGACGGATAAAGCACTCATTTTGATCTGGTGTCTTTTCTCCCTTGGTTTTTTAGAAGACTACTGTATTTCCGCAGGGACATGCACCCCAGGTACATCGTGAATTACCCAGTGCTCAAGGGAGTGTCCCTGGGATCCCATCTAGGCTTCCTTATTACCAGTTTGTTCTCATTTAAACTCCATCCCTCTCTACCTCTTTCTTTCTGGCTCTCTGATTTTTACCTTGGTTCTTCTGTCTGGACCCCAGCTCAAGCGAGTAGACCCCGTATTTTGGTATCTACATCTTGAACTCCCCCCAATTGTTTAGCCATCCCTCTGGATTTCTGTGCTTCCAACTATCTTTAGTAGGAAACCTCTTTTTTTTTTTTAAAGATTTTTATTTTATTTATTTGACAGAGAGAGAGATAGCCAGAGAGGGAACACAAGCAGGGGGAGTGGGAGAGGGAGAAGCAGGCTTCCCACTGAGCAGGGAGCCTGATGCGGGGCTCGATCCCAGGACCCCGGGATCATGACCTGAGCCGAAGGCAGACACTTAACGACTGAGCCACCCAGGCGCCCCAGTAGGAAACCTCTTAATTGCAACTACGTTCCTAGTATCTTAGATAGAACTTCCCTTAAAGATAACAAATACGGAAAATACTCCTTGAGTATCGATTCTTACATATACTGAAATTTGGGTGTGATTACAAAAAAAAAAAAAAAAGAGAGAGAGAAAGAGGCTTCACAGAGTTCCAATACTATTAGAAGATTCTGCAGCTGGCTCCAGAGAGTAACACTGGTTGCACCTCAATTGGGACTGATGTCTGCAGCACATATCATATGAAAACTGCCCTATGGCAGTGTTGATTCTCGATCTGAATGTGTGAATCAGACCTGGCCAGTGAGTGGAATAGAAAGTGAGGCCCAAATAATGTATACAAATCTCATAGGTTGGCTGCGTTGGTCAGGTGTGTTGCATATGCTCTATACATTTCACAGACCTACCAGATGTGAGCTCTGAGCAGTCACGGGCCTTGTCTTTCCTGTTTATGCCACAACCCCAGTGCTTAGGACTATGCCTGACACATAGTAGGCACTCAACAAATATTTGTTCAATCAATTCCTTCCTCAATATAACAACTACTGGAGGGGTGTTACAGCCATCTCCCTGTGACTGGAGAAGCTCCTTCCTGAGTCTGGGTTCGGATATCAAACTCATGCCATCAATCTTCTGGGAGGATCAAATAAATATTTATTATTCACACAGGTGGAGCATCTGAGACAAGGGGCAAGAAGACAGTTTTGCAGGAAGGACAGTTCTGGAATTTGGAGAGCAGCAAATGCACAGGTATTTATAAAGGGAAGCCTTTATAAGAAGGAAGGTCCTACCCCAAGTGAAATTTCAAAGAGGCAACAAGAAGGAGCACACATGCATGTGTGTGTTGTGGGGAGGTGGAGCGAGGTCTTATAATTCTTACGGAAGGAAGGCGAATTTCTGGATCGGCATCCAGAATTGGGAAATTCTCCCTTTGATGATTCGCCAGCATTATTTGTTAATATTTTTAAACTTCTCTGTCTCCCTCCCCATAGCTGATATGCTAATAAACACTACAGTTCTCAATCTTTTTCATTCAATATTAGTTGACATTTAAAATTAAATTGATAATGATTCCTTTTTTGCCTATATCTCATTGCTTGTAAAATGTAGAACGTATTCCTGGGACACCTGAATGGCTCAGTTGGTTAAGCATCTGCCTTCGGCTCAGGTCATGAGCCTGGGACCCTGGGATCCAGCCCGGCGTTGGGCTCCCTGCTCAGTGGGGAGCCTGCTTCTGCCTCTCCCCTCAGCTCATGCTCTCTCTCTCTCTCTCAAATAAATAAATAAAATCTTAAAAAAATGTAAAATGTATTTCTATAGATAAAAGTGACTCAATATGGCAGCGATCCTCATCCCATAGGGGGTCGCATATGAATTTGGGGATGGGAGATCCTGTGTAGTTTGCAAGAGGCCACCAAGTGATTCTGACACCATGCCCTCTATTAGAGGGGCAACCAGGCTTGCAGCCTTTCCTCTCTTTGAGTTTGGGTGTCATGGTGTGGAGGCGGACTGTTTAAAATTGCATGAGGGTAACTTTCCCAAGTTTTCTTCACGACATTTGGGACTAGTAAGTTATTCGTCTTTGTGATGTATGCTTTATGAATAGAACTGCTAAATCATCATTTATTTATTTGGCAGCTGCTAAGTGTTGACCCATGCTCAATCCTGGGAGGAGATTCAGGGATCACTGGGAGCCAGTCTAGGACTCTTCTCCTGAGACCAGGACAGAGTCCTTGGCGCTGTCACTTGCACCGTCGGAACTGATACTGTGGTAGCTCTTAGGTGGCCACCACTGACTGACAAAGATCACAGGGAAGGGAGTCTAAGTCCGGGTGTGAGAATCAGCTTTAACAGATCCATGAAGGCCTTGGAATAGTCAATTCCTTTCTCTGGCAGATGCAAGGGAGAACTAAAAGTATTTCTTACATAGAAAATGACCTTGCAAACTCCATCCAAGTTCCTTGTGAAAAGCGTCAGGTTTTAAGTTCCTTAGAGATACGGTGTTAAAGTTAAATTCTGGGTGGAAATTTGGTTTGCAAAGAAAGTCCATTCATTCAGCAAAACTCCAGACATTTAGTGATAGAACTAAATCGTCTAACATGATCTGAGTTACTCCTGATCCTGCATACTATGAAAGTGCGTACCTCAGGGCGCCTGGGTGGCTCAGTGCGTTAAGTGTCTGCCTTCAGCTAGGGTTGTGATCTCAGGGTCCTGGGATCGAGCCCTGAGTCTGCTTCTCCCTCTCCCTTTGCACCACCCCCCTCATGCTCTCTCTCAAATAAATAAAGTCTTAAAGAAAAAAAGAAAATGTGTACCTCAAAAACTCTCCTTTTTATCTCAATTCATTTTGTTGAATATAAAGTTAGAAAATTCTATTACTTGAGGCAAACTCTGTATATAATCAATATATAATAAAAGAGCTACAGATTTGATTAGGTAATGTTGTTTGTCATCTTATTGCCCAACATCAGTCATGTTACATATGCCACAATAGTAAAACTAAGGTGTTTGCCTTAGCAGTAAAGTTGGGTTTTGTTCTTTTTTTTTAAAGATTTTATTTATTCATTTGAGAGAGAGAGAGAGAGAGAGAGCACAAGCAGGGGGCAGGGGGAAAGGGAGAAGCAGACTCCCCACTGAGCAGGGAGCCAGCACAGACTCAAATATATATATATATATATTTAATAAAAAATTAATAAATATATAAATGACATTTTGATATATCAAATATATATATATTATATATTTATTAATTTTTATTAGTTCCTTTGACTTTTAATTGCAGGAATAAAAATTTATCCACTGACAGACATTAATATCTTCTTATTAAAGGAACTTTATTCATGTGTCAGAGTAGGAACCGAGGCAGGGCTGGTTCTGCAGGCTGTAAGGGGAAAAATACACACAGTGACACTGAGTCGGGCTCCAAATGCATGTGCTCTCTGTTTGCCTGAACTATACCTACTCCTGTATTTTTTCCTTAATTCCTTTGCCGATGCCATTCCTTCTCCTTGGAGTGCTCTTCTCCTCACTATCTCTGTATATGGAGCTCTTATTCATCTTTTGTGACCCAAACCAGTTGTCATTTTTCTCCCTGAAGTCAGAGCTGTGGGACATTATCTTTACAACCAGGTGTCTGCTCTCTTTTGTCGGGCCCACAGAACTTTACTTTCATTTTTCTGAACGTCTTTATAAAGTGTGCTTTGGGCTATAGGTATTTGCAAGCGTGACTTCACTTTTCCACCAGGATTAAGTTCCTTGAGAGTAGATTTTATGTCTTTTATATCCATGTAATGCCTACTGAGCCCATAGAGTTTATTAGTATTTGTAACCTGGTATTCATAATGGGTTTTGTTTCTTCATAGGATATGCTATCCCATTGGTACAGTCTTTGGAAGATGTGGTAGATATCTGAAACATGGAGCATAATGGAGGATGTTTGTAGTTTGCAACCTTATAAACTATTCAAGAAGAGTAGTGGACTGATTTCAGGAGAATAGTAATACCCAACGCTTATATAAATCTTGCCATGTGCCAGGCTCTGTTCTGAGCACTTTATTGGAATTTTCAACCCTCACACTTTAAGAAGAAATTGAGACACAGGAAGTACATGTAACTTGTTGGAGATCACAAAACTGGTAGTTTGCAGAGATGTGCTCTGGGACCACGTGGTTCTGGACTCCTTGCTCTTAACCTTCATGTTGTGCTGCCCAAACAAGGAGAGCCCCGTTTCCAAGGTCTCATCGTAGTGCTTTCCTTTGTGGAAACTCTCCAAGCAAGGAAGATTTAATATAACAATCAACAGTCCTTTTCAAGTTCTTGTCCTCATCCCTTTTTTGGAAGAAAATGCACTAAAAAGGGGAATCTGTCACTGAAGTCGAGAGGTATCCTTAATGTGTAATTCATGTGTAGGTCTACCAGGGAGGTATCTTTGACTGGTGAGATAAATAACTACAGATAAATTCTCATATGCTCATGCACTGATTCTCAAAGTCTGTTCCCTGAGCCAACAACATCAGTGTCACCTGCAAACTTGTTGGACATGCAGATTCTTGAGCCTCACCCTAGACCTACTAAATTAGTCTTCTGTGACTTTAATGCACACTTAACTCTGACAACTACTGCACTAGTTCACTGGTTCTTTAACTTGGCTGCACACTGGGATTGCCTGGGATTTTGAAAATCCCAGGGCTGTGTCTCTCCCCCAGAAATTTGGATTCAATTGGTAGGGTGCGGTCGTGGCACTGACAATTTTAAAAGCTCCCCAGGTGACCCAAATCTTCCACCCCAGTGAGAACCAAGACTCTGTCCTAATATTTAGGGTTTCTGGCATATTAATGAGCACCCAGTACAAACCTTATTAGTGAGGGGGCAGCTCTTATTGGTGACCATAACCATACAGGGCCTAGGATAGTACTTGGTATTTTGTAGGCTCTCAATAAATATCTGTGAATGAGTAAGTGTTACATAGATTTGTCATGCTTCATAAAGTATATAAGATAAAACAATATGGTATTGTAACATTTTACTCTCTTCAAAGAATATTCAAAAACTTTGTCCCAAATGAACCCAGACTGCCCATGTATGCTATTCCTTTTTGGGTCTTTGCAAATCAATCGCCTCTGCCTATAACGAATTCTCCTTCTCCTCTTCCAAACATTTCCTGGTTAACTTTTACTCTTCATTAAAGTCTCAATTTCTCAGCCTCATTTTCTGGGAAATGGGCCTTGACTGAGAAAAGCTGCCTAGGAGAGGCCCTCTCTAATGTCTTATTGAACCCATTGTTCAACTCCACTGCATTTTTTAATCTCATGAATGGAACTTGCCCACTTTTTAGACTGTTTAACCTTACTTCTTCTTCTTCTTTTTTTTTTTTTTTTAAAGATTTTATTTATTTATTTGACACAGAGAGAGAGAATGCAAGGGATCGATCATTTCTTCCTGCAGGACTATCCCACATGAGACGGTCTCTTGGTCACCAAATCAGGCCTCCCTTGATCCGATAATAAAATAATCTTCTTTGCCACGTGGATGCTGCATTGGTGAGAGATGCCATGCAATTTGTAGCTGCTGGTCATTCTCATGACCAGTATCTAAGGCCCAGAAAATGGGTTGGCTGGTGTTTTGGTTCTATTTGATTCTGCTCTTGTACAGATGAGCTATTTGGGAGCTTCGGTCTCAATACCAACTTGTTAAACCTGACCATCTGTTGGGGAGGATTTTATTTTAGATGAGAGCATCTGGGTCCTCATTTACATTTGCTGAGGTTAATAGACCTGACAACCTTCCTCTGTTCTCAGCAGGGAGCACAGCCTGGAACTGCTGGGGAGGAGGCAGCTGAGCTCTTCACTGGCTGTTCTCAAATACACTCTCCCCACCTGCAGGCATTTCTATCTTGTCTTAAGACTCTTATTTCTTAAAGCCATAGCTTTCTAGTCCATAGATGGCACCCAACTGAGAAGGTGTCCTAACTGGCCTGAGGTTGTAGTAGGCTATGACGTGGCAGGATGAAGGGAAATCGCAGAGACCTCAGGCCTGGTCTCACCACTGCCACTTAACTTAATGACCTGGGGCAACACCATGACCTCTCTGAAAATAAAGGAGAAAATATCTATCTTGTAGCTTTTGTGAAAATTAACAATATTCATTACAGTGCCCAACACGGTGCTCAGTGAGTGGCCATGATGATTTTTATGTTTCTGCAGGCCACCACTTGGGAGATTCTGCAGGAACTTCACATACCCTTCACTTGATTCTCATCACAACCCCACTGCAGGCTGTATTTCCTGGGAAGCAGACCTGAGATGGGTTAGTGGGTGGGATGTTATGAAGTATTCTTGGGATCAGCACTGAGGGAAGAGCGGGGAGGATGAGGGACAGGGCAGAGGGAGAAGCTGAGCAAGGACTCAGCCCAGTGACAGCCTCAGTTGATTCTATGGGAGCTCT
Organism: Leptonychotes weddellii; assembly: GCF_054177405.1. NCBI lineage: Eukaryota > Metazoa > Chordata > Mammalia > Carnivora > Phocidae > Leptonychotes > Leptonychotes weddellii. The sequence goes on from NC_138369.1 coordinate 65,454,000, forward strand.
GGAGCTGGAAAATACGCTGAAGGATTGTCCTGAGTTGGGCCAAGAGGCCCAGGTCTTTATACCCCTGCATCTGCCAGACATTGAGTGAGGGTGCCTGGCGTCTGCTAGACAAGGGCTCTCTCTGCAGTGAGGCGTCACTAAAGGAGATTGCAGCTGAGGCTTTCTACCAACAGCTCTCCCAGCAGCCAGGTGACAAGCCCTTCACCGTAGAGGGATCTGGTGGTTGTCACCTATCCCAGGCTTGGAGTTTCTTTCCTAAAAACATAAGGATACACATGGGTGTGCATGGTGTGTAGTGAGAGAAGAGAAAAAAGAGAGGAAAGAGGACAGACTGGAACCTAACATCGTTTTCTTAATTTTATTAAATTGAGGCCCTTTGGGAATGAAGCCAACTGGATTTACAAGGTGCAACTTGCTTTAGGCAAGACCCTTTTGAGCACGCACCTAAGTAATCTCCCTCAACTTCCCAGAGAGATAAATCAACTGAGAATCCTCTTCCTCCTTGTTAAAAAAAAAACAACTAGGGAATAGGATGAGCTGAAGAGAGAGCAAGGAGGTGTCAAAGTAAGAATTTGCTGGAAAAAGTCAAACAGGAGACTTCATGCAAGACTATTGCACTATGGGAAAGACAGTGACCTCATAGGAGAAGGGAGTATTGCAGGTATCAAAAATGGGTTTGTAGATATTTCTTA
>NC_138369.1:65455191-65484253 GCF_054177405.1 Leptonychotes weddellii
TGGGGAGGGATGTGCTATGGTGAGTGTTGTGAATTGTGCAAGACTGTTGAATCACAGATCTGTACCTCTGAAACAAATAATGCAGTCTATGTTAAGAAAAAAAAAAAGAAGAAAGCAGGAGGGGAAGAATGAAGGGGGGGAAATCGGAGGGGGAGACTAACCATGAGAGATGATGGACTCTGAAAAACAAACTGAGGGTTCTAGAGGGGAGGGGTGTGGGAGGATGGGTTAGCCTGGTGATGGGTATTAAAGAGGGCATGTTCTGCATTGAGCACTGGGTGTTATGCACAAACAATGAATCATGGAACACTTCATCTAAAACTAATGATGTAATGTATGGGGATCAACATAACAATAAAAAATTAAAAAAAAAAGATGACCCCATTTTGTGATCTTGAACTTACATTTTGTCCTTATCAGCATTTCCTCTCCTTGGGACAAAGTATGTCCATGCTAGGGAAGAGGGGAAGAGTAGAGGTTTTAATGCCTAATGGAGAATAGGGACTTTTTATTTGGAAAATGGAGCCCTAAGTATGTTAAAAGATGACTGAAATGAACAAAAGTGAACTGAAATTTCATTTGGTTTTGACATAGTTTATGCAGAGTTTGTGGTTACCAGTGTCCTAGGGAATGAGTGGAAAAGTACACAAATGATTATGCCTACAAAACTGAGAGTCTAATCTGTGGGCAGGTGAGTAAATGAAATTCTCTGTGCCTGGAAGCATGTGTACACATTGTGTATGGCAGGAGGGAAGGGGGCTGGTGGGAGGGGGCTCATTTGCAGGCCAAACTGTGTGGGCAGAAACATTTTGAGGAAACTCCCATAACATTCACCAGCTGCAGAACATTCTGTGTGTTCACGAAGGGCCAAATTTACACTCTGTTAAAATAAACTTAACAGAATCAACATGAGATAGTTTTCAAATGAAGCCCCCTCTCATATCAACAATCCATAAATCTAAACCAGTGTAAGTGCAAAGAAAGGGGGAAAATGTTTTAGTTGGTAACAACCAGATAAATCAGTCCTGGAAATTGTAGTAGCCAGTGCATTAAACAAGAAAGATTTACAAGAGATCAGAAAATGCATTTAGTTTTGTTCTCCACTCTTCTTTTAAATTTTATTCAGTGGGAAAGATCCTTCCCTTGCTTTTGTATAGAAACGTAGGCAAAACTTAGGAAAAAAAAACTCCAGGATTTTCCCAGTAACTCTTAGATAATAGAAGTCCCATGATCACTATAAATTGCAATTGTCATCTCACGTTAGCAACTGAAAATGCTCTTTTCCAAATAATAATTTCCAAATAATAATCACAGCACAGAACTTGTTAGATGATCTAGCTTCCTCCTAGTGATTTCTCCTTCCCAGTTAGTTAGCCTGGTCCCTCTTTTCTCTTGTTCACCACCTGAGTTTAGGATGGTGGTCATTGGGGTTTATGGCTCTTGTTGGAAGACTTTGGATGATACCTAGCTTTTTAGAGAATTATCTGGAGAATTAAGAGGTAAATGCTAAATGGGAAGATGGAAAAGGTAGGCACTAGAAGGAAACAGAGGTCCCAAGATCAAGATCCTTTTTATTACTACTACAACCCTATGTTCTTTCATGGTATTCCATACATGATCTCCGGGTATCAGAAACATTTGACCTGTGGACAGATGGATGTACAGTTATTTGTCAGATGCACCCCTAAAATCAGCTGATAACCTCACCTTCTCAGGTTTAGTTCCTTCTGTTCTCCAACTGCAATTACACATACTAAGCTCTCCCAGGATCACACTAATGCCCCCTCAACAAAGCATAGGGTTAGGAGATTCCACACTCCCTTTTATTAAGATGTGAGTGTAAGATTCAGACTGACTCTCTCCCTAAATAATAATAAATCCTCCTTATAAATATTTCTCTCCTTGTATATCTTCCTTAGGGGTCAGTTACCTAGCTGGTCCTCACTCAAGGCAAGTATCACCCAGTGATTGCCCTCATGCCTTGCCTGAGCTAAGTTATATTATCTAAGTGCTAATTTAATATTGCCCAGTCCCTAGACGTGCTTTGGCTGTGATAAACCTCCTTAGTGTGGGTGGGGGGCAAGTTGGATTTAATTCAGTCTGCCTCATCCCTCTAAAATACAGCAAAGCAAAACTGTCTTAGACTCAATAATTCCTTATAGTTTACATCCAATTGAAATGACTTATGTTTCCTTTTCTCAATGGCAGAGTAAACTAATGACCCTCCTTTCCCAAGACAAATGCTGCCACTAATGAGGTCAGGTGGACCTCAGATTTGTTTCTAGACACCAAAAAGCCTAACTTCATTGGTTTTTCTAGTTTTCCTCACAGAGAAATATGCTTAGTACTCATTATAACAGAGGCAGCACTGGAGGTCCCAGAAATCACTCAGAGCATTTACCTCCCTGCCAGCCCTGAATTTACCTTTGGAAGGACTTTTTACCAATCGTATGACTGTTCAGGGAGTGCTTTGTTGACAGATTTTCTGAAAAATCTCTCCTGAGGCCCTCTAGAGACATTTCCTAGTATTTATTAATGCTTTGCCAAGTTAGAGTGTTTGAATTTCCTATAACTAGATTAGTATCAGATTTTTCAAGTTACTATCTGTAATGTTGCTAAAGGAAGGGAAGGGACCAAAAGGAAATGAGGCATTGATGTCATGTGATTGGGCACCTGCCACTCTGTTGAAATATTCTCAGATGTGTACATTCATTGTACACCTGCATTTTATGATAGAACATGAAACCGCAACTCATAGCATCTATGTGGGTCCATATGGTCTATGCTTATTATCTATTTTATATTATTTCAGCATTCTGTCATGCAATTACTCTCTATTTAAGCTTTTAGTTTCCTCCTTTTAGAAAGGTCACATGCAACAGAGGAAACATTTGCTTAAAATAAACCATCTTTGACTGCTTCCTCTTCTGGCAATGTCAAGTGATAATATCTCTGAGCTTCGATTTCCTCATCTGTAAAATGGGAATAATTTTAACTGCCCCACATAATTGGGAGTGTTAAATCACCAAAATATGTTAAGTCCCTGGCTGGGAGGGTTCTCAATAAATATTTATTCAACATATGGTAGATAAAATTATGACCCATTCTGGAAAGCATCTGTGAGGTTAGGGAGTCTGGGTCCAGTGTCCTGTTCATCACTACTGTCTCCGGGCTTGTGGAGATGCTCACAGAAGTGGCATAGCTTGTCAAGGTCATGCAGTGAAATCTGGGTAGATGAAAACTCTAACCCACTTCTTGCCCATGCTCACTGCGTTCACTGTTCCTTCTATCATAACTTGATATCCTTTGCTAAACATCGTGGTTCTAAACCTAAGTACTTTTCACGTCATCCTACTAATTAATAGGGGATCCTGTGGGAGATGTTCCAAATAATTTAATGCCCTTAAAACCTATTGTGAAATAAATTTTGTGTATAAATTGCTGAAGGGAAAAAAATCCTATAATTTCAGAGTTCTATAATTGCCACTAATGCAAATAGTATTCACATGTACATATACTCATTTTCAAAGCTAATCAGTTAGATGAGATTTTAGAGAAGCTAACCTCTTTTTCTACTTAATAAGGCACAGAAACTTCAAATTAGAAATGATGTCATTCTTTTTACTATGGGAGCCTGATAGTCCCAAATGATTATTAGACAAATATGTTTCTCAGAGGAGTCATGCTGGAGATTTGAGCATTGTACTGACATGAAATAATTATCTCTCACCCTTTGGGAGCCCTCACATGCAGAGTTTAAAAGAGGAATGAAATGCCTGTAAGATGATTAGTACAATGGTAATGCTGTTTTTAATACTTCTGAAGCCAAGAAACTTGTAATAGACATCATTGAAAAGAGGAAAAATGATATAAAGTTAAAAAAAATGCCAAAATGGAATATTTCTTTGAGAATTTTTTTTGAAATATTCTACTTGGACTTTTTTCTTGGGTTATGGTAAACATATTCTGTTTTCATGTAGTAAGAGTAACATTTGTGTATCACTTGACTCATGCGGCCAGAAATGTTTTCCATACATGACTTCAGTTTTTTTTTTATACTTAACTAGTTTAAGCAAAGCTGAGTAAGTTTAATTACACTCTTTTTAAAGATAACACAGGTGAAGCTTAAGGTGATGAAGTAACTTTGGAATTCATCAAAGAAGTGAATAGAAAGGGCTTGGAAAAAGAGAAGTCACATGTTCCTTAGAGACTGGGGAGAAATGGTTTCTAAATTTTTTTTTTTTAAGATTTTATTTATTTGTGAGAGAGAGAATGAGAGACAGAGAACATGAGAGGGAGGAGGGTCAGAGGGAGAAGCAGACTCCCCGCCGAGCAGGGAGCCCGATGCGGGACTCGATCCCGGGACTCCAGGATCATGACCTGAGCCGAAGGCAGTCGCTTAACCAACTGAGCCACCCAGGCACCCGGGGAGAAATGGTTTCTAGATGGTTACCTATGTGGTTTGGATCCGGAAGCCGATGATATTTGCATCCGACATAATCTGTGACACTGAAGGCAAAGCCATCTTTGGAGAAAGAATGGAACAATATAGGTTGGGACATGAGGAGAATAGTAAGTGGTGGCAGAGGGCAGAGTCACCAAGACCTAATTCAGAGCCTCCAAGATAAGCACAGGGATGCAGGCTCAGACAGGAATAAAACCATCTCTGGACAGTTACCTCTGAAGGTCAATTACTGCTTCAAAATAGCATTCTCAGTTCCTCCTTCTCTTCCCTAAAATCTGAGAACTAGAATATCAGTGTGGTTAATGTTATACTTTTCAATATAATATTTTGGACCCTAAGAGTTACAACTGAGCACAAAAAACACAGCAGGATTGAAAGAAGTAACTACCTCCTCACCAAATGGAGTATAAATTCTTGAGGACCTCATTAGCAACATCTGTGGTGTCATCCTTGGGTCAGCAGCTGTGACGGCGCTGCGTGTTGTCATCTATTTCCCACCCTGCAAAGAATCCACTGAGTGTCTCAGTCTTGGATACTCCGAATGGTCTGTCCTTGCATTCCAAGCCTGGACCCCCACTTCTCTATGCCTTAATTCAACTGGTTCAAAGGTCATAGAGGGAGGAAATTCAAGATTTGTAGAATTGGGGATGAGACAAGGTGAAGAGATAAGATGAAGTGGGATGAGAAGAATTATTCAGGGAGGTGCAGAGTCAGAACATTGCACCTCAAAGTCCCTAAGGGGTAGCATGTACCCCCTATACATATGATTCATGGATTCCAGTGGGCCAAATAGTAGTTTAAGATGGACACTTCCTTCCACTTACAATGCTCCTCAAGGCAGGATTTTGTTGTGAAAGTTACGTGGGCATTGGAACTAGATAGTTGTGACTCTCACCTACAAGATCCACAAAGGATTGCTGTACCAGCTAATACTGACAGAAAATTCAACTTTAGATTATTTGTACAGTGAAGGAGATGAATTGAGTATTTTAGATGGAAGTCCAGGGCCTGGTTGTGTTTCATGGTTGATTTGATTCAATAGCTCAACAATGGTATCAGGACCCAATTTCCATCCCATCTCTCAACGAAAGACACTAGATGGCTGACTACCATTCCCACACTGCATGCTTCCTTAGCCCTGTCCAGATTGTTGACTTCAGCCAATCAGCACATTCCATTGCTCTGGACACCATCATTGTTTCAGAAAAGAATATAAATTCTGTGCTTGTTAACTAGGGTAAGTTTTAGATTTAGATTCTGGGACTGGAACCACCTTTATTGAATGAACCACTTAGTTGTGACTACCTCTGTGAAGGCACCTTAGAAGGGGTCATTGAGAATGGCAAGCCTTGCAAGGCTTGGTAGACAGGTTACATGGTAGTCTGCAAGCTTTGAGTTCTTCATCTGTACATTATGGAAAATGTCAGGGCTGACAGGAATGTTGCATTTCGTAAACATCCGAAAATCTCCTAGTGTAGCGCTTGGCATGCAGTATGTTGGCTTATTTTTCTCTCCCTCTTGTAAAGCAATAATGTCCTGAATAATGAAGCACAGATACAGAATTGGGTAAACTAGTTTGCAAAGTACTTTCCAGCTCTCATATTTTATACTTCCATGATAATTTGTGTCACTTTGTTTGCATTTTATTACCTTAAAAATTCCAAGGACTTTAGGGCAACATTCAACCACTGATAGACCTTTGTTTTTTTCTTCTTCCCCTTGCTCTTTTACTTTACCCATTTTTATTATAAAATATAACAGAGGCACCTGGGTGGCTCAGTTGGTTAAGCATCTGCCTTCAGCTCAGGTAATGATCCCAGAGTCCTGGGATCCAGCTTCCCTGCTCAGCTGGGGGGTGGGGGGGTGGGGGGGTGGGGGGGAGGGGCTGTTCTCCCCCTCCCTCTGACCCTCTCCCCTGCTGATGCTCACTCTCTCTCTTTCTCTCTTTCACGCACTTGTTCTCCCTTTCTTTCTCCAATAAATAAATAAAACCTTTTAAAAAATTTAACATCCATTACACAATCCTTGCTCCATTTTTAAATGTTAAGCCTTAACATGATCTATGGGAGTGGTAGAAACAATTTCTCTTAAAGTTAAATTTTGTACTTGTGAGTAAAGTGGAGTTCAATGCAATGTTTGCACCCGTTCATTTTGTTGGTTATGAGAGCCATTTGTCATTTGTCGTGAAGCTGGATACAACTGTGAGAAATGGAAAAAAGAGGCAATGAAGCCAAGCGACATTCTATGAGAACTTTGGAGAAATTCTTAACCTCCTAGTTCCTCCATTTTCAAAATTGAGAGAAAGAAAGAAGGAAAGGAAGGAAGGAAGGAAGGAAGGAAGGAAGGAAGGAAGGAAGGAAGGAAGGAAGGAAGGAAAACATGAATTATGAGGATTAAATAAGGAACATGAAGGCTGAAGCAATTTCTGCCAAGATGGTATGATAAATAAATGATCCTTATAATCATAATCTCTAAAATTAACAAATTTGCTTTTAAAGGTGCTTTTAAGTATGTGTTTAATAAAATGAATTGATGCTGTTAGAAGTCAGAATATAGGCTGTCCTTAGAAAAACAGTGACTGTTTATCAGTCAGGTTCTCCAGAAAAACAGATCCAGTAGGAAATGTATATGCATGATGTATATAGTATATGTGTGTTTACACACACACACACACACACACACACACACAAAGAGATTTAATTGAGGAATTGGCTTACACAGTTGTGCGAGCTGGTAAGGCTAACATCTGTTGGACAGGCTAGCAGGCTAGAAATTCCTGGGCAGGATCCCATGCTACAGTCTTGAGGCAGATAAAATCTCAGTTTTAAAGGACTTTCAGATGATTGGGTGGGGCCTACCCACATCATTGAGAATAATTTCCTTTATGTAAAGTCAAGTGTTGTAGATGTTAACTAGTTCTATGAAGCACCCTTACAACACCTAAACCAGCACTTGATTGAATAGCTTAGCCACATGAACACATAAAACCATCACAGACTGGAAAGAAACATGAAGGGAACTTCTAGAGCAGTACCTGTTTCTTGATTTCGGTGCTTGAATTTGGGAAATTCTTTATGCAGTACATTTATGATATGTGTATTTCTCTCTCTCTCTCTCTATATATATATACACACACACATATATATAATACTTTAATAAAAGCTTTTAAATTTTATTTATTTCTATTTTCTCTACAACCCAAATCAGAGAGAGCAAGGGATTTCTTCTCATGCAGATTTATCTGGTGGCTGCTTTTGGGACTGAATAAAGGAGAATTCTGTGATTGCATCCAGTCTTGGTGGGTGTGATTATTGTGATCAGTTGGTGATAGCTACAATAGACAGGGACAACATGTCACTCCTGTGTTGACCATCTTTCTGGTTATTACAGTTTTAAAGTATGTGGACTCTATGAAGTCCTAAAATACTTAATACTATGAATATGTTATGTATTGTTAAAATAATGCTATTGCTAAAATGGTCTTTGTATAAGTGGTTAATTTAACAACATTTATTCAGTTATAAGAGCCCTTAATATGACTTTCTTGTCTACATTCATTTATCTTCACATCTGCTTTTTCTCTTGTTCTTTTTTTTAGTTACAAATGATGAATAAAGTACATATGACAAGATACAGTTGGAAAATAGCACCGTGTAAACACTACTTGGACTGGCAGTTAGGAGACTTGAAATCTAGTATATATTCTGATGAAAGTTGCATGGTTTTCTGCATCCTGATTTCCTCTCAGTCTTACTTGATGAACCAGTCATTAGGGCCTGGACTCTTACATTTCTCATTGACAAAGGAAATAAAAAGTATGAGATCACTGTTCTCCATTCATCCTTCATAGTTGGCCCTATATTGCCAAAGATCAGGTTGAAATCGAAAGAAACTTCCAGGTACCTCTCTCCCATCTGACTCTTTACACCTGATACAGGCTACATTTTTGTTAACCAGGTTCCCTCATGGTGTAAATTATAATGGCTGCTGGCAATGATTATACTGAAGAAGGTGGCATGGAAAGGACCTGCTTTCTGGTCATGCCAGGTTGTTAATACTTAACGGTGGACAAATGTCATGGTCATCTGTGAGTGATTCTTTTCTCTGTATGGACTCTAAACAGAAAAGCCTTTTTTTTTTTTTAATGCCGGATAACCCCTTCATAAACAAATGATCAGGCCATGTTTCTCTCTGGCATTGGGTGGAAGGGTTAGGACTAGGGTGAGCGAGTGAGGCCCTTGCCTCACGTACAGAATTTTAGGGGGCTCCAAAAACTTAATAGTCAAGATCAATATTACATTAAAATAGTATTGATCTTGATTAATGAGTTGTTTTTGGCTTCCCTTAACTACTGCCCCAAAGCAAGTTGAGTAGAACACAACTGATGTCTTTAGGGCCCTTTCTTTTCCTTTCTGTTTCCTAAACCCACGTGGTTTGGATTTTATACTTTCTCTTGAATATGTAGTTTCTCTTCCTTAGGTATTTCCATTTTAAATGTATCCAAGCTTAGAAATACCCAGGGGAAAACAGCAGGCAAGGTTTTAAGGTGAATAGTTGTAATTCAATAGATAAAATGAGCCAAATGGGCAAAAGAAAATACAAAGGGAACATAGAGGCAAAAACGATATAGAAATATTTTCTGATTAAACGGTGGATGTTCAATTCTTATTATGAAATTTAAGATTTATAAATTTCAGAAAATTGTGAAGAGTAGGAATATTACCTTCCAACCATCTTTACTGCCAACAAATATGTTGATGAGTATCTTCGCATTCTCTCTCTCTCCCCACCTCTGTACATCTAATATCTATTATCCATCCATCTATCTATCATCTATCACTTATCGTTTATCATCTATCTATGTGTGCAAATATATATAGTCAAAAATTATATCTATATTTATATACCATTTTGTATACTTCCTTTTCCACTTAAAATTTTATAAGCATTGTCCTATGTCAACTGAAGTGTACATTTATAAATATTTGTGTTACAAGGCACTCTATTTACATACTAAATTTCAGTTAAATATTTACCTCTTGCTATACATTTAACTCTATTCAATTTTTTTTGCTATCGTAAATATTTATAAACATAAGTCTTCAATCATTGTCTAAGGAGACATTCTTTGAAGTTAAACCATAAAGTCAAATGCTATAGGCTTTTAGGTAGTTAACGAGGCAGACTGCCAAATTGTTTCCCAAAAAGTCTTTTTATAGAATTATTGACAACATTCCATCTTTTTTCATTATTTTTAATGCTTAAAAAGTCCTTTCCAAATCTGAGATACATTATTCAGATATGTTTCCTTTTTCGAATTTGTTTTTCATTGTTCGACTTTTGACATTTAACAGTGTAATCCATTGGGGTTTAATTTCGAAGTAAAGAGTGAGTGTTGCAGTTGCACTTTGGGATCTAATTTAATGTAGAGAAAGCAGAGGTCTTGGTCTGTGTGGTACAAAACTTCCATGTATAATTCTGGATTTTGGGTTATTCTTTTTTTCTCATGGATATGATTCTCCTTGCTCTGTTTAGCAAAGTTTATTTTGTATTAAATTAGACTAATATAAATCATATCACTCATGCTTGCCTTTGGCTTGTTTTTCATTTAATGTATCTGTGCCCATCTTTTAGTTTTACCTTTCAGAGTCACTTTATTTTTAGCTCTGCCTTCTATAAATAGCAGGTAGTTAAGAAATGTTTCTTTAACAAAATATTTAACCTATTTACATTTATTTTAAGTAATACTTATTTTTCTTGCTGTCTTATGTTTACATTTGATTTTTATTTTGTCTAATGCTTTATGGGTTTCATTTTTTTCTCAAATGATTTTATTTTTTTAGTTTTTAAAATTTTATAAATGGTTTTATTTAAATTTTCAAAATGTATTACTGAATCTATATGTATTTGTTTATTGTCATCAAGAATAAATGAGTTTTGAGGTGCCTGGGTGGCTCAGTGGGTTAAGCGTCTGCCTTGGGCCCAGGTCATGATCACAGGGTCCCGGGATCAAGTTCTGCATTGGGCTCCCTGCTCAGCGGGGACCCTGCTGCTTCCTCTGCCTGCAGCTCCGCCTGCTTGTGCTCTCTCTCTCTCTGACAAATAAATAAATAAATAAAATCTTTTAAAAAAAGAATAAATGAGTTTTTAGAATTTTTCTTTCAGCTAATATGAAATAATAGTTACTCTCTTTGTTGTAACGATAAAAGAAAAAAAGAACTGAACAAAATATATAAAAAAATAGTTTCCAAGACAGTGAGTATATGATAACAAAGGACAGTGACCCCAGAAGGAGATATGGGAATCAGACAATATTAGCCCTCTGATTGACCCAGCATCGTGCCTTGAGAGTTTCCAGGCTGTGGGGCAAGGAGGGAAAGCGTAGGCAGAGTCCAGTAGACTTCACTTGTTGAGCAGACAGAGTTGGGAATTTGGGGAGACGAGGCAACTAGAATTCAAAGGACAAACTACGGAGTAGGAGAGAGTTGCATGAAGTGAGATCTGAAAAGAGACCCCTCAAGTATTCTGTAGACCACTGATTAATGCATGTGAGGAAAACTTCTAGAGGCTGTGGAAATATTCACTCTAAAGGGAAAAAGAAAGCAATACATTATTATTAACTATAGTTACCATGCTGTACATTAGATTTCCAGAACTTATTCATCTTATAACTGAAGGTTTGTCCTTTGACCAACATCTCCCCATTTCTGCAACCCCCGTCCCCTGGTAACCACCATTCTACTCAGTTCCCATGAGTTCAACATTTTTAGATTTCACAAACAAGTGAGATCATGCATTATTTGTCTTTCTGTGTTTGGTTTATTTCACTTAGCATAATGCCTTCTAGGTTCATTCATATTATCACAAAGACAGGATTTCCTCCTTTTTTTAAGGCTCAGTATTATCCACTGTATATATATATATACCAAATTTTTAAAAGATATTTATTTATTTATTTATTTATTTATTTATTTGAAGAGTGAGAGAGAGAGAGAGCGTGCAAATGCACAAGCATGGGGGGCAGCAGAAGGAGAAGGAGAAGCAGGCTCTCTGCTGAGCAGGGAGCCTGACACAGGACTCGATCCCAGGACCCTGGGATCAGGACCTCAGCCAAAGGCAGACGCTTAACTGATTGAGCTACTAAGGTGCCCTTATACCAAATGTTTTTATACATTCATCTATCAATGGACATTTAAGTTGTTTTCATATCTTGGCTACTGTGAATAATGCTGCAATCAACATAGGTGTGCATATATCTCTTTGGGAGAGTGATTTTATTTCTTTTGGATATATACTCAGAAGTGGAATTGCTGGATCATATGGTTGCTTTATTTTTAATTTCCTGAGGAGCCACCGTTCTTTTTTCTATAATGACTGTACCAATTTATATTCTCACCAACAGTGTATTAGGGTTCCCATAACCTTGCCAATATATGTTATCTATACATCCTTACCAACACTTGTTAGCTATAACAAGTTGGCTATAATTAATAATAATGTATTGTATGCTTGAAATTTTCTAAGAGAATAGATCTTAAATATCCTCACCACACACATGCACACACACATAGTTACAAAGGTAACTATGTGAGATGATGGATATATTAATTAGCTTGAATGTGGTAATAATTTCACAGTGTATATGTATATCAGAACATCACATTGTACACCTTAAGTATATACAATTTTTATTTGTTAATTATACCTTAATGAAGCTGGAAAAAAATAAATCCAGTTTTGTCACACCAAAAAACAAACAAATAAACGTAAAGAATAGAAGAAACAGTTCTTGATGCTCACTCTAGGCTAGGAACAGTGCCTATTTTTCTATTAGCCAGACTGGAAAAACTCATAATTCATTTAAATATTGGGTAGAGTACTCAGAAGTGTCTTGCCTCCACAGAGGGGGGAAATTAGCCTTAGACTAACTGCTTTTCTGGTCCCATCTAACAATCTTAAAAGCAAAATTGAAAGGTTCAAACTATATCCAAGTTATTAAACTTTGTCCCAGAACAAAGCTCAAGAATATTTATGAGAATACAAAAATATCCATCATCCAACAAGGCCATAGCCAATAAAAATTATTTGGCATCCAATAAGAAGATACCAAGTTTACAAACAAATAGATGTCATTGTCTATAATGTGGAAAAACATATACTGATTCAAATTTAACCAGAACTGACACGGATGTTAGACCTAGTAGAAAAGGGCATCGAAATAGTTACTTCATTATTTACACTCAACAAATTAAGTAGAGATACAGAAGATATTGAGAAGATATTAAAAAGATTTGTGTAGACAATATAAAGTACTCTCTAAACTTAATAAAAGGACAACAAAAATGGAAAAGTATTCCAATATTTTGAAAATATTTTGAAAATATTTCACTTATTCAAAATGATATGTCCATGACAAAAAAATCACATTGAAATATACTCAGTGTCATTAATCAATGGAAATTAAATGGAAACTACACTATTTCACTACCCACCTATTAGAATGACTAAAATTAAAATGAAAGACCTCCTTGACGAGCATGTGGAGGGACTGGAACTCTCATATACTGCTGAAAAGAATGTTAAATGGTACAACCTATTTAGAAAACAATTTGGTAGTTTCTAATAAAGTTAAACATACCTACCATATGGTCAGCCTTTCTGTGTCTTGGTATTTACCCAAGAAAAATAAAAGCAAATATCTACATAAAGATTTGTATGGGGTGCCTGGGTGGCTCAGTCAGTTGAACATCTGACTTTTTTTTTTTTTTAAGATTTTATTTATTTATTTGACAGAGAGAGACACAGCGAGAGAGGGAACACAAGCAGGGGGAGTGAGAGAGAGAGAGAAGCAGGCTTCCCGCGGAGCAGGGAGCCCAATGCGGGGCTCGATCCCAGGACCCTGAGATCATGACCTGAGCCGAAGGCAGACGCTTAACGACTGAGCCACCCAGGTGCCCCGAACATCTGGCTCTTGATTTCAGCTCAGATGATGATCTCAGGGTTGTGAGACTGAGCCCCATGATGGGCTCTGTGCTTAGCGTGGAGCCTGCTTGAGGTTTCTCTCTCTCTCCCTCTGCTCCTTGCCCCCACTTGTGCTCTCTCTCTCATTCTCTCTCTCCCTCTGAAATAAAATAATCTTTTCTAAAAAAAGATTTGTATAACAATGTTTATAGTAGCTTTGCTTGTAAAATCAAAAACTGAAAAACAACCCAAATGTTTATCAACAGGTAAATGGGTACATAAATTGTGGTATATTCATACAATAGAGTACGACTAAGCAAAAACAAACTATTAATGCACACTACAGCATGAATGAATCTCAAAAACAATATATATGGTATGATTCTATTTACGTAGAAGTCTAAAAAATGTAAACTCATCTATAGTTATAGTTAGCAAGGGGATTGGAGGGGCTGAGGTTAGAATTACAAGTGTACATGAGGAAATTTTCAGGGATGATGGCTCATTATCTCACTTGTGGTTATAGCTTTTTTTTTTTTAAGATTTTATTCATATATTTGTCAGAGAGAGAGAGAGAGAGAGAGAGAGAACGAGTGTGGGGGAGGAGCAGAGGGAAAGGGAGAAGCAGACTCCCCACTGAGCAAGGAGCCTGATGGGAGACTCGATCCCAGGACCCTGGGATCATGACCTGAGCCAAAGGCAGACGCTTAACCATCTGAGCCACTCAGGTGCCCCTGTGGTGATAGTTTCAAAGTCATATTTAAAAGCAAAAACTTGCTAATTTTTATTCTTTAAATATGTGCAGTTTACTGCATTTCAATTTTATCTAAATAAAACTATTTTTTTAAACAATAAAATAGTTTTCTTGACATCTCCTATTTAAGATTTAATCAGTAAACTTTATTTTAATCCATTAACTTTTAGACTTGACATAATCCAGGATTTTAGATCCAGTTTATTACTATTGAACATTTAGTTTGCATTTAATTTTTAATGCTATTTTGACAAATATTTAGGCTTAACATTTTAACTTCTTACAATGCTTATGATTAAATCTTTATAACTTGTCAATTTTTGAGCATTATTATTATTTACTTGTTGCTTTCTTGGATTATAGCTTTAGACATTCAAATGCATAAGTGATGTATTTTCTGAGACATTCCAAAATCATACATTTATCTTCTATATGAAACATACTGAGTAAAACATTTGGGGTAACTACACTTGCTTTCAGAATTCTATAATATATCCCCCACGTTTCCTGGTACTGAAAAAGAAAAAAAGTTTAAGGATAATCTGAGTATTGAATCTTTGTAGGCAAAATTTTCCTCAAGTAGATTCATAGAATAACTTTTTCCTTCATTAATAAATTAATCATGAAATGTCTAGATTTGGGCTTCCTTTCAGTTAATTTTGGTGTTAAGCGGGTCCCTTTGATTTTAAGACTTTGAACAGTTAGAGTTCTATTATTTGTCTGTTTGTTTCTTTTATGATGTCCACTCTATTTGTTATATTCTTTTCTCTAGCAACTATAGTTCTCTATTAGTTAAATCTCTATTTTCTCTTCTCTACTCTGTCATCTTCTCAATACTTTCTTTTATTAATCCTCCTTTGTCCTCAACACCTTGATTTGATTTCCTATAGTATCAGTTTTCCTTTTTCTACTTCTAACGCAAAATTAAAATCTGTATCAAAAGTAGGAAAAATTTCCTTTTCTTACCTATTTTTTCATCTCTTCTTGCACCTCTGTTAGGTCCTTTTCACCTCGTATTTTATATCTTATAACTTATCAAATTTTATTGGAATTATAAAGCTGGTAGCTTAAATTTTTACTTTAGTTTCCTATAGTATTTTTTAACATATGATTTTCTCATCCTGAATATGAATCTTTCATTCATTGTTCAGAATATTTTCATTCTTAATTCTTGTTGTTGATGTTTTTTAAATTTAATATCAATCACTACAAGTTCTTTGTTGTTAAAAAAAGCAATGGCACTGTCCTAAGCTCTAGACATGCGGAGTTCGAATTCTTACATGACCTCTGGGAGGGAATGAATTCAATCTCGAATGAATAAAATTCCTTTGTGCCTGATGTTTGCCAAAAAACCAGAGTGGGTCAGTTTTTTTCTGGTCTCCCAGATTGTCTAGCTTGTTTTCATTAGATTTCTTTCCTAAGATCTAGAGTTGGAGAAGTGACTGTTGTCAGTATCCTGGATGAATTTTTGGTTTTTGGCAGTCTCTGGTGGCTCTACCAGTTGGAGAAAATTCCTTCTTTGTCTACTGAACTGTAAAATTCTAGAACCTGAAGTAATTTCTAGATATTTTGAAGTTATTTGTACTGTATGAAATTACTATAGCTCATGTCTACATTTGATTAGTAAGAACTGATCTTGACATCTATCCAATTATGGACCTATATTCTTTATTTCAGGTCCTTTTTTTTTTTATTCATGTATATTTCAATAGGCAGGTGCAAGTGGATGAATCAATTTCTGCCTTCAAGGTCCCCAAGATCTGAAACTACTTTTAAAGAATTTATTCTTTTTCCTTTCTTTTTTTGTTCTTTAAATGTCATGTTATCCATAGAGTGATTGGAAACAACTCTAATTCTTTTTCAAGTGCTGCCATGGAGATGTTACTATGGTCTCCTGACAAAGCTGTTTAAAAAAAGATATATATTTTTTAATATTTTTAGGATTGGTTGTATCCTCACTGTGCCAGCCCAGTGCTGGTAGATGGATTTGTATTTTCTCTGAAATGCAAGTTGTAATAAAGACACAGGCTTCCAATTTTGTTGTCAGGTTTCATTATGACTTGTGACAAGTCAGGATAGACATTTCAGACTTGTAAAGAGCTGACTACAAGTGTCTGGCTGGCTTCCAACTGTTATGCCCTATACATGCTAAAAACAAGCCATCATCATCCTTAGCACATCCTAATTCTCCCTTCCTAGGAGATCAGGAAATATGTTCATGCTGAATGATCATTTCATCTAAAAGATTTGAAGCCTCATAGTTTTGAATGGCATTTCATAACCGTTCATTAGTCTTCCAGTTACTCTCATTCATTCAGTAAATATTTAGTGACTATGTATTACATTCCCGGTAAAAAATCTCATAAGCAGAAGATTCAGTGATGAAAAAGGCTAACAAGACCATTGCTTCCATGGAGCTCATATTTGATTGAGGAGCACAGGCAATAAAATATAAACAGATAAAATCACTTCAAAACCTCTAAGTGTTACAGAGACTAATGGAATGGCTAGGGAAGGGAGGCACCATTAGATGAGGTGGCCATGGAGGCCTCCCCAAGGATATGGATTTTGGCTGAGACCAAGATTATAGGAAGAAGCAATTCAAACACAAATGGGAAAAGATTTCCAGGCAGAGGAGACAGCAGTGCCTAAGACCTAAAGCAATTTTTGTATGTTCCAAGAACAGAAAGAAGCCCATGAGTAGAAGCATTGTGACAGACAGAGACCCAAGTAGTGGATAAAATTGGAGGGGTAAGTGGAGGTTGGAGTATGTAGGATCTTTAGCCTGATGAAGATTCAGGATTTTAGGTGTGATCATAAACCATTGGAGGATTTTAAAGAGAAGTGTGTCATCATCTGATTTACAAAAGATCACTTTAGCTGCTCTGTGGGAGAGGGATGAGAAGGGGGAGGGGAAAGTGAAATTTGGAAGTAGGGGTTTCCCAGGAATTGCAGAGCTCTGTGATGCTGTCTTGGACAGCCCTGGGAAAGGGAAACAGCAACAGATGGAAGATGTATTTCGAAGGTAGAGTTGATAGCATCTGGTATCCAGAGAACTGCTGGTAGCTAAGAATAATATTCACCTTTTATTTTTCAAATAATATTAAAAGAAACTTTCAAGGAAAATACTTGCCTGTTTTCCCCACCAATCTTTTTCTGTATTGCCTTTCTGTTTCAAACTATAGAATGCTTTTCTTTTTTTTTCCCATTATTTTCTTAATACTTTCATATATATTATTTTTCTATTTCAACCTTAGCCCAACCCTGGGAGACAAGCAAGTTTCTCTTTTTCCAATTTCCCCTCCAAGTTTCTCTTTTTCCAATTTTTATAAAGAAATGAGCTTAAGATAGGACAAAGGGAGTCACCTAAGACTGCCTACCTAGTAAAGCAATAAACTGGGATTCAAAGCCCAATTCATCAGGTTGGTTTCCCTGTAGTATAGCCCAGTGGAGCATGAAAAAGGGATCAGATGAAATGGGTCTCCATGTTCCTTTTCATTCATAGTTGTTTAGAAAGTACATCAACCTGCCTTACTGGAGGCATTATCCATGCCCACTGGAATGGTTCTGTGGAGGCAGGGTCGAGAACTATGTTTTTCTCTTTTACTTTTACTTGTCAAAGCTGCTAACACACTGATATGGAGCACTGACTACGAACACTCTCTTTAACTCATTGCTTTGGGCAGAGGTCTACAGAAAGGAAGAATCCACAGGAGAATGAACCTTCAGGAAAAGCCTTTGGAGTATTGAGGGTACTCAACAGGGAGAATCAAGAGTAATCTGTGTTCACCCAAAGCTGTAATGTGCTCAAGGGATCAGTTACGGGGAGAAAATTATAACAGTAAAAGTAATAACTCACCTTAACAGTCAAGGTTATCTTGAAAGAAGTTAAATTTCATGAGTAAAACTTGGTTATTTTTGAATACAGCCCATCTATTCTCAGATAGTCTGGCTCATAAAGCCCCCCAATTTCCCAGAAATATGAACAAGTTTGTGATCATCTCTTCATTTTGCAGAGGGAGCAAATGAGTATTTCTTACCAGAAAGTATACTAAATTGATTATGTGAGAATAACAGCTTATAAATCACATAGGGTCCTGCCAAATTTATTATTAATTTTATTATTTTTAATCACTCAGCAAATAGTTACTTAGTACCTTCTATATGGGAGATACAGCTCCAAAGTGAACATATTCTACTCTTGCTCTCTCTTTCCACTCTAAAGTTGCTGGCCATCTTGCTGTTCCAGGAGGCATGCATACTCCTCAGAGCTTAGCCTTAGCATATGCTGTTCCCCCTGCCTGAAGCCTCTTTACCCAGAATTTTATTTGACTCATTTTCTCACTTTTTTCAGATGTCCTTCAAATATCACCTTTCCAGTGAGGTCCGATCTGGTTCTCCCACCTAAGATTCCATCCCTATCCCCCACTACCACAACACAAACATTTCATACCCTCCCCCCGCGTCTTCCCCAAAATATACGCTTCTGAGGGGCAGGGATGTTTGTCTTGACTGTTATCTTTAAGACCTAAGACAGTAGGACAGTGCCTGATACATGGAAGGCACTAATGTATTTTGAGCAGATGAATGAATGAAATTAATCCCTGAATCAAAGAACTTGTAGTTTTAACTGGAAATTTCTGTTCAATGTGATCAATGTCAGGGAAAGGTGAACACTGGGTGTAATGGAGCACAGAGAAAGAGTTTTTAACTCACAGAGGGAATGGGTGTCAGGGGAAGCCTGCTGGGAGGAGATGCTGTTAAGCTAATATCCAAATATTGACTAGGAATTAGTCAGGCAAAAAAGGCTCCTGGCTAACTTGCAAAAATTTGACTTAGATTTGACCAAGGACATAAAGGAAGGCATTGCTGCTCATCTGTACATAGCTAGAACAATAGCTTTGACAACTACACATCCAAAATATAAAAATAAATAACTAAAAACAACTTTGAGTTATCATGAGACATCATCATATTTAAATTGCTTAAATTGTGGTATTTACAGATGAGATAATGACATGAGCCCACCTCTGAGATATTCATTTATAAAATCACCTTTACTTGGTTTAGAGTCCCCAGTCTATCCCTCGAGAGGGTCTTAGTTCTCTCACAGACTATAACTTGTGGTATCTGGAAGCATGTGATCTCACAGACTATAACTTGTGTGATCTGAAGCATGTGTTAGAAGTTGAGATTCAGATCAAAACCATCGATTTCCTAAATCTTTTGTTTTTTAACCACTTATTAATAACTTTTTTTTTTAAAGATTTTATTTATTTGACAGAGACACAGCGAGAGAGGGAACACAAGCAGGGAGAGTGGGAGAGGGAGAAGTAGGCTTCCCGCCGAGCAGGGAGCCCCATGCGGGGCTTGAACCCAAGACCCCGGGATCATGACCTGAGCCGAAGGCAGACGCTTAACGACTGAGCCACCCAGGGGCCCCATTAATAACTATTTTTATTAAACAATGAATGCAACACTGAAAGAACAAATAGATTGTAAAGGCTGATACACAATTAGAGTCATATTGTGAAGAAACAAAAAAATTAGGGAGCAAAAAAGAATTTACTGTTATTGATTCCTTTATCTATTTTGCTCGAAAGTGGGAAAACCCTGGTTCTGCTCTCACTTATTTCAGCATTGAACTGGGAATGGCATCTTCCATCAGTGTTGAGAGCCAATCTGTTACCTGAGTCTCAGACTAGCTCAGTTCCCCGAGGAACTGCCCAGTTGACACACACTCCTTTTCTTAAGTAAAAAAGAACTAGAATGCTTGGGGAAGTAAGGGACACCAGGGAGAGGGAAAAAAGAATGACCTCTGATTTCTGGCTCCTACCTGTCTAGAGGGACAATGCTTTTCTTTGTGGCAGAGGCAGACAATGGAGGTGTTGGTTACAAAAGTACATCTTCCAGCAAAGAGGGAATTGCTCTTTTTCCAGTGGTAAAGGAATAATGTTCCAATTTCTGCTCAAGGAAACAAAGAGAGCATGCCCTTCTGCAGATCGCATTCTCGCTGTGGGCTGCTCCCCTCCAAGTTGCTCCATGGCTCAGCTGGCTTCCTTGGTAAATTGGATTGCCCCCAGCAACCCCAGCTTCTCAAACTGTTGTCTTTTGCAGAGTTGGCAGGTATAAATCCAAGTTCATATGGAAACAGGCCAGCATTTAAACGGAAAACATAAAAAATTTATGAACGTACCTTTAACATTTCAAGTTTCAAGAATAATTTTTTGCCTCTGACACTCAAATGATGTTCTTTGTTGTTGGTGGTGTTGGTGTTTTTGTTTGTTTGTTTGTTCTGTTTTTTGTTTTTTTTAGAACACTGGTTCTCAAATGTTTGCATTTTTAAGTTACATGGGACACTTAAAAAAAAATCTGGTGCCTGGGTCCTTTTCCCAGAGATTCTTTTTTTATAAATTTTTTTATTAACTTATAATGTATTATTTGTTTCAGGGGTACAGGTCTGTGATTCATCAGTCTTATACAATTCACAGCACTCCCCACAGCACATACCCTCCCCAATGTCCATCACCCAGCCACCCCATCCCTCCCACCCCCCCACTCCAGCAACCCTCAGTTTGTTTCCTGAGTTAGGAGTCTCTTATGGTTTGTCTCCCTCTTTGGTTTCGTCTTGTTTCATTTTTCCCTCTCTTCCCCTATGATCCTCTGTCTTTTTTCTCAAAATCCTCATATCAGTGAGATCATATGATACTTATCTTTCTCTGATTGACTTACTTTGCTTAGCATAATACTCTCAAGTTCCATCCACGTCATTGCAAATGGCAAGATTTCATTTTTTGATGGCTGCATAATATTCCATATATATATATATACCACATCTTCTTTATCCATTCATCTGTTGATGGACATCTAGGCTCTTTCCATAGTTTGGCTATTGTGGACATTGCTGCTATAAACATTGGGGTGCATGTGCCCCTTCAGATCACTACATTTGTATCTTTGTTTCCCAGAGATTCTTATTAGTTGTTCTGGGAGTGACCTGCTTCCATTTTTAATTCTCTGATGTGATCAACCACCATCAATGTAATATAATGGAGTTGAGGGAGATGGTATATCTAAAACAGGACTCAGAGCACTCGGCTTTAATTGCAGAGATTACCAGCTTCTACCCTAATGGCCCTCTAAGCATCCTTGAGCCTCACTTTTCCCATCTTAAAAATGAGCATACCAGTATCTACTTGTTCTTTGAGCCTAAGTTTGTGTGTTGGAATAAAAAAATATACAGTTTTTAAAATACTTTGAGGGGTGTCTGGGTGGCTCAGTCGGTTAAGTGTCTGCCTTCGGCTCAGGTCATGATCTCAGGGTCCTGGGATCAAGTCCCACGTCCGGCTCCCTGCTCAGCAGAAGGTCTGCTTCTCCCTCTGCCCCTTACCCCTGCTCGTGCTTGCTCTCAAACTCTACTCTCTCTCTCAAATAAATAAACAAAAAATCTAAATAAAATAAAATACTTTGAAAGTGTGTTTTAAACTGTAATAGATGAGGGGTGCCTGAGTGGCTCACTCGATTAAGCATCTGACTCTTGGTTTCAGCTCAGATTTTGGCTCAGCTCATGAGACTGAGTCCTGAGATGGGCTCCATGCTGAACGTGGAGCCTGCTTAAGATTCTCTTAAGATTCTCTCTCTCTCTCAACCTATAAACAAAACAAAACAAAACAAACACAAACCTGTAATGGATGTGATATTTGAAAATACGGGTGAAAATTCAGGTATTTTATTTTATTTTTTATTTATTTATTTTCTTTTAAGATTTTCTTTATTTATTTGACAGAGACAGAAGCAGGGGCACAAGCAGGAGGAGTGGGAGAGGGAGAAGCAGACTCCCCGCTGAGCAGGGACCCTGATGCTGGGCTCGATCCCAGCACCTGGGATCATGACCTGAGCCGAAGGCAGACGTTTAAGGACTGAGCCACCCAGGCCCCCCCAAAATTCAGGTATTTTTAAAAATGTGCTATTTGCTATTCGTAACTGCCCATCATCTATTTCATCTTGGGACTACAAGCAGGAGGGCAGACCTCATATCCACATGTGACCTAAACCAGGCCAATCAGGGGGTCCTTTGCTAGAAGGCAGGAGAGTTTCTGTGGTCAGGTTTCCATTCAGGTGCAGGGTCAGAACCCAGACCTGTCTGCCCTGAGATCTTGTCCTGACCTTGCCCCCAGTCTGCAGAGATGCTCCAGTGCTTCCAAATTTCCGAGCTTCTTATTTTTTTTCTTTTTGTAGTTACACAGTTGCAACTACTCTCCTTTACACTAAACTGAAATGATTCAGGCTTGACCTTTAACAAATAGCTCATTTCCTGACATGTCCTCAAAGACCCATGTTCCCTGTAGGCTCAGACGGTCTGAGAAGGACAGGGAGGGCTGCTACCCTGCCGCCCATCCCACTGCAGGCTGACTTGACTTGACATCATTTCTTTGTACTTCATGGGCTCCTGAAAGTGGTGCCGTGCCCCTTATCGTAGCGTGCCTTCTCTCCTTACAGCGCCCAGGAAGAGAGAGAATGATCTCTCGCAAGCAGGGATCAGGAGAAATCAGGAACTTTCTTGGCGTGTTAAGCATTCCATCAGGGAAGGAAGGCTGTGGATAAGGATAGAGCAACCAGTGGGCTCCTGGTTCCAGCCTTGGATCCAGCACTGTGTGACCTTGGACAAGTCATTTAACCTCTTTGGGTCACAAGATCAACATCTGTAAATGGGACTCTGAAGTTTAAGGTGTTAAACAATTAAGAGTGCTCTCAATTAAGTACTTTGTATATATGAAAAATTTTTTATACCAGAAATTTTAAAATGTTGAATAATGATGATGATGAAGAGGAGGATAAGAAAGAAGAAAAGGGGCTATGCACTTAGATTGAAGAATTTTTGTTTGTTTATTTGAATTCCAGGAGCTACTTCAGATGGCTTAAAAGCAAATGCTTTTTCGAATCAGTATTTAGTGCTCATATTTACTCAGGAGATAGGGTACAGAGTTGTGGGTTGCTAGGAACTTTCCTATTTATGGATCTTTTGTTCTTCGAAGAGAAAGAATTTATTTTGCACCAAAGAGAATTTATAATTAGTAGGTTGTGGTCATCTTGCTTGAGAAGCCTGTTTTTCTTTCTCATCATTTGTTGCACATATCTGCACACAAGTATCCACACACACAAACACACAAGGTTAATTAATGCTAAATCTATTTCATCGGTACAAAAAGGCAAAAAGCTTCAGCACCTTCTATGCAAAAACTGCTTATTGTTATCCAGCACAACGCATTATTGTGAACTTGTCCTCGCACAAAAGCTTTGCTTTATTTGCTATGAAGCTCTGTTTGGAGAAGAGCAAAAGGACATGTCCTCAATTTTCAGCTTCTGCAAGTTAAAGCGTAGTTTTTTCGATTCTGATGCCAACCTGGAAAGAATAAATCTTCTATTTTCCATTGGGCAGGACATGCACTGCAAAAATCTATCTGAATTTGGTAACAAGAATGTGTGGTGGGGTTATTAGTGATGAACTCACTCCAGCTCCCCTGATATTTGCCTGGGTCAAACTTGTATTGATTCTGGTTGCTGTTTGACAAGCTGGTATTATGGTTACAGAGTAGACATGGTTTGGAGTGTGGGTTCTTAGAGAAAGCGCCCAGAGGGTTCTTTTGTCTGAACTTTAATTGGAAGATAAGATAGAGTACTAGGAAATCAGGGCATGTGTACTTTTTCTTGGGATAAGGTTAGTATCTGGATGATCCTGGGCAGGGAAAAGAGGCTTAGAGATGGAATATGGGAGATTGTGTGGGCTAAGCTTACCAAACATTGTGTGAGCAGCTGAGAGTCCATGAAGGTATAAAACAGGGGCACTGGAAGTCTTAGATTGCTATTTCAGGTGTGTCTGCGTCCTTATCAAGACATTATAGCCAATGTTCCTAACAAATTACTTTGACTTCTATTATCTTTGAGGCCTTGGGCAAGTCACTTCACCCCTTTAAAGCTGCAGCTTCAAAGGTGAGAACATAATACCTACAGGGGCAGGCGTATTTGATATGACAGGAGAGTTCCTAGTTATATTTAATTCAAAAGGCACAGAATTCAAGACTAATTCTGAAAAGTGAGGCGAGGCATTGATTAAGCCTGGAGCCAGGCTGCCTGGATTTAAATTCTACTTCTACTATTCACCTTTTCTTCATCTGCAAAATGGGGATAATAATAGTCCTACCATGTAGGATTTTTTGAGAAAAATAAAGGGGATGTTACCTATGAAATGCCTAGTTAGTGTCCAATAAGTATTAGCTTTCGTTCTAACAATTCTGATCTTCCACAAAAGTGGCACAGTCATGTGACCAAAGCGTAAATACTATTTAAAACTCTCTAGGCTTGTCATTTAAATTAGATAATTCTTCATACTTTTAAAAATTGAGAGACATTTGCTATATTTGAAATTTTGTAAATAAAATGAGACTGTGTTGATATTTTTATATTAAATGATTTCAGATTTGCATAATTGAAATTCGCATGACTCCAATTTTCATAAAAAGTGACTAGCTCTGGATCTCAGTGGGCTGTCACGAGCATTAAATATGCTAATGTACACCAGTCTCACTTAGCCCAGGGCCTGGAATTATTAATAATAATGATCTCCAGGCAGTGAGAACCAAGATTGGGCACTTGGGATAGAAAAAAAATGACCATTTCCCCATTATATCTTGCAATAATTCACATAATAATTGACACTCTTTCTGTTATAGCACAGAACTGGTTTGTTAGGAGCATAAGGGAGGGATTTAATAATTATTGCCTACAGATCCCCATGCCGGTGGGCTGGAGGTGAGGTTCAGAAAACTCAGGCAAACTTCGGAACTCCATCAGACTCTTCAAATTCCACACCGAGGGATTGCTGATAACTCAGATGTTCTCTCATCTCTAAAACTTATACAAAAAGTATGCAAAATTGTAGGTCTTAAGAGAAAAATGTCTTAGTAAATGGTAATAAGTCCACAGGACTCCTGCTTTCTATCTCTTACTCCCCCCAATCAATGATATCAGTTTTTGGTGTAGACTCCAAAATCAATTCACTATGGACAAAAGTCGGCTTTGGGTTTATGTCAGACTCCAAAGGGAGCTGTCTCCCCAGAATCAAATTTTATCTCTATCTATCTATCTATCTATCTATCTATCTATCTATCTAATCTATCTATCATCTATTATCTATCAATCTATTCTTTATTTCTATATCTATCTATCATCTATCTATCCCTCCTTTGTTTATCCATTTATTTACCAAACTTACATTAAGATTTTACTCTATGTTAAGCATTGTGCTAAGTTTTGGAGAAAAAGAAAAGTAAGTGACTGGATTGAAGGCTCTTAGGACACACACAGCCCAGAGTGGGAAGAATTTAATGTCACTTACAATAGAAGGTAATAGTGCAGTGATAAAGGATGCTATGAAAACCAAGGGAGGACCATCTAACTCAGCCTTGGGGATGAAGAAAATTAATTGGAGGAAGTTATGTTAGAGCTACTGGGAAAGCAGTGACTTCTGAAAGATCCCAGAAAAAATATGACTTTTAAGGTACTATCATAGTCATGTTGGGCTCTAACACTTGCCATTGGTAAAAATTAAGCTAAAAATGCATCAAGTCCACAGAGAACCAAACATTAGCCCATGTCAAATTCAGATTGCATTTTAAAAATAAATTGTCAACAATTTGTGAGAAAAAAAATGCAACCACCAGATAGTGAAACCAAAAGTACAAGGACAGTGAAAAACATTAATTCAAAGCCCAGCAGTACCTAGAAAATGTCATGGAAATTAAGTCTGGTTCTTTCCCTAATTTTGAGCCTAGAAGCTTAACATGGTTTGCACAACTTTGGAAGAAAAACAATTACCCTATGGTAATGAGTTCATTTACTTACTCAATAAATCTTTTGTATCTCTATTAGGTGTTAGATGCTTTTGCTGGGAGTACAGCAATAGTCAAGAAGGGTATGCTTAACACCAACCAAGGTTATCTAGGACACCAAACCACTCACCATATTGTATTAACATAATGATACAAGGGGAAAGGTGTAAATTGTTTACTTTGGGTGTGGAAGTAAGCCACTGGGGGTTACAGGGACTTGTGCAGGTGACCCTTGAATGCAGATTGGATAAAAAACTGACCTGTTAGGTTAATGTGTTGAATAAATCATGGTTTATTGGCAAGGATAGGAACATAAGATGTTGGAAGAGTCTTGGGTGAATTGTGTTTGAATCAGGACATCTGAACAGGCTGCTCCTTAAATGTGGTTGCTTTTGTTTTCTCAGAGCGGTGAGAACAAGGAAGCAGTTAACAGGAAGTACCCCCAAAAACTTTATCATGCTGTTAAACATCTTACTTCTGCAACTATACCCTGAGTAATGAGTTTCATTATCTAAGTAACTTCCCTTTGTAAAGGATGTTTGGCTTTCCAATAATTTCTGACTTATTGATAATATAGGGACATCCTATTTAAAGACCTAAGGTAATGGTAGAATGTAAACATCTATATAGTTTTTATCTGAGTATGCTTGCTAAGATCTCTCTTAAAATGTTGACTTCTCAATCTGGGAGACCTAACAGTATGTCTGATTTCCTGGCCACACTGAGAGTAACCACCCCCCTTTCCCCCAACACACATTCTTGTCACAGGGATCTAAAAAGGCATCTTCAGAGCAAAGGATATAATAGAAGACAACATGCAAATACATTTCTGACGCCATGTTTCATTAATACCTTTCCATGGCAGCAGAAAGGAGTGGTGTCAGAGTGTAATTTCACTTACAAAGTCAAGCAGAAAGTGAATTTCTCCTTGTGGGAGCCTGTATATGTGAGCATGACTATTTAAATTTTTTTTTTTTAAGATTTTATTTATTTGCGAGAGAGAGAATGAGAAACAGAGAGCATGAGAGGGAGGAGGGTCAGAGGGAGAAGCAGACTCCCCACTGAGCAGGGAGCCTGACGCGGGACTCGATCCCGGGACTCCAGGATCATGACCTGAGCCGAAGGCAGTCGCTTAACCAACTGAGCCACCCAGGCGCCCGAGCATGACTATTTAGAAACCAGCCTCTGAAATCACAGGAGCCAATTCAGGGGAGCATGAAATTACCACAAAAAGGAAAACAATTTTCATCATTGATCTGTAATAGGAGTGGGAGAGGATTTTACATGACATGCAGCCTTTTTAAAAGTTGTTTTGTAAAAGACAGCTTCAGAGCTGTTATTATGTTACCCTAATCCTAATTTCCTGGATCACCACTGGTATCCAATCTGATTAATTATCAGTCATTTTCTTTTTTTTTAAGAGAGAGAGCGCATGCACGTGTGTGAGTGGCGATGGGGGGAGGGGGAATAGAGGGAGAGAGAGAATCTTAAGCAGGCTTCATGCCCAGCACAGAACCTGACTTGGGGTTCCATCTCTCGACCCTGCAATTATGACCTGAGCTGAGATCAAGAGTCAGCTGCTTAACTGACTGAGCCACCCAGACACCCCAATTATTAGACAGATTTTAAAAAATATATGAGAATATTTCTGTTAGTAATGAGGGGATGATTAATAATAACCCCAAATTGGTACATACTCCAGGTCTCACAAGGTCTACCAAAGGCCAGGCAGAACTCTACCTGAGGTTTTTGACAGTAGGAAGACTCCTTTATTAAATACCCCAAGAAAAAGATCTTGGATTTGCGGTCTTATTCTTCTAAGTTAAAATCTCAGCTCTGCCATTGACTGGCTCTGTGGCCCAGGATAGCTTGCCAAACATTTTCAGTCTCAACTTTCTTATCTGGAAAATGGAAAAAAGAATATCTATCTCATGATTTTGAAGTTAAGATAAAAGAGATGGCATATATAAAATATTAACACAGTGCCTTACTGATAAATGATGCCTATTTACCCCTTGTGGAGTCTCTTCACATATGTTATAAGGGTCAGGCCTACCACTTGTTAAAGGTGCTTCAACAGGTGAGTCCCTGAAGGACAAGGCAAATGGCTTGGGGACCATCTTCATGGTCATGAAAAAAAGTAGAATGATCAAAGTCAAGAGCAAAGAATGTGAAAATAAAATAGATTGAGAATATAACATATTAACATTCTTTTTTTTTTTAAGATTTTCTTTATTTGAGACAGAGAGAAAGAGAGCACAAGCAGGAGAGGAGCAGAGGGAGAGGGAGAAGCAGGCTACCCACTGAATAGGGAGCCAGACATGGGGCTCGATCCCAAGCCACTGAGATCATAACCTGAGCTGAAGGCAGCCTCTTAATCAACTGAGCCACCCAGGTGCCCCATATTAACGTTCTCACTGAGATTCATTACTATGACTTTTGCAAAACTGATCTTGACCACATAATTAGTATCATGAGTTTTAATGACCATCGTCAGAGTTCTTAGATTTTTTTTAAATTTTATTTTATTATGTTCTGTTAGTCACCATACAATACATCATTAGTTTTTGATGTGGTGATCCACGATTCATTGTTTTCGAATAACACCCAGTGTTCCATGCAGTACGTGCTCTCCTTAATACCCATCACTGGGCTAACCCATCTCCCCCAAGCCCCCTCCCCTCTAAAACCCTCAGTTTGTTTCTCAGAGTCCATAATCTCTCATGGTTCATCTCCCCCTCCGATTTCCCCTGTTCATTTTCCCCTTCCTTCTCCTAATGTCCTCCATGCCATTCCTTATGTTCCACAAATAAGTGAAACCATATGATAATTGACTTTCTCTGCTTGACTTATTTCACTTAGCATAATCTCCTCCAGTCCCACCCATGTTGATGTAAAAGTTGGGCATTCATCCTTTCTGATGGCTGAGTAATATTCCATTGTATATATGGACCACATCTTCTTTATCCATTCATGTGTTGAAGGGCATCTCGG
>NC_138369.1:65484753-65528724 GCF_054177405.1 Leptonychotes weddellii
AGGGAGAAGCAGACTCCCTGCCGAGCAGGGAGCCCGATGCGGGACTCGATCCCGGGACTCCAGGATCATGACCTGAGCTGAAGGCAGTCGCTTAACCAACTGAGCCACCCAGGCGCCCCTCTTAAGCCATTTTTTAGGATGAGAAGGGTTGTGTTAATATGACCTTGAGCTATTTATCAGTTAGTGGTCAATTATTTTAAATTTTCAGGATTGCCTATCCTTAACCTTTATTTATCCATCCTCCTTCCCTAGAGTTTTACCTACCCAATGATAACCAGCTAGTATAACTTTTAATCATTCTGTGTATTCATGATCTGTACTTAGGTTCAAGTGTGATTGACAGAGTTCTTAGTATATTAGTTGCTTCAAATGTGGCCATCTGGATGGACCAAACATTGAAACCTGATTGTTCTCTTTCGGAAATAAAATTCAACTGCTGTTATATACCAACACTTGGGTACCCTTGGGGAAACTTTATCTAAATATATCTGTGCTAAATGTAATACGATGCCCCTTCTAACCCCGGCTATAGATATGTGATTCCAGGAGGGATCCTGAGAATGATGGGCAGGAGCCACTTACCATGACTCGTGACTTCCAACAGAGCTGCTGACACTGCTACGAGTCACTGACAGCCTGCCTTGGTAGCCTTCCTGGTCCATACCTATAAGCTTTTCCCTTTCTATTCTGTCTCCAGATAACAATAAGGTGGAGAATATTTTCCTTGTGGCTACACATAAACATGCTGAATGTCAAGCGGAGCCTTTTATAGATAACTTGCAGTCCTTAAGTGGGGGGGAACAAATCAAATTATTGATTTCAACTTCAAAATTAGATAGATTAGCCCATAATTCTTTTGGAGGAAAACATTAATTATGGCATTAATGGCATATTAACTATGGCATTCTTTTTTTTTTTTTTTTTTTTTATTCTTATGTTAATCCCCATACATTACATCATTAGTTCTAGATGAAGTGTTCCATGATTCATTGTTTAACTATGGCATTCTTAACAGTTTAGAGGTATTAGTTTAATTTTGTCTTGAGCCAGTATTGAAAAGTTAAGTTTTTAAAAATGTGTTCATTTTGATGTAAGTCTTCAAATTGGTTAGCATATTAACATTAATTCCATTCTCTTATTATGTTTTAAAATTTAATTTTATCAGAGTGTCCCATACATATAAAATGTGCACAAAACCCTTGTAAGGTAGATTAATTTTCACAAAATTAAGTTCAAATAAAAACAGTACTCAGAAAAAATAATGCAATATTATCAAATATCAGAAGTCCCCTCCAAAGTAGAGGCTGAAGCGAAGGAGAACCCATTTTTGTAACCTAAAACTCACATGATGGGAAGCTTGTTTTATTGAAAGAAAAAAAAGGGGACCCAAGAGTTTAGAGAATCATTTTCCATGGCCCTGTCTCTGGAGTAACCCAAAGAATGAGTTACAAATACACATTTTATCGTTATTTATATGCCTGACTTAATGGTTAATTACTTCTACCATGTTTGAAATTAGCTAGAAAAATGAGTGGACACATAAATATTCAAGTTGAAGAAAAGAGAGGGCAGAAGACATCTTAAGAAAATGTTTGGTGGTGGACACCTAGGTGGCTCAGTTGGTTAAGTGGCTGACTCTTGATTTCAACTCAGGTCATGATCTCAGAGTCATGAGATTGAGCCCTGTGTTGGGCTTTGCGCTAAGTGGGGAGTGTGTTTGAGATTCTCTCTCCCTCTCTCTCTGTCCCTCCCCCGGCTCCTGCTCTCTCTCTCTAAAAATAAATAAATAAATCTTAAAAAAAAAAAAAAAGAAAGAAAATGTCTGGTGAAAAGTTAAGTATGCAAGCTGAATTTCCTTTCTACACCCATCTACTCCTTGGAAGAATCCTCATATCTTAAATAAGAAATCTCTCTGCCTTATTGTCCCTTCTCCCAGATTCTCTTCTCTTAGAGCTTGATGTGATGGTAGGGTGCACCACCTAGGTCTTGGGTCACTCAGTCAGCTTATCAGAAGCTTGTGTCATGCTTAAAGCAGAGATCTAACAGTGTTTTCTTGGATTTTTTCCAAAATCCACTGATCGCTGTAAGGGAGGATGGAATGCTCTCTCATACTCAGTTTTCAAGCAGTGATTCAATTTAACACACATACACATTGTGCCAACTACTGTGGTAAGAACCGGGCATATAAATGCAGTCTAAACATCTGCTATAGCCCTCCTGCACGTGTTAAGTCTGATTAGTCACCATTGCATTTTAAGTCCAGAATTCTTGCAATAATATTTATGACTTCTTTCCTCATTTTTTCTGACTTTGCATTCATGCATCAGTGCACACGTGTTCTTTCAGACCTATGCTGACCAGTAGACAAGTTTAAGTCCTATTGTTATTACCCATGAGAAACTGAATCATACTCAGAATTTTCTAACTTCAGACACTTTAGTGAAAAGTCGAAAATAATGTGGAAGGGACCCATGACGCACTTTCTTGTTTCTTCCATATTTTTGGCCCATTTCTCTCATTCTTCGTCTTATCAAAGGATTTGACCTTGACTGCTTGACCTTCTTCATCACACACCCCTTAAAAATGTAAAAATACACTTTTTTTTTTTTAACGTGTTTCTCCTGGGAGTGCGGGTCCAACAGTCAAGGTTACTTCCATAGAGGGAACTCTACACTTCCCTTCAAGTGTAAACAAATCAGTTACTCAACAATTAATGGTGTAGCAAAATAAATGTGAACATGAATGTAGACAGGTCTCTGGGGAAATTCAAATCTCCTGATTAACTTTAAAAAAAGTAAAAAACCTGCATAAATTAAGAGAGGGGATATCTGAATAGAAGAAAATTAGAGGTAGTCAAATATCTACCCCCAAATCTGTATCAGGGCAAAATAATATCTTTTGTTTTGCCCAATTTTCAAGAACCTCTAATTTTTATTTTATAGAAAATCCTCCAGGCTACAGGAATTAATAATAAATATGAAAATCTTCCCAAATTGTTCTATAAGCATAATATAACTCTGATATCACAAATGAAAAGTGAATGCATAAAAAGCTTCATTTTCTTAACAGTTTAGAGGTATTAGTTTAATTTTGTCTTGAGCCAGTATTGAAAAGTTTTTAAAAATGTGTTCATTTTGATGTAAGCCTTCAAATTTGTTAGCATATTAACAGTAATTCCATTCTCTTATTATGTTTTAAAATTTAATTTTATCAGAGTGTCCCATACATATAAAATGTGCATAAAACCCTTGTAAGGTAGATTAATTTTCACAAAATTAAGTTCAAATAAAAGCAGTACTCAGAAAAAATAATGCAATATTATCAAATATCAGAAGTCCCCTCCATAGTCCTTGAGGGAAAATATGTTAGTGTAACCATGATTCTGCCTGTGCAACCATGGACTAGCTTTGCATTTTTAAAATTTATATAAACTGAATCATACGGTATATATTCTTGTGTCTGGCTTTTATTCTTAAGGTTTAAGGATTTGTCCATGTTATAGAATGTAGTTATAATTTGTTAGTTTTTATTAGTGTCTAGTATCCCATAGTGTGAATATGCCACAATGTATTTATTCCTTCTACTTTTTAAAAAAACAGTTATTTATTGATTCGAGGGAGAGATAGCAAGCACGTGCCAGTGGTAGTTGGGCGGGGTGGTGGAAGCAGAGGGAGAGGAAGAGAGAATCTCAAGCAGACTACAAGCTGAGCTCAGAGCCTGACACGGGGCTTGATCTCATGACCTTGAGATTATGACCTGAGCTGAAATCAAGAGTAGGATGCCCCAATTCCATTTTTGATACACATTTGAGTAGTTTTCAGTTCTGGCTATTTCTTAAATAGGAGAAAATTAAAAAGGGAGTTGAAGATCTTTCCCTAAATAGGCAGCAGGCTCAAATAATTTGGGGATCAAGTTCCACCAGATTTTAAGAACCCATAACTTCTATTTTCTATAAACTGCTCTAGAACATTCTTTGACATGACTTTTGGAATACAATTGCTGGATCACAGGCCATAAGCACGTTCGAACGTTTTTCTAAACTGGTGCCCCAATTTAAATTCTCAGCAGCGTAGCTGTAATATACTGCTCCCCAACATTTGGCATTCACAGTCTGTTTCATTCATTACAGGTGTGTACTGGCACCTCATTTTGTTTTAATTTTCATTTGTTTATAATTAATGATATTGAGCCCTTTATATGTACCTATTAGCCATTTGGATGTTTTTTTGTGATGTGTATAATCTTTTTTTTTTTAAAGATTTTATTTATTTATTTGAGAGAGAGAGTGAGAGAGAGAGCACAAGAGGGGGGAGCGGGAGAGGGAGAAGCAGACCCCCCGCCGAGCAGGGAGCCCGATGCGGGACTCGATCCAGGGACCCCAGGATCATGACCTGAGCCGAAGGCAGTCACTTAACCAACTGAGCCACCCAGGCGCCCGTGATGTGTATAATCTTTTAACCCACCTGCTTTTTCTTATTAAGTTAAAAAAAATATATCCTAGATGCAAATCTTTCATCACATATGTGCATGGAAAATATCATTGCCCCTCAAAGGCTTTCCCTTTCACTGCCTTAAATGGTGTCTTTTGAGGAAGAGAACTTCTTCTTCATTTTAACTTAGAATAATTTATCCATTTTTCTCCTTTATGGTTTTAGCTATTCTTGTGACTTACTTAAAATATCCTTGCCTAACACAGGGTTTAAAGACATCCTCCTATGTTTTCTTCTAGAAACTTTATTGTTTTACTTTTCTTAATTTAATCTAGGTAATCCAATTGATGTGTGTGTGTGTGTGTGTGTGTGTGTGTGTGTGGTATAAGATATTGTCGAGATTTCATTTTCTCATGGGGTATTCTATTCTAGCACCATTTATTGGAAAGACCCTCCTTTCCCACTTTCTCTGCAGTGGTACCCTTTTCATAAGTCTAGTGACTGTAGAAGTATAGTTCTGTTGCTGAGCTCCTCATCCTGTGACATCGGTTTTGATACCTATTCTTTTACAATAAATTTCTTATTTGTCTGTAGGAGTTCTCCAACCACTGACCTTCTTTAGTCTTGGCCCTCTGTATTTGTACATAAACTTCAAAATTATTAAGTTGGGGCATCGGGGTGGTTCAGTCGGTTAAGCATTGGACTCTTGATTTTGGCTGGGGTCATGATCTCAGGATTGTGAGATGAGCCCTGCATTGAGCTCCACACTCAGCAGGGAGTCTGCTTGAGATTCTCTCTCTCCCCCTCCCTCGGCCCCTCCCCATGCTTGTGCTCTTTCTTTCTCTCTCTAAAATAAATAAATAAATCTTTAAAAAAATAAAATAAAATTATCGTGGCTATTTACACAGAGACACATACACACACACCTGGTGGGATTTTAACTGAAACTATATTGATTCTGTAAATCAATTTATGGAGAACTATTATTATTATTTTTTAACAAAATTGAATCTTCCAGGAACATGATCTGTCTCTCTGTTTACTTAGGTATTTTTAAATTTCTCACAATTATGTTTCATAGTTTTTAGTGTACAACATGTTATCTTTATTCTTAGCTACTTGATTTGTTCATGCTATTGTATATTTTAATGTTTTCTGATTATTTGTTGCTGGTCTGTAGAAATCTAAATTGACTTCATATTCTGCAACCTAGCCACATCATTCTGTTATTTTTATGTCTCTATTTTATCGGCAGTTAGTTAACTTCTATACGCTCTATTTTCTGATGTGTAAAAAAGAAACATATTAGTAGTTCTAACTACACAGAGATAGTGTGATAATTAAGTGAGATAATACATATCAAACACTTAGAATAGTTTTTAACCCAAAATAATTGCTATGTAAGTGGTAGATATTATTATATATACTAACATAAAATCTCCAAGACATTGTTAACATACCAAGTTATAAATTAAAGCATTATAACTCCAATATGTTTAAATAGCAATGATTATGTGTGCAAGTGCATATTTACATGAATGTGTTGAAAAGGTCTGAAAGAACACTAAATAATGCATTAATAATGGTTACTTCTGGGATGAGCATGAGGTGGGGAAATGTAAAGACTTTATTATGTGTACTTCCATATTTGTTTTCTTTTTGTTTTTTTCTTTGTAATGAGACTGTATTTAAATTTTACTTACATCCCCTAAAATTCTAATTTTAAAAATCAACTTTGATCTCTGTATGAAATGTAGAGAAGAACTGGAAAGCCCACAGGTCAATATAATCTATTTTTTTTAAAGATTTATTTATTTGAGAGAGAGAGAAAGAGAGCATATGGAGGGAGGGGCAGAGGGAGAGAATCTTCAAGTAGATTCCCGGCTAAGCACGGAGCCCAGTGCAGGGCTCCATCTCAGAACCCAGAGATCATGACCTGAGCAGAAACCAAGAGGTGGACGCTCAACTGACTGGGCCATCCAGGCGCCCCTCAATATAATCTTTCAGTGTTAGTGAGCTAGTTAGAAGGAGAAATTTCCAGGGTTTGTAATTGGCAGCCGCCCAGGGAATGGAGTAGAAAGTATGGATTTAAGATATGCCTCACATATGGAATGAACAGATCTCAGTGATGATCAGATGGAAAAGGTAAGGGAGAGAGAGAGGAGTTCTCTCTGATGTCCGGGTTTCTGGTTTTGGCGACTGTGTAGATGACTGTGTTAGTCAACAAGATCGCAAACGCCAGAGGCAGGTAGGCTTGTAGGAAGAAAAAAAGCCAATTTCAGTTTTACGCCTGCAAAATCTGGGAAATGTGTGCTGCATTCATGTGGATCTTGTCAGTAGGCACTTGGGGGCCTGGATGTGGTGGTCGGTAGAACGGCTTGGGCTGGGGCTTCTATTTTGGAGCAGACTATGCCTAGTGCATACTTAACAGCCTGAGATGTCCACGCAAAGATGCGTGGAGATGGATGAGAAGAAGACCGTGGCCATTAGCTCTTCTTTTACCTCTTTTTTTAATTGACAGTTGGGGGTACAAGACAGAAAAGCAAGATGCTCCAACAGGAGACATAATAATCTTTTTTCCTTCTCTTCCTTGAAAGATCATTATTCTACACATATCGTAGAATATGCAACTCCTTTTTTTTAATGGTGATGGTGGCCCGCTTTCTTAAAAAGCTGAACTGCTCTTCAAAAATAAAAGTAAAATAAACTCTGGATGCTTTTCTACTTCTACACAAACTGATAGGATCCCCAGTGGCTGAGAAGAGTGTTCCTCTACCCCTGTTTCTCTGTAGTTACCTCGTGAGGGCTACCGATTCACCTACCAGCTGTTCAGAAATGGTATGAGGTTCTGAGGCCTGAGGGCATCTGAAGGCAGGGTCCCTTTCTTAAATTTTTGGTTGACCAGAGGTATGTTGTCTCTACAAACACAGCATAACTCCTGAGTGAGAAGTAAAAATAAAACACCATTAGTTTGTTTTTTTAGCTAGCTGACACAGATTGGTTGATGTATTATTTTTTCCTCTCATTGAATTGATTGTAGCAACAATTCATTATTCAGAAAATTTTCATTAAATTTCCTGCAAGTTCAGGAAACTGGACCAGGCCTAGTATCTTGGATTTAAATATTAGGGGGTCATTATCATTTTTATGGCTCTCAGAAGGGCCCTAAATATTTTTCTGTATAAGTGAGTTACAATACTTTACAATAGAATAGTGAATAGCACTTTGGAATATAGAGTGTGGAATTTTCGGTATTCATTTATGGATTACCTTGTATTTTTATGAGAGTATCCAAACAATAAAGGTTTAACAAATTATCAGCTTAAACACGTAGTAATATCTCAGGCCTGAGCAAACAACATGGCTTTTATCTTAGTTACCAAGAGGAGGAGTCTCTATTGGGTTTCATTTTCTCAGCATAAAATCGACAACATTGACATTTCTTGGAAGGTTCCTTTGTGTTGAGACATGGTCTAGGTATGAGGATATATGGTAATTAGTTAAGCAAACAATAATTAAAGCTATCAGTCAGTATGTGTGACTAGAAAACTATAGGCTAAGGAGAAATGTGTCTGAATGAAAAAACAAACAAAAAATGAGTGGGTAGTGTGTCATGAAACCTTGGCAATGGTTTGCCAGGGACTGTATCTTAACCCAAAGGGAAGAAACCAGTGCGTGGATTTCCTGACACTTTTACATCCAATTTGAATGTTAGAATAGGGGCATCTTGGTGCCACAGTCAGTTAAGCGACTGACGCTTGGTTTCGGCTCAGATTGTGATCTTAGGGTCACAAGATCAAGCCCCGGGTCAAGCCCTGTGCTCAGTGCAGAGTCTGCTTGAGATTCTCCCTCTCCCTCTGCCCCTCCCATTGGTGCTCTCTCCCTCTCTCTAAAATAAATAAATGAATCTTTAAAAAAAAAGTCAGAATGAAAAACTGACTTCTTAGACAGAAAGACAGGCAGACAGACACACACATACAAGTCTATACAGTCAAGAATATAATTCTGTGAATACTTTAGTCCAGAGCCAACATTCAATTTAGGGGATAATTAAGGGAAAGGGAATTTCTTCCTGAATTATCCACATTGACTTTCAAATAGTTGTCACTGGAAGGAGCAAAATGCAAACCAACAAGAAAATACAGTTTTTTTCAGAAATGTTTTAATAACTCAATGTATTAGTTTCTTATTGCATCTGTAATAAGATGCAACCCTAGGTCCCCACAAGTCCCAACCCATTAGAGTATCAAGTCAGGTTCCAAATCTGATCTAGACCTCATTAGTTCTAAAGTCCCAAATCTCATCATTAAATCATCTAAATTGGGTGTGAATGAGACTCTAGATATATCTCATCCTGGCACAGAATTCCTCTCCATCTGTGTACCTATAACACTGAAGACTCAAGTTATCTCTTCCAAAAATAAAATGATGGTACAAGCATTGGATAGCAGTTATATGTATCCCCATCCCCCAAAGGAGAAAATGAAAAGAAAAAAGGAGGTCCCAAGCAATTTTGAAATTCAAGTGGGCAAACTCCATTAGGTTTTAAGGCCCAGAAATAGTTTATTCCTCTGTGGTCCATGGATCCAGCCTCTGGGCTCAAAGTTCTCTTCTTCTGCCCCACAGAACCATCCTTCCTTTTTCACTGAAGGTATTACGAGTTTTATCAGTCTGTTTCCTGCCTACAAATTTTTGGGAGTCCAAAGTCTTCTGGGTCTCCTGCTAGCTCAGGGATTCATTCTGTTAGACAAAATGTTTCTCCACTGGTCTTTTCTAGATAATATCTCTATTTTTGTCCTCTGCTGAAATAGCTGAGGGGATGCATGATTCACATGCCTCATCACTTCAAAGGGCCTTCTCTGTGAATGAATACTGTGACCTTTTGTCTCTTCTAAGAATCTAGGAAAAAGCTCCAGAGAATCACCCTTGGATTTCTCTCCAGAGCATACCTTCCTGACTAAGTGAATCTCTTAATTTTGGTATCTTTCGCAATCTGGATAAGGCTAAATACACACTTCTACCAAGTTCTTTCTGCATCATGGTTCCTCTCTCAAATTATCTCTTTTTTCCTCAAATTTTACCATAGGCAGCAAAGAGAACCAGGCTGCATCTTTAACACTTTGCATGGAAATCTCCTCAGCTAAATATCCAAGTCCACTGTCTATCAGTTCTGTTCTCCACTCAATTCTGCGACACAATTTAGCTATGCTTCCTGCCACTAGGTAAGAGGGGTGCCCTTTCTCTCAGCTTTCAATAGCATGTTACTCCTTATTTCTGAGCCTTTAGCAACAGCCTCTTTAATGTCCATATTTCCATCAACAGTCTTTTTATGATAATTTTAATGTTCTCTAAAATGATAGGGACTTACTTCCTTCTGAGCCCTCACAAGCAGCACTGTAGTGCCCATATTTGAACCGATAGTCGGTCTGAAGGAATCTAGGCTTTTTCTTTCACACACCTCAGAATTCCTCAATCCTCTAACCATTACCCAATTCCAAAGTCACATCCACATTTTTAGGTATTTGTTACAGCAGCATTTCCAGACACCAAAATATGTATTCATTTCTTATTGTTGCTGCAACAAATCATCACAAATTTGGTGCTTTCTTAAAATGGCACAGATACATTCTCCTATAGTTTGGAAGGGCTGGAGAAGTCCAATATGAGTGTTGAGGAACTAAAATCAAAGTGTTAGCTGGTTTGATTCATTCTGGAGTCTTTGAGGGGAGACTCTACTTCTTTGCTCTTTTCAGCTTCTAGAAGCTGCCTGCATTCCTTAGCTCCTGGCCCTTTCTTGCATTATGCTAACTTCTTACTTCCAGTGTCATATTTCTTACTACTTTTCTGATCTCCTGCCTCTCTCTTATAAGGACGCTTGTGATTACATCACCCCCTCAGGTAATCTCCCCACCTAAAAAACCTTAACTTATTCACATCTGCAAAGTACCCTTGCCATGTAAGGTACCATATTCACAGGTTCTGGGATTAGGATATTGGATATATTTGGTGGACATCTTTGGGGGACTCACTCAAAGAAAACAGATTTTTGCCCAAATTATCCAATTTGGAGAATTTTTTTCAGCCCTCTACTTTTGGCATTTATTTGTTTGTTTGTCTTTTTACTTAATTCATTAACATTTAATAATCATCTCTTCTGGACCAGGCTCTGCGTCATGTATCGGGGCTAATAAAGATGATTATTAGGTTTCCTATACTCAAAGCACAAGGGGAGAGAATTGCAAAACAATATTGTAAGAACAATAATGGAGTTACAAACAGAATGTCAGATCCGTGAGAATCAATATCCTAGTGCCTGTTTGCCATTAAGTGAAATGATATAATCACATATGTCAAGTATGTTTCAAAATATTGACCAACTTACAGCCATCTCTTGGGAGTCTCGGGTGAAGACAGACTGCCTGGCAACTCTTAAACACTTCCCTCACAATTTTGAGCAATATAAGAGGCTTGAACCTGAATTTTTCTTTAGCAGGAAGCATTTTATGTATTTATCACATCAATTCCCATACCTTGGACAATCCTTGTCCCCAACAGTGGCCAACAAAGTTCTAGAAGCATTGAAAATGCTTACTAAATACTTGTCAAGCTGAAGTGAATTGAATTTGGATTTGAGTTGCAAACAAAGACTGCTTGAAAAAAATCATTCTGCTGTTTTAGGGGGATTTGAGAAGAGTGTAATCAGGTTCTTTGTTGACTTCTACTTCAGCTGGTTGTCAGAGAAAAGAAACTCTTGTCAGGTGTGACATGGAAAAATGAGATTGGAAGAAAAGAACAGTGCTGGTTGGTTTTGAGATGTGATCAAAAAGGTTTTTATTTATCCCTTGGTAACCTCTAGAGAGCCTTGACAGCTGTATCCTCCCTAAAAGCCTTAATAACCCAACCAATGTGTTTGGCTGCTGATCATCAATTTCATACTTGCTAATGATTTACTGGTAGCAAACCCAGCCCCAAAGTCTGCAATCCAGTAGCACTGGCAGCCACAGAGGAAATACTGGCCTTGAGCACTACACAAGCTATAAAGAGCCAGGATTGTCTAGACTTGACACTTTTTAATGCTGCCAATAACAGTATAGCCTTGGATACAAACTCTACTCCTGGCTTAAAAAATGACACTATCATGGATATCAAAGATTTATTCTATAATAGACAGACTGTGCTGGTGTGGAAACTTGTCATCTATAATCCACTGTTTCCAGAAGGCTAGGCTAAAATGTATCTTTTCACTGTGGACCGAATCCATGCACCAAAGGGTTTGCTGAACTAATGGATAGAATAAATATGGGAGTGTTTATCTGCCCTACGGGTAAAAAGGCAAACAAATTAATTTCAATCTCTTTAGCAGATGTCTTGGTTTTCCCAAAATGAGTGTGATAGCTACCCAAGTCTCCTATTTATCAGTTAAAACATTCTAGAGATTCTCTGAAATCCAGAGCCTATGTATCCTGTCTCCTCTCTACACTGCCCAGGCAGCAGTGACTTTTCTGTTTTTTCCTCCATTATAATCATTATCAACCCACCATTTATTAAGCACCTATTATATACCACGCACTTTAATGTGCAGTTTATTTAAATGATCCCTTAATTTCATTTAATCCTCTTATGTGGAAATTTTCCACTCCCAACATCAGTTTGGGGTGTTTTTATCTTGCTCAATCCAAGCCCAAATTTTAGGAGAAATTACCTTCACACCCATAATCCTCCCAGTGTCCTTGGGCCCCTTTTGTCCTTTCAGATGCCTTGACATGGGTCAGGGAGGAAACGCTCATAGAGCAGCCAAAAGCTATGGCCTTCAACGATGCAAAGCTTGGGCAAGATGTTGGCCTACTTACATTATGACTAAAGAACTGGCTTGTGGGGGCTCTGGGTATGGAATGGGTACACTGTGACTTACCCAAAGGCAGCTAGCCAGTTTTGGCAAATTTTACTCCAACTGGAACCTCAGAACTGATGAATTCTCTCATACTCTGAGGCAGGAGGACGATGCCCCTTGTAGCACTTTTTGCTCTGGTCTACATACCCGGCACTTCCACATTGACAGGCCTCCTCTAGAGCCTGGCCCTCAAGATGTCCACACCCTCAGTTTGGCACTTCTCTTCTTTGGGCTTCCACCAACGTCCCCTTTCTACCTTTTACACTGAAGCCCTCATCAGGCTCTTATCCCAAAAAAGAGTATACAAGATAGCTAGAAGTGCTTAGGTTTCCTAGATCTGGGCCCCTAAGCATTATTCACAGATAATGTGTTTATTCTATGTCAAGGGTAAGAAGGCCTTGGGATTTGTGGCAAAATTGTGGGTCCAAGGGCTTCCAGAGAAAGAATAAATAGAGTTGAGTTTTATATTAAAAATTAGAACAGGTTGCATATTACTGAGAGAAAGTGGAGCATGGTGGCTAGGCTGTGTGTGTTCTCAGGCCAGTCTGGCTGGGTCTGCAGCCAGACTCTACCACTGACTAGCTCACCTAGGAAAGAAGTTGGCAATTTTTTTCCGTTAAGGGTTAATAGTAAATAGCTTGGCTCTGTGACCATGCAGTCTTTATTACATCTATTCAGTGCTACCACTGTAGCATGAAAGCAACCACAGGCACTGCATAAACAAATGAACATGACTGTGTTCCAGTAAAACTTTATTTAAACAAAAACAAAACAAAAAGAACAGGTGTTAGGCTTGATTTAGTTCATGCGCTATAGTTTACCACCCCCTAACCTACGCCAATTTACTTAATGCTGTGGACTGATTGTGTGTGTCCCCAAATTCATCCCAATAGGATGGGATCTGGAGGTGAGCTTTTGGGACTTTCTGGGTGCTGAGGATAGAGTCCTCCATGAGGATAGAGTCCTCATGGATTGGCTAGTGCCCTTATGAAAGAGACCCCAGAGAGCTCCCTCACTTCTTCTGTCATGTGAGGACATAGGGAGAAAGATGACCATCTATGAACCAGGAAGCAAGTTTTCACCAGACACTGAATCTGCTGGCCCCTTTATCTTGGACTTTGCAGTCTCCAGAACTGTGAAGAATAATTGCTTGATGTTTAAGTCACACAGTGTATGGTATTTTTGTGATAGCAGCCCCAAGAGACTAAGGCACTTAGCCTCTCTAACCTCATTTATAAAATAGGGATAATAAGATAATACTAATGCACATAAATTACTTAGAAGCATACCTGACACTCAAGAAATTCTATGACTGGGCGCCTGGGTGGCTCAGTTGGTTAAGCGACTGCCTTCGGCTCAGGTCATGATCCTGGAGTCCCGGGATCGAGTCCTGCATCGGGCTCCCTGCTCGGCAGGGAGTCTGCTTCTCCCTTTGACCCTCCTCCCTCTCATGCTCTCTGTCTCTCATTCTCTCTCTCTCAAATAAATAAATAAAATATTTGAAAAAAAAAAAGAAATTCTATGACTATTGTTGTTCTTTTTTTTTTTTTTTAAAGATTTCATTTATTTATTTGACAGAGAGATAGAGAGAGAGAACAAGTAGGCAGAGAGGCAGGCAGAGGGAGAGGGAGAAGCAGGCCTCCCGCCGAGCAGGGAGCCTGACGCGGGGCTCAATCCCAGGACCTTGGGATCATGACCTGAGCCAAAGGCAGACGCTTAACGACTGAGCCACCCAGGCGCCCTATTGTTGTTCTTACTGTATAATTTTATATCCAGCTGCCTAATCAACATTTGCACTTGGTTATCTGACTGACATTTCAAATTTAGTAAGTCCAAAACTGAACTCTTGATCTTTCTTCTCAAATCTGTCCCTCTCTCAGACTTCCCCATTTCAGTGGATGGCAATTCCATCTTTCCAGTTGCTCAAACTAAAACCCTGGACTCAGCACCAACTCTCTTCTTTCCCCAATACCCTATATTTAATCCATTAGGGTGTTCTTTTGGCTGTATATCTAAATATATCCAAAACCTGATGACTTCTCCCCATTTCTGTGCTACCACCTGGTGTCTCTTGGCTGTAATTGGACCTTTTAATGGAAGTTTAAGGAAAATCCTCCTCTCATCTTTGCTCTCTGGCTAACCCCACCTTCCCTCCTGTGGCTTACTAAAGTTAGTTTTACTTTATTTGCAACTATTTTAAAATCTTAAATAAAGTCAATGGGCAATATTTTCCTGGCCAGTAT
The DNA here is from genome assembly GCF_054177405.1 of Leptonychotes weddellii. Classification (NCBI taxonomy): domain Eukaryota; kingdom Metazoa; phylum Chordata; class Mammalia; order Carnivora; family Phocidae; genus Leptonychotes; species Leptonychotes weddellii. Next base: position 65,499,318 of record NC_138369.1, read on the forward strand.
ACCATCATTGGAGAATGTTAAGCATTAAACTTAGGGAATAAAATCATTCCAATTCATGCAGGAAATCTGCCAAGAAGAACAAGAGAAGGGGGACTTAAATTTTCTGTGGTTAGTTAAGTTCCCGTACGTTACGAGATGCCAGGTAGTAGATTGTTCAATAGGAGCTGGTTTAGTTACTACTTCTTCATCAAGAAGCATTAAGTCTGGGTGGAGCTGGGACAAGGGTGGAGACAGATACTTGCCTCTGTTGCAAAATAGAAGAGGGTGCCAAAACCTCTGTAGTCAAGAGAAATACTATTTTAATGCAATATTCTAAAAGAATCAAATCAGCAAACTACGACTTGTGGCATAACCTCCTGTTTTTGTCAGTGAAATTTAATTAGAAAACACCTATCCATTTCTGAGGGAGATGGGACAAAAGCCTGGAGGAAGAGCAGTAGGGAGTTCTGTGGGCAAGCTGACCAGCAAGTCTTCATGCCTATAATCACCTCTCACTAATAAGGATCACCTTCCACATGACCCTGGTGCAACGGGAAGGAAATTGGCCTGGGAAGCTGGTTGACCAGAATTCTAGTTCCTGGCACTGCCACGGGCCCTGGGCAAAACTTGTAATCTCTCCTCATCCATGAAGTTAAGGGTTTGAACTTCATCATCCTCAAAGGTCTTGTACTTCTAAAATTCTACAAGATGCATTTGCCAAACTTTCTCTAGGTACCTAGTCACGTATGCTATTTGTCTTGTTCCCTGAATCCTCTGCACTCACACTTTGCTTTTTTCCAATGAAGTTCCTTTCATTCTTAGCTTTGAGGTGGTTAATTCTGATACCAGCATAGTTAAAGTAGACCCTGGAGCCACCTCCAAATCCCATATAGTACTGACTTATTAGCATCTCCCCACAGAACACTGTGCTCTCCTTTTGGTGCAGATGATCATGGTACACGCTAGAATTCTCATTCTGTTGCTTTCATTCTGCAAGTGCTTTTATACCCTGTTCATAAATCTGACTAATAATAACTTTAAATTGGAGGCTGCTGGCTAGCAGCTTTATTCTTCTCTGAAGGCGACACCAAAGTGAACGGGCACATAGCAGACACATTTACAAGAATTAAAAAGAAGAGTGTGGGAAGAATTCAGTCACAAAAGTGCGACAATCCTTCTTTAGAGAGCTCCAAGCCTGGCTTTGATGAGTAGAGTGAAGGCAGAGAGTGACCAAAATGATTTTTTTTAAAAGATTTTATTTATTTATTTATTTGAGAGAGAGAGAGAGAGAGAAACAGCATGAGAGGGGATAGGGTCAGAGGGAGAAGCAGGCTCCCTGCTGAGCCGGGAGCCTGATGTGGGACTCAATCCCAGGACTCCGAGATCATGACCTGAGCCGAAGGCAGTCGCTTAACCAACTGAGCCACCCAGGCGCCCAAGAGTGACCAAAATGATTCAGGAAACATGGCTTGATGCCCACGAGCAGTTGCAGCTAATACCAACACTTCATCCAGTCTCTGTTGTAGTGCCGCTGGCTTTTCTACAAATCATTGTTAATTTACCACTGTTACACCCATGTATTAAAAAGTACATTTAGGGGCCCCTGGGTGGCTCAGTCCATTAAGCGTCTGCTTTCGGCTCAGGTCATGATCCCAGGGTCCTGGATCGAGTCCCACATCGGGCTCCCTGCTGGGCGGGAAGCCTACTTCTCCCTCTCCCACCCCCCCTGCTTGTGTTCCCTCCCTCTCTGTGTCTCTCTCTGTCAAATAAATAAATAAAATCTTTAAAAAATAAAATAAAATAATAAATAAAATAAAATACATTTAGCTAGCGCAGAAGACACTATGAATTGAGCATATCCTCAAGCATATCAATTTTTCTATACCCATAAGTCTATTTCCTTCTTAAATATGTAATGAATTTTTGTGGACACTAATACGAACCATCCCGCTATCTCTTTACTTGTTTCATTTCCCACAAAAAAATAAAAGTAACCATTTAACTCACATTAAATTTTTTTTAAAGATTTTATTTATTTATTTGAGAGAGAGCACAAGCAGGGGGAGCGGCAGGCAGAGGAAAAAGCAGGTTCCCTGCCGAGCAGGGAGCCTGATGTGGGGCTCCATCCCAGGATCCCGGGATCATGACCTGAACCGAAGGCAGATGCCCAACCGACTGAGCCACCCAGGTGCCCCAATCACATTAGATTTTGATCAAACCAATAGCAATCACTATTTTTCACACTTTTTCTGGTCAATGAGGAAATTTTCCACTCACCACTCAAGAAGCATCATGCCAGCCCGGGACTGACTACCAGAAAGACATACACCTTGTAGAAAATCCAGTGGCTAAAAAAGGAACAGCCACTCCAGCCAGCCCATGCATCATTAGAGTTGGTATAGGAAACCTCTCTTCCTTTCCCCTCAAAATGATACCTGCCAGGTCGTTAGTCTTCAGGTACCATTTGCACACACCTCAGCTTTCCTTTTTCTGTCCCAAGCTAACCCCTTCTTAATGGATGTGGAGCCTGGCATCTTTCTTTCCATGCATACCCACTCATCTTCTGCCTGTACCCTTGCTGTCTTCTCTATACAATTCTGCCAGGGAGCTGATTTTCTCAGAGAAGCCAGAATCACAAAGGACCAAAGAAATTTCTTAGAGAACTCAAGCGATCAGTAGATGTGATTGACATAACATGCCACAGGTTCTCTGAGACTCATTTGCTCTCACTGTTATTGGAGAACCCACACTGCCTTTCAGTGAATGTTGATCATCATTTTTTTAGGGTCATTTCCTCACCAAAATGAAGCTTTACAAAACAGGAGTGTCTTTTATTATCTATGAAAATGGCTTTTGTTATTTTTTAAGTATATAAAATCCTTTTAAAGCCCTTTGTGTTTGTTAAAACAACATTACAAGACTGGAATAATTTGTTTTTATTTATTTATTTATTTTAAAAGATTTATTATTTATTAGAGAGAGAGAACGTGAGCAGGGGGAGGGGCAGAGGGAGAGGGAGAGAGAGAATCTCAACCAGACCCGCTGTTGAGGGCAGAGCTGGATACAGGGCTCAATCTCATGACCCTGAGATCACTACCTGAGCTGAAACCAGAGTCGGATGCTCAACAGACTGAGCCACCCAGGCACCCTTAGAATGATTTGTTTCTACAAGAAATAATTATCTATAATCCCACTATCTGAATATGGGACTATTTTTTTCTTAAGTATCTCTTTTCAATCTTGGTCTCTATACCTAAGTCTATTTTTAAAGTTGCAATATTCATGTATATTCAAATTTACTTCCCTTCTGTTACAGGACTTTCCAATTATACAGCCTCCATTGATAACATTTTTAATAGCAACTTAAGAATCTACTAGGTGAACTAGAGAGTCATTTGTGATGGTAATGCTCTCTGTTGCTCTAATGTTGGTTAAGTAACTTTGGGGGATGTGGTCTCAACTTCCATTTCCATCTATGGTCTCTCTTACCTGTGCTTACTGCAGAGATTCTATTTTTTTGATTCCTTGAAGCTTGGATTCCATGGTAATCATGTGACTTAGTGAAAAGTAGATGGAAGTCTTTTGGTGTCATTTCTTTCTTTTCCTATTCTTTCCATTTTCTCTCTGAGACACAGATGAAGCTGGAGCCGCTATCCTGCAATCATGACGCTACAAGCATTAAGGAATACCCTTAGGATGGCAGAACAGAATGGCAGAAGAGCTTGGATCATTGAGCCATCGCACTGGCCCTGAATCACCTAATTGTAGATTTAATATTATGAAAACAAATAATCTCTTATTTTTTAAAGTATCGTAGTTGTCTTTTCTGTTATTTGCTGCTGTACTTATTCATTAATGATACAACTGACGAGCCATATGATTCTTTTTGATATAACTGCTCTTGCCCCACAGAAAACTACTCGGTTGTGACATAGCAATGTCTCTAACCATGACCCTGATGATGACCCAGCGGCAGCTGCCATGAAGTTTCCATGTTGGTTTTCCTTGTGCAATTCAGGAAGCAGATGCTGGTGTTGGAAATGCTTGTGTGAGTTCTTCACCTCTGATGGCTCTCAATCAATTAAGGCAAAGGTTTCTTCTACTACCCAAGGCTTGTTAGAATCAAAGTAGAAATATCCAGAGGAGGACAGTGGAGAACAGGTGTTGGGAACATTTGATGATGTTCTTTCTTTATGTATTTATTTAATAAATAAATATTGAGAGCATGTTATGAGCCAGACACTGGGTTAAAGCACAGAGATGCCCAGATGGCTGATTAAAGAAATTTCTTAGGTACAACATGGATGAAGCATCTCTGGAGAGTGTAAGAGATGGTAGAATACCACCAGAGCTAAGGCACTTGAGAGAAGGATTCAAAAATGGAAAGGTGACAAATACTTGATTGCAAGGAAAACAGAGAAAGGTGGTTGCAGGTCCAAAGTCAAAGGCAGACAAACAGAAAGAGCAAGGATGTGAAAGAAAAGAAAAATTCTCCCTCTGTCTTGCAAGGTCTTCCAGCTGGACTAAGAATTAAATTTACATGAGACAGAGTAACAAGGAGGAAAAAATCAAAGTTTTATTACAGGCACATGGAGGCCTGATAATGAAATTGAGACCTAAAGAGATGACCAAGGCAGGCAGTTTTTATATTTAAGACCATAAATAGGTGAGGAATTGACAGGACAAGGAAAATAACTTTGGGAGCTTCAATTAGTAAGGAATTCTAAACAGTATTTGGGCTGGGGCGGTCAGCTAGTAAAGTAACAAGATTTGTTTATATAGCCTTCTTGGCTCTAAATTTCCTATCCCTGGTGATAAGGATGTCTCTCCATCCTGGTACAGGGAGGATGCCTTTCATATGGAGATTTATTTCCTGCTTGAAGGGGGACAGAGGGTCTGAGTGTCCTTGTATGGGCTGTCTTTTAAGTAACTCTTATTTAAAATAATCAACATGCAAAGGGGCACATTTTGGGGCAGCCTGATTTTGGCCCCTACAGATGATAAGAAGTACAATCAATCAGACCCTTTTACTTTTTAAATAACCAAAACATATATGCATGCACCACATGTAAGAAGGAATACCTATAATAATTGTACAGCTCCACAAATTTTCACAAACTGAATACATTTGTGTCACCAGAACCCAGATCAAGAAAGAATATAATCAGCATCCTGGAAGTCCCCCCCTCCCTGCCCCCCCTTCTTTCTGTCACAATTCCCCTAGGCCTAACAACTATCTTCTTCTTATTTTTTTTTAAGTAAGCTCTATGTCCACGTGGGGCTCAAACTCACAACTCCAAAATCAAGAGTCACACACTCTAGGGACTGAACCAGCCTGGAACTCCTCTCATTTGTTAACATCATAAGTTAATTTCGTCCATTTTGTTACTTTGTAACTGTATAGTAATGGAACCATCCAGTAGGTACTCGTCTGTGTCTAGCTCATTTTGCTAAACTTTATATGGGTGAGATTCACTCAGATTGTTGCATAAAATTAGCACTTATTCTCACTGCTGTGTAGTTTTCCATTGTGTTACTGGGGCAGAATTTTTTTATCCAGCCAGCCTACATTTGATGGTTATTTGAGCAATTTCCAGTTGGGGCCGTTGCAAAAATATGGGAAAAAAAGTCATGTACATATGAGTGGTATATTTCTGTAAGCACTTCTGCTGGCTATATAAACCTAGGAGTGGATTCATTGGGTCATAACATAGGTGCATATTTATTTTTAGAGAAACTGCCAAACATCTTTCCCAACATTATTCTACAAATTTATATTCTATAGCAGTGCAGTTGCAGCTGCTTCACATTCCTGCCAACACCAGGTAGTTTGCATTATTTTCAATTTAGCTGCACAGCACCACTATGGTGGGTATATAGTAGTTTCTCATTGTACGTGTGTTTTATGCTCAAATGCCTTAATGAAATATAAATATGGTGAAATTACACAACTTTGAGTGTAAATCTCAATGAATTTTTACCAGTGTAAACACCCACGTAACCATCACTCATATAATGATGTAGAATATTTCTATCACCACATTCACTATCCTCTCCCGAGGCATTCTTATAATTTCTAACACCAAAGATGAGTTTTGTCTGTTTTTGAATATTTATCAAGTGGAAACGTATAGTACACTTTTGAAGTCTAGCTTCTTTAGCTCTTCTTTAGCCTGAGACTAATCCATTTTATTGAAGTATTAGTAATCTGTTAATTCTTTTTGCTGGGTAGTATTGTATTGTATGGTACTTTTTCAAGGCAAAAGACCAGGCTCACCCAAACTAAACTTGGTCTGTCTCCCAGGGATCTGGGCATCTACACCTCTTCTAATACGAGTTTTTAGAGCCTCATAATCTTTTGGCATAATTGCATGGTCTAACTTAGCCTTAGCTGATTTTTAAAATTGTTTCTCTCTAGAGCAATCTCATTTTGGTGGAAGTAGCATGACATGACCCATTAATATCAGAATGCCTATTCAATTCTCTTATTCTTGCCTTTCTACTTTCACATTTTCCTTGCTACTCTCCTTTCCGTTTCTTTCCACTAGATTTAGACATAAAAACGTACCATTTAAGTACGAATGTCCGTTGAAGATTGCTAATGCTCTAGAAGCTTTTGAAAATTTGACCTAGGTATAGTTGAAGTCTCTAGAATGACAGCTACCCTAAGTGCTCCGTCACAGGGAGAAGTCACAGTTTACTCTGCTTTGTTTGCAAGCACTTTGTGAAGCCTTCTATTACAGCCCTCACTTCTCTGTGGAATAGCCAAGAGCTGGACACAGTAGGTTGGTAAGTTGGTATATTTCAGCATACTCTTTCCGGGAATGACTTTGTGGCAGGTACCAAAGGTAGAGAGATGACAAAACACCATCCCTCAAGGACTATGGCTCAAGCTGGTGTGGTACCGGGGAGGAGGAATGCAGTACATGTAAATTCTTTGTTCTTCAGAGACACAACCTTAACCATGTTGGACCGGAAGACTCTCAAATTGTGTTTTTAAATGATTACGTTCTATCTAGATCAAAATCTATTTTAAAAGTTCAGAAAATAGAAATGGTAAAGCACCCAAAACACTCTGACACTTTTCTTTCTTCATTTAAAACCAAGATCTTTTGGAAGAAAACTTAACACAGCGTCATCTTCAGCAGCAAATGAGATTACTAAATGCTGACTCAACCACCAAAGAGGGCTTCACTGGAAAAAGGGAAGATGAGGCAGGGTGCCACTGCCATCTCAGTGGCTGCCAAACTGAATTAGACTCTGACTTTGTTTGGGGGAATGTAGTCTCTACTCTATTATGTGTATATGGATATCATATTTTCCTGAATCATACGTCCATCCCTGGAGAGATGAGGGGGCTAAGCTGGGACATGCGGGCCCCCCAGTAGGCCAAAACTCGGCACACCGTTCCAATGAATATTCTTTAATTTTGTCTACCATTTATTAGTGAGGAGCTAAGTGTCCATTAGTAAAACTGTATATCCCATTCCACATGTCCAAAATAAGGCATTTATTATATATACTAATATAATACAAGGCTGTGATTTGTTTGCATTACCTTTTATGTCTCCATATTTTGGCACTCATCACGGATTACAGATGGTCATTTTCACTTACTAGGAGCAGACATAACTTGCATGCATAAAGCAACAAAACATCTTCCAAAATACTTTCATGTAGTTTAAATGCTTGCCACTTTTCTGCAGTACTTATTCTCACTCCAGTTTTCTTTTTTGCAATGCATATGAAATGGCTTGACATTTAGCTAGGAGGATCAACCACTACCCTGGCATGCTGGGATGAAGCTCCCCGGTCATGATTCGGTTTCTGCTTGACTTGAACTGACCTCTCAGGCTCAACTTTTCCAACTGGCTGACTTTAATTTAGGGTTGGTGATTTTTGTTTTGTTTTTGTTGTGTTTCATTTTTCTATTGCTGTTACTTTATTTCGTTTTATTTTATTTTTAAATCTTTTCCCTTCTTAGCTTCCTTTATCCCCTCCACCCCCAAGATGGTAGGCATTGTATGCTTCTGAGGGAGATTACATTTACTCTTGGCCCATTGTGGACAACATTGTGTGTGGAAACCTAAATTACCTGGAGTCATTTTCCTGATGTATTCCATGCTGGTTTTGAGCCCTATAATTTGACTCCTTAGGTGGCTGCCATCCAACTCCTGAATCCATTCCTGGGAGATTCACCAAAAGAAGGATGAAAAAACTAAGTATGGGGAACCAAGGCCAGATTTGGGGCTCCCTAGGTAAATGTTAATTAATCAAAAAGATTATCCAGATGTTAATTTTTAATATTAATATTTAATTTATTAAAATTAATTCAATCTTCTATTTTTTCTTGTATTAAGTTCTACTTTTAAATCTTTTATGTACTTAAACTCTTTTGAATATTTTAAATTAAATTTATAAATGTAGTACATTAAATTTATTTTTTAAGAATGTCAAATAACTGACATGCAAAAATAAAATCTTTTTGAATACCTAAATCACTTTTTCAAATCTAGAAATTAAGCTTATAAAAATAGAAATTTAAAAATTTTTTAAAGATTTTATTTATTTATTTGATAGAGAAAGAGAGCACAAGGAGGGGGTCAGGGTCAGAAGGAGAAGCCGACTCTCCACTGAGCAGTGAGCCCGATGTGGGACCTGATCCTGGGACTCCAGGATCATGACCTGAGCCAAAGGCAGACGCTTGACCAACTGAGCCACCCAGGTGCCCAAAATCTTAAATTTGTATTAAATAGTTCCATATTGTATATATGTATAGTAAAATTTCAACCTCAAATCGCACATCTAAATCAATTACTCAGCTAAACATTCCACATTGGAATCGTAAAGCTGATATGTTACTCTCAAAGGGAAAATGCTTTCAAATATTACAATCTCTGAAAATATCAAGCATGTATTTAATACAAAAATTAATACCATAATTCTCTTAAGCATGTCCAAATTTTCTCAAGGTTAAAAGATTCTTATTCACTAGTAAGAGTTATAATATTTAAATGATTTTGAGGTTATCTTCTCAACTAGTGAAGGTTACATAAGAATTAGGGACACTGTCTAGGACTCTAAAATTTATTCACAAGCTTTTTATGATCACTGTGGCAGAGACTCTACAACATATTTAGGGCAGATTGCCCACCATCCTAAGTGTGAATCCTATGAATATCTTTTTTTTTTTTTAAGATTTTATTTATTTATTCATGAGAGACAGAGAGAGAGAGAGAGAGAAGCAGGCTCCCAAGGAGCAGGGAGCCCGATGCGGGACTCGATCCCAGGACCCTGGGACCATGACCTGAGCCGAAGGCAGACGCTTAACCATCTGAGCCACCCAGGCGCCCGAATCCTCTGAATATCTTATTGTTTTGCCTTTTCAAGGGAATGTGCAACCCATGCTATCTTACTACAGGATTGAATTCAACTGCTTGGTTCTATTCTGAATTACTTTTATCGTTTGGGCTACCTGTTTAGGCTACCCAGCTCATAGGGATTCCACATATCTCTAGAGTGGGACATGTCATTATAATGACATGAGTAGAAGGTATTGGGATGCACCTCTGGAAAAACAGAGAAAAAGACTCAGGAGAGTAAGGCATCAGAATCTACTTAGCTAGTGTACCCAGGATGTTTTGCAGTGAAGCTCAGAGCCATTGCTATGCACTGAAAACCCATCCTCTTTTTTTCATATAAACGTTCAATAAGCACTTATTAACATCTATCATTATCTAGCCTTTGGAGTTAAGAAAGGAAGAAATAGGCAAGAGGAACTGATTGCTTAAACATCTATTAGGTACCAGACATTTTATTTGTACCCAACAAACCCATGAAGCTGGAAACATCAGTTTTATTTTATGGATGAGGAAAATGAGGCTCACAGGGGATAAGAAATTTTTTCGTTTTCCATATTAACACAGCTAGCAAGTGACCCAAACCAGATACATACCTGATAATGGCTGGATCTAAAATATATCAACTCCGCCTCTGGAAAGGAGCTCATCATTTAGGGGATGGGAGGAGGCAGTGGGGACACCAAAGGAAATGAACAGAAATAATAGAACCTGGAAAATGGAGAGCTCAATGCTTAGAGATCTTGCTACTTGAATCCAGGTTGAGGGGTGTGTGTGTGTGTGTGTGTGTATGTGTGTTGGAAATGGGGATGTTGGCGATGGGAGAACTAGACACCGTGATAAAACCTTCTTAGAGCAGGTCTCAGTCTCTGAAACAAACTTGAGAATGTTTACCACTGCAGATCAATACCAAGTGAATATGAAAGAAGTTGGCACGTAGCACTCAGATAAACTAGTTTTTTAGATTGTTACTTATCATGTCCCTTGGTGTCTTAGGGAAAACATTAAACTATTGCATATTACTGCTTCATAGGCGAGAATGATTTTATTGACAGATCATAGTAGGCATATGGCTGGGCATTAACCTCCCAGCCTTCTCTGATATCTGTTTCTGGAACAGTCTAACACGGCTGCTAATGTAGGAAATTCTCCAGCCATTGAGGGGCAGTTGCCTAGACTGCAGAAGAACTGCCTTCCCTCCCGCTGCACCCCTTGGTAGAATTAATGCTCTTAAAGGATGACAAACATCACTAGCTCAAGTCCTGTCTCAAGTGGGCTCCTCTCATATGTTTCAAACTCTATATTCTCAACTTCTTGTTTTCTATCTCTTTTTTACATCCCCATCCCCCTTACAAAGTCCTTCCTTCTGACTGCTTCACTGTTAGTTGCACTTTCCAATTAGGAAAAAAAGGAAAAGTCCAGTTAATTAACTGTATCAGCTAAGAGCTTCTGTTATAAGGATGTGCTTTGGGTTTTGATTTGTGTGACAGTTGTCACTGATTTGGTTTCAGCAGGATCTACCTCCCGCCACCCGGCACCCCACCACAGCTCCTGTTATACTTACTCTGCTCTTTCTGTCTCCTTTTCTAACATGTTAACCTTGAAACTGTCTCTTACAAAAGTCCTGTCTTTTACAAGCTGGCTTTCTGGGAAATCTATTTTATTTGGAAAAGCTATATAGCCTCGTGGTTAAATATGAAAACCATAAAACTAAAGTCTCTGAGTGCAGAATTTACGTTTATCAATTCCTACTTGTGTGACCTTGTGAAATCATTAAAACTCTTTGTGCCTCAGATTCACACTGTCAAATGGGGACAAAAATAGTACCTACCTCATATGTTTGCCGAGGATTAAATGAGCAAATCTATCTAAAGCATTTGGAAGTATGCAAGGATATAATCAGTGCTAGAAAAGCATTCCTGAACAGTCTTATTTTACTAGAGCAAGAACAAGAGCAAGGGCTGACATAGTTTGAGTACAAAATGTAAACTTTAGTGGATGGGTGCTGTAGTGGATTTTCCATTGGCCCAGCTCTCGAGACCATGAGGCCGTGATTAAATGAAAGTCAGCTATGGATTTAGTTGCACTGCATTAGAATGAAAAATGTGCAGGGATTATCTCCATTTGGCCTCGATCCCCATATCTTTCCAACGGTGCCCCCTTTTTTATGGTCAAAGCTCTCTTTGACTCAAAAATTTAAAACCCAACAACCATAATAACAACCAAGATCTGTGTCCAAGGAATGAAGAAGGGTTAAGTGGCCAAAGAATAGGAGCTCAGGGGCCAGAAGTATCTTGATTTGGCTCTGTGAGTGCCATGTTCTGAGGCCCAGAGAGATAGTGCTGAGTTGCCTTTTCTTCCTAGTTCACTGTGAAGTTGAATCTATGATGTTAGCATCTCTGGTGGCATATCTTTTGGAATTTAGCTCTTAGAGTGTTAACCAGGTTCTAAATGGTGAATTATTTTGTGTCAGCTTGTTATCAGTGAGTATTCAGTAAAAACCCTCATTCTCTGAGGAGTGGGTCTAATATTTCTGCCCCTTTCTGAGGTTTGACAAAGTGGGAGGTTTGGGAATAGGAACCCAGAAGTGCCATCTGGCCAACCAGCTCTCTTTCATTCCTCTTTAGTGGGGTTTTCCATTGTGTTCCTTGTTGCATCTGCTTAGTGGGTGAATGCTGATCCCAGCCAACACCTCCCTACTCTGTTACAAATGCCACCCTCATTATCATTTTAGCAGACAAGGGTTACTGTTCTAGGGCCAGGAGTCCATGCCTTATAATCCCGATTTACACAGATGGTATGTGGGCATGGTTTCAGAAGTTGTGAGTTAGAAAAGACCACACACATCATCTCTCCCAGCACTATACAAAGAACTTTCTGTGATGATGGTTTATAATCTGGGCTATCAATATGGTAGTCACTAGCCACATGTGGCACTTTAAATTTGACTGGTGTTACTGAGGAAATGAATTTAATTTAGTAGCTAGGAGCTATCATATTGGACAATGAACTCTTTATAGAGAAGAAAGCTCAGGCTCAGAGAGAGGTAAGGTGACTTGCCCAAAGTACCCGAGTTGGTACAAAGCAGAGTCGAGATTAGAGATTGGGTTCACACACTTCTAGTCGAGGGTTTTCTCCATTTTATCATCCTGAACCAGTTCTAGAACCCCATTGGCAACAAAGACACCAGAATCCCTCACTTTTGTGATATCCAACTCCCAGGAGACAATTTCCAATCTTCACCACCTTTCTGGAATGCTTTCTTTCTGTGTCCATTAGGTGTGAACAGGATGCAGTCTCTATTCATTCTATGGAAAGATTTCACTAAAGGCTGGGTTAGGTGGAATGCTCGGTAACCTCATATTCAGCCTGACAGCGTTTTCCTTTTTCAGAAGTAATGTGAACTCATTCACTCCAGGTCCCATATCTGGGTCCCTCCAGAAGACTCAAGATGGTAAGATGAAAAGATGAAACTTTATTCCTGGAAACGTCCCCCACAGCATCTTCTGAGATTTGTCAATAGCCTCAGCAAATCCCATGATGAATGAGATCCTGAATATTTGGCACATTTCAAAGTAAATTTTTTCTTGTCAAAGTTTTGTTGGCCTCTGGGTGGTTTCTGATGAGAATATTAGTATTCACTGAAAGATTCGTTTTAAAACACTGGAAATTGCCACTTAAGCACAATGTGGCTAAGTGCTTTAGTCCAAGAGGATTTTTAGCTGCTGGGTGGAGATGTGCAAAATAAATAAATAAATTCACCAATTAGTTAATATTTTAACAGATTCCTTCTTGTGATTAGATGTGCATCCACCATGAGGTGGAATATTTCTTAGTTATTCAGCTCTCGGGGATGCCTAAACCTTCATCCGGGGCCCTTGACCTGAAACATGGTCCTTTGCACTATGTCAACCAGATAAGAACTGAAGGGCATAGAAATAATCTCAGTGTACATCTCTTCTCTTGGCTTGTTGCTCTGCTGATGACACAGTACAAGAGAGTCCCTACAACACTTTCCGTTTCTCTCACATAATTTTTTCTTCCTGGGAAAATGTTTATAGCCAAATCTTTTTTTTCCTTTGGCATACAATAAGTTCTTGATAACGCATTTTTTTTAAATATTAAACTTACATGATTATCCTGCATATATTTTCTGTTTATTTCTGGGGATTAGGGAGGCATGAAGAATATTAAACATGCCCTGTGAAATTTCTTTCTCAACAAACAGATCCTTAGCTCCATAGTAGACTCTGAAAGTACGCATCAGATAATCTGGAGCAAATGGGAGGTCTGCAAAGGCTAACATATGGGGAGTTGTTGTCTGGTGTTCAGATAGTTCCAGTTATACAAGATGAATAAGTTCTAGAGATCTATTGTACAACGTAGTGTCTATAGTTAATACTATGTTGTATACTTACAAAGTTAAGAGAGTAGATCTCCTGAATTTTTCTTCCGGCTCCCTCTTCACCACACAAAACAAAAACCAAAGGGACATAAGTAAACTTTTGGAGGCTATGGTTATGTCCATTACCTTGATTATGGTAATGGTTTCATGGTGGGTCTATGTAGATGTCCAAACTGTGTACATTAAATCAAATATACATTAACATCAAATTGTATACATTAAAAATGTGCATTTTTCGTATACCAATTTACTTTAATAAAGTTGTTTTTTTAAAAAAGAACCTCAAAACAATGAGAAAAAGCAAGAACTCCCAGTTAAAAGGAAACAGAGTCTCTTTTCAGTTAAAAAGAGACAACGTATTTCTGGCCCTCTTAGGTGTGAATGGTAAAATCCTCCTCACAAGGGTGTGTATTTATAAATGTGAATCTATGTTTTGTATTTGTAAAGTCAAAGCATGAGACTTCTTACTTATAATAATCTCAAATTTGGATTCAAATGCAAAAACTTGGTTATCTGATGAAGGGACAAATGCGTACCACAGCCCAAGGGTCACTTTAGTGGGCCAGTGAGACTCAGAGGTCTTCAAAGACCAAGAGACTTGAGACTGATTCAATCTGAAATTTAATGGAAATGTTACAGAAACACGGGGCATGCAGGCAGTGAACCAGAAGGCTGAGCAGGTTCTGGATAATTTCAGCATGGATAGCAGAGGAGACAATAATGGAGCAACAAGCTCTTTCTTCCCTGCAATCCAGTTTGTGGTGTCAACATTATGGTCAATATGGTCTACACAGCGGGTCCAAAGATCCCTGAAGCAGCTCACTTAATACCTCTTAGCAGGCTTTGGAGTCAGTCAGGCTTGGGTTTGACTACCTCCTGGGTAATCCTGGGCAAGTTGCTTTTTTCCTTAGCCTCTGTTTTCTCATTTTTAAAATGCAGATAACAGTATTCAGTGAAATTTTTTTTTATGAAAAAACTATATCTACATATATATGTATATGAATGTATGTATGTATATATTGGTAATGTCTATACTTTTTCTTAAAATTAATAAATAGCTTATAGTAATGCTTATAATATTCACTGGCATTTCTTCAAAATCTGGGCCACATCTCCTTATCTCCAGAACCTTTCAGCCTGTAGGTGCACAAGAGGAAAATAACAGTAGCATTCAAGTTCAAATTCCCCTAGTTCTTGCCCCTTTTGTTCAGGACCGGATTTCTCAGAACCCTCTGGGGAAGGCTGCTATGCATTCCAGAACAAGTCTGCAGCCCCAGGCATTTTCTGGAATCTGTCATCTACACTAGACCCGGGAGCACTCAGCATGTCGCGGCTGACATGACATGACAGGGCTCAAGCTTTAACACATGGATAAAAATAATATCTCACCTCCCATCAAAGTTACTTGAATGGTTGCAAAATAATCAAATAGTCAACTCATTTTGGGATATAGTTTTACAAACTGACACACTCCTTTCCTCATCTGATATGCTTCCCCAAAGGGATGGCACTGCCTCAAGTTAACATCACCTGCTGTCTGTTCTATTGTGGTAAGGGAAGACGTGTCTGTTCTCGGTTACACTTGTAGACAGAGCCTCACATAGTGTTGCTTGGGTCATGGAGCATCTCAGAAATCAGGCATCTCTACACAAGGCTCATACATAAATCTATGGTCTCTGTTGGGCCATTACACATACATAAGATTTAATGGACAGTCCTAGGAGGTGCCATTCCCATAGGGGATGATGTGAATGGAAGCTGTTGGCCTGTGTAGTACACAGCCTACCCAGCTCTGCGGGGTGCAGAGGAGTGCACTCCCCCTCCTCAGTGCAGGGGAGATAGACAGCAAGCTCATCTCTCCTTTGCAAGATCCATCCCTGGTTACCTGTCCACAAACCTCCTTCAGAATGGCCTCTTCTAAGTAGAAATGAGCCCATACAAATAGATGTTTAAGGACATCTGACATCCCTAGTGCATCAGTAGACACAGAAATGTCTCACTACCCTCTACTACCAGTAAGGGTGATGAAACACATTCCCTCTCCCTGCCACCAGAAGAGACATCTTAGCTGGTAACCTACAACTGAATGTAGCCGGTAATCATGTCTTCTTTTATCAAAATAATGTGTTAAAAATTTGGAAACTGAATTTCTTTTTTTTTAATTACATTATTTTTTATTTTTTTTTTAAGATTTTTTTTTTTATTCTTATGTTAATCCCCATACATTACATCATTAGTTTTAGATGAAGTGTTCCATGATTCATTGTTCGTGCATAACACCCAGTGCTCCATGCAGAATGTGCCCTCCTCAATACTGGAAACTGAATTTCTTAAAGCAGGGCTTCATTTTTACATTTTTACCACTACCAGTATGTGTAGTGGCCCAGCAGAGACCATAGATTTATGTATTTTACTGTGTCAGTTTATAAATGCCTTATTCCATGTGCATTTATGCTACCTGTCTGGCCCTTGAACACTTTTGAGTCTCCCTGAACTACACATGCACTCCACCCTTTTTCCTCTGGCAATAGGTTTGTGGGGGTCTTTTGCTGCACTGTATCACTCCATAAAATAAAAATGTTCACATAGCATTTGATCAAGGTTCTAGTTTTGAGAGTCTATGCTTTTATAACTTGTTCTTTGGAAATATCCTTTTCATCCTCAGCACTGGATGTATAACCAAAAGAGTCTCTCTGCAAAGAGATTTAGGATTTACTAGAATTTTCCAACCCTCTATAGCATTGTAGAGTGGAATAATCATAGTAAAACTTTTTTATGAAGCTACGATTTATTTTATACTTATTAAGAAAAATAAGAGCTAATATATATTGAGTACATACTGTATGTTAGACCTTTTATTATCATATTTAATCTACGAAATAACCTTATGAGATAAGTACAATCTTGTTCCCATTTTATACCAAAAAAACCCAAAGAACAGAGAGTTTATGAATTTACCTAAGTTCACACATTAAATGAAATATCAAGCGTATAAACCTAGAGAGCATAACTCCATGAAACCCATGTTTTATTACTACTAAGTGTCAGATCCTATTTTTGTATCATCCCATTTATCTTCAGGACAATTTTCTAAGGTCCATATTACTGTACATAATTTATACTTCAGGAAGCTAAAGTTTAGGAAAATTAAATATGTATTCAAATTCCATATAGGTAGTGCTGAATCAAGATTGAAACCTAAGTCTATCTGATTCCAAAGTTTGTGCTATTAATCACAATGAGGTGTTCCCTTCTTAATCTCTAGACCTGTGCAGTTATGGTTTCAAGTCTGCCATGAAAGAGAGGACTCTCTGTCTCATCTAGAATCTGCTCTCACGTAAAGAACCAGAAGAGAAAGATGTATTTCTTTGTTCTGTCTCTGCAAAACCATTTCACTAGACATGGGGCTGTAGAGGGAGTGTCTCTAAAGGACCTTGAAATAATTAGTGCATAAAGGACATTTTTTTCTTATTCATGAGTTATATAGTAGGGGAAGTAATCTATTCAGAGTGTGACAGATCTAGTTATGAATCTCACTGTAAACAATTACCGGTTGTGTAATGTTGGGAGCATTTTTTAACATTCCTGAACTTCAGGTTCTGTATCAATCAGCTATTTGAATCTATAATAATGCTTTGTAACAAAACTCAGTTACAACACAGACATTTCTTTTCATGGTTATAGTCTGTAGGTTGGCTGCAGATTGGCTGATCTTGGCCAGGCTCCCTGTGGATTAGGAGACTCAGGATTTCTCTACCTGGGTCAATTCTGGGGCCGAGATTGAAGGTATAGCTGCTGTTTGGGGAGAATCTTTTCACCTGACAGTGGGAGAGACAGTGGAAGGCATACCCAACATCGCAATCCTGATTCATGCCTTTGCTGCATCACAGACACTAACCATTCCATCAGCCAAAAAACCTCACATGACCAACACCAAACATCATTAAGGATGTGGAAATATACTAAGAGATTAAATATTTGACAAATGACTCAAACAATCATGGTTTTCCTTTTATATAAAATGGGAATGATAAGAACTAATTTTAAGCCATGAGATGATAGAATGAAATGACATATATCAGTAGGTTTGTAAGGTTTGAAGAACTATCCAAAAGTAAAGAACTGTAAATACTTTTTTCCAGGGAGAGGCATCCATAGTCTGCAGAATGTGTTTCTATCTTGAGAGGAGTTATTTTCCAAAACAATAGGCCAGCAAGTGCTCAGGGGATGAAATAACTGCTCAACCCTTTAAAGTAACTTGTGCAAATGCCGTTTACAGACAATAGGCTGTATCTGCCAGGCTTGGCATTTTGATAGTTATTTTAATGTCTCAGGCAATTAAATGCTGGCAGTAAATATGCACACATTTCAGTGAACTGGCTAGGTGATACCAGATTTAAAATTCGCATTAAGTTAGGAGGCAGGGAGTCAAATCTGACCATGAGCATAGTTGTGCTGAGGGTGCTTAGTAGCTAGAGGATGAAGACCTGAAATCAAATGGACTAAATCAAGTCTTAGCAGAGAAGGCAGAGTACGTGGGAGTAATTCACTCCTTTCTCCATGCATCAAGTGACAATGACTCTTCTATACTCCAGACTAAATTCTTTGAACCATCATCCTGCTGGATCATGATATACAAACCAGATGTTGCTACTCAAATGTGGTCCATGAGTGAGTAGCAACAGAATCACCCGGGGACTTGTTAGGAAGACAGGGCTCCACTCATCCACGCCCCAAAGGCCTCCTGGAACAGAATCTGTATCTTCACCAAATCTCCAAGTATTCATATGCTGTAAAGTATAAGAAATACAGAATTATTTTGTTAGAAAGCAGTATAAACTGTCTCTATTCAATTTAAGTTTCCAGGGAAAATATATTAAAAGATGTTGGAAATCTCAAGAAGAAAAAGTTGACCATCCAAGAGTCAGAAAAGGAAGGAATGTCAACAGCATGAGAACCAGGAACTTCTCTCTGGAATGTCACTATTAACAAAGAACAGCTCCACTGGTCAGTCGTTCCTTCCTTCCTTCCTTCCTTCCATTAAACAAATATTAATTGAGTACCTACTATATGATCAATGCCATGATAGGCAATAGGGATTCAATGAGCAAAACAAACAGTCCCTAACCTCCTGGGGTTTATAGCCCTATAAAGAATATAGATATTAATAAAGTAATTACACAAACAAGCCTAATTACCACTATTCAAAATTGAAGGAGAGGTATATGGTTCTATTAAAATATATATAATAGGATAACCTGTTTTAGGAAGGTACCAAAGTTACAATTGGGTCTTATAATTGGAAAGACGACTAGAAGTTTACAAGGTAACCATGGCATAAGGAATATTTCACATGAGGGAAAAGCATGTGCCCTCTGATTGGAACAGAATGGAGCTCTATGAATATATATAAGCCCTAGATCACAGAAGGCCTTAACAACCACATGTAGGAGAAACATTTCTGTTCTACAAAACCCCTCTCCTTTCCTTTTGGGTCAGTAGCCAGAAATACAGTTGGGTGCAGCCATCTGAGTAGGTTCTGACCAATGGAATGTGGGTGGGAATTGATAAACATCACCTCCAGCCTGGCCCATAAAACCTGCCACTCAAACCACACCTTTCACTTCCCTTGTCTGCTGGAAATTCTCCAAAGGCCTAGAGGATGGTGGGACTTCAAACTGGATGGTGTATGGCTCGTATATGGTGCAGATCTATTTTCTGCCAACTTCTTTGGATTGGAAACTGAGCAAAAAAAAAAAAAAAAGGCCTTTATTGGATTATGTTGGAGTATTTATAGCAGTTAGCTTGCTCTGACTAATATACTCATTAAAGATTTTCCCCATTAACCTAAGAGCTGTGAGAAGGCCTTGGAAGGTTTTTAGTGGAAGAGGTCCCAGTTTTATATTCTTGGGAGAGTATCTGATTTTCCCTGCATGTATCAATAATCTACATATAAGTCAATCAACTGTGGCCAGGGATCACAGTTACATAGCACAGAATAGGGCCAGTAGAACCTCAGCCCTGCATAACTGGGAACCATTCCTGAAAATGAGGAGAGATTTATGGGCCAGGCAATTACCCCCAAGGCTTTCTCCTATGACATCCACACCATGAGTTAAATAGATTTCCAAGTGAAGGCTTGAGAGGAGAGAAATTGTGACTCAAGCATGAGCTAGGCATCTTTCTGATGGACCAATGATCCTCAAAGTGTGGTCTCGTTACAGCATTAAATTCTAATTTCAGAAATGCAAACCCCAGACCTACCACAATCTGAAATTCTGGGAATGGGGCCTACCAATCAATATCTATGGTTAGCAAGCCTTCCAGGTGGTCCCAATGATGCTATCATTTAAAAATGTTTGTGCTAAGCTGACAATGGTAATGAAATGAGAGGGAAAAATGTGTGTAAGAAGTTGCCGTTTACCAAAACATTTTCACATATATTGTCCCATTTTAACCTCACAAAGTTCTCTATGGCTCTTCTGGCCTTTTCTCCCTCCCTCCCTGCTCTTATAGTGGGGTCACAAACTATTTTCTGGAAGATGAGACTGAGGTACAAACAAATGAAGGAAGTTGACTTCTAAAAGCCTTTAAGAAAATGGGCCAGGCTTTCCAGAATAAAACTGGGAGGACCCTTCTAAATGGGGAGAGAGAGTGGTCTCTGTGGGTTCTTCCACTGTAAAGATCTGAACCTCAGGCTGGCTGCGGCCTTGCCCTGCTTCCTTATCCCCAGACCCCACTTTATCCCTGCAGCATCCTCCACTCAGTTGCAGCCAAACAATGGAATTGTGTTTGGATTGGTCTGGGCTCCAGTTTCAAATCCATATTTAGACAACTTGTCCTTGGACAAGTTCATAACTTCTTAGAAGCTTATTTGTGAAGTAGAAGGTTAATACTAACTTGACAGGTTGTTCGGTGTATATGAAAGCCCAGGACACAGTGAGCTATGAGAAGTCCTCAGTAAGTGGTTGGGAAAGCTGAATGGAAGGTGGAGCCATTTGGTGCCGTCATGCCTGGACCCTGTGAGAGCATCAAAATCCCAGGAGCCCCTTGTTGGTGGCTCCTCACCAACTCTGGAGGCCAACAATGTTGGGACTTGTGTCCTGGTCTGCATGTCACTATGGTGCCCAGCCAGAGCAGACCTCAAGAGGACACAACCCAACATTCTGGCAGCCTGGTTTGCTAGGGTGTCGGGGCACTTTTTATGGCTTTCTGCTTATATTGTTGTTATGCTTTTCATTATTAGTGTTTTTATGCCTTCCAAGGCTCTTGAGCAAAAGGCAAAGAGGAGCCTTTAGAATTTGCCAGTGCTCACATTTCTGGCAACACAGAGAGAGAGGACAGGAGAACTAATGTTGATGAGGCTTCAGCAATGCTTCCAGCATAGTCTCGCAGGAATTAGTTTGGGACTTGGGCTCCTGCGTGTCCTCATATATCTTCTCCCTCTTCTTTTCAGCTGCTCCCACCTCTGATATTCTTGTGCCATATTCTGTCTTCCTCCAAAGGGGCTTTTCCAGTTACTCTCACAACCCTGCCAAAGGGCTCTCTCATGCTCACAGTCCTCTGTGCTTGGGCCAGGTCTGGAGCCACAGTCCCAGTCCAGTGTCTCAGAAAACCTAATTCAAGCTTCTCAGTTTTCTGCTGAGCAGCACCCTCTTCCTTGGCCCAAATTTCTCTGCTTTTCTCTTTTTTCCATTACTTATTAATACAGTAATAAAAAGCAAAACTAACCGTCATGAGGGTTGTCCTCAGCCAGTCACTGCATTCAGTGCTTTGTGTGAATTTTTTTCCTTTTATTCTTCACTA
This sequence comes from Leptonychotes weddellii, assembly GCF_054177405.1. Lineage (NCBI taxonomy): Eukaryota > Metazoa > Chordata > Mammalia > Carnivora > Phocidae > Leptonychotes > Leptonychotes weddellii. The sequence goes on from NC_138369.1 coordinate 65,520,867, forward strand.
ATATAGTACAAGATAGGTATCATTATCTCATCAATTGGAGGAAGTGGAGGTCAAAGAGTTTAGCAATTGGCCCACAGTTTCACAGATAACATGCGGCAGAATTAAAATTGGAATCTGTTTTATCTCTTTCCAAAGTTCCGTCCACTATGCCATCTTATATCTTCCATGAACATCACTACTGAACTATATGGAACTTCCAAAATACACACTCTGTTCTTTGCCCCTAATTGAGATGATCAATGGTTAGCTATATGCAGCAATGTTCCTCCAGGAAATATGTTGGTCATGAATGCAATTTCAGTAAGTTACTGAACTAGGATTCAAGCCCAGATGATATCTTTTGGACTGGGGAAGCACTGAAAGATTTTTACTTTATTTTATTTTTAATAATAAACTGTCATTTAATAAGATAATAAATCATTTATTTCATTTAAAATGTATCTTTGTATACATGTAAGTATAATATTAAACATTTATTTGATGCTTTCAATGTTTCGGACCTTATTCTAAGCACTTCAATATAGTGACTTATTTAATTTCACAAACAGCCTTATGAGATAGGCACCATTACTATCTCTGTTACACAGATCAGGAATTGGAGTGTAGAGGGGTTAACCTGGCAGGAGTGGAATTCCAATCTAGATAATCCGATTCCAGAATCCATGCGCCTAAGCCCTCAGTTGCCATCTTTCCCAAAGCTCTCTCCCCTCCCCCCACTTCCCTCTCTTCTCCCTTCCCTACCCCCATCCAGGTATCCATGGTAACTAAGAACCTAGTAAGTATCCTTCCACATTTCCTCCATGTTCATATACTATTTTCAAATATATATACCTATTTGCAGATATACATATACGGGCTATCATTGTTTGCTTTTATAAAATGGAGTTCGAAAATGTGTACTCCTCTGTATCTTGCTTTCCTCATTCAAAAATACCTTAAAGAAATGTTCTAGTGAGCTGGCACTGCTATAACCAAATACCATAGACTGGCTGAGTCCACACTGCAGAAATGTATTTCTCACAGTTTTGGAGTCTGGGCGGTCTGAGATCAAAGTACCAGCATGGTCGCTTCTGGTGAGAGCCCTCTGTTAGTTTGCAGACTGCTGACTTTTCCCATTTCTTCTCATGGCAGAGAGCGGAGAACAAACCGGCTCTGTGATGACTCTTACATGGGAACTAATCCCATTCATGAGGGCTCCACCCTTGCCCCTTGTCTAACCTCAGTCACCTCCCAAAGGCCCCAGCTCCTAACACCATCACCTTGGGAGGGAGGGTTTCAACATAGGAATTTTGGGGGGACACAAGCATTTAGTTCGTAACAGGAATTATCCCCCATTAATAGATATGGAGAAATTCATTCTTAATGGCTGCATAGAAGTGAGTTTCTCACTTTCATTCTTAGCCACTGATGGGTATAAATAATATTTGTTTACTTTGCATTTTTCTTAGTACTGCTGAGCATGAGCATCTTTCCATGCTTTTGTCGACCCTTTGGAGTTTCTCTTCAGTGATACGAACTGGCTCACTGCACCCTTTGTCCGTTTTCCCTTTGAGTTACTTCATGTCTCCTTTCTATGTATAAGAACAGTTTGTACATTAGTAAGTTATATGCGAACCCTCAGCTGTCCTCTGCATCCAAAATATTGTTTCTACCTATATTATGTCTCTGTTGATTCTGTTTATGGTATCTTTTGCCATTTAAAATTTAAAATTTTCATAGTCGGACATGTACATCTATTTTTATAGCCTGTTTCTGTGGAATTCATATTTTTATCATATTAAGCTGTCTTATTTAAGAACATAATATATATTTTCTATTCTTTAATGAGCTCTTACATTATCTTCGTGGAAGTCCATGCCTTTCTTTTAATAAATTATCCTGAATATTCTTCAGTTCTTGTCAATATCAGTGCTTGCTTCCGCAGCACTTACACAGTTCTTGTCAATATCACAAATGTAGTATTTTCTCATTTCCTTTTCTAATTCCTTTAACTGGAATAGAGCAAAGCTATTGAGTTTTGTAAATTGACCTTCAATCAAGATATAATCTTATTATAAAGAATTTATAAGCATTTATATGTTTATTTATATATTATTATGTTATATATTATTTCATTTTATTATCTTATTGTTTTCATTAGACTTTCCAGAATCCTATTGAATAATAATGCTGACACTGGCTTTGCTGTCTTGTTCCTGTTTTTAATCAATATTTTTTGGTGATTCATCATTTAAAATAATATGATGTTGGGTTTGGGTAAAAATGTGTAATAAGTTTAAATGTTTATGTCTATTCTTATTTTATTTAGAATTCTATTAAAGCAGATGATGGATTTTATTAAGTGTCTTGTCTTTTTTCTTTGATTTTGTTTCATTTGATAATATGATCGATTGTGTTGATAGATTTTCTGAGATAAACTCTGAATTTCAGAAATAAACTCTATTTGTTTATATTCTATTTTTCTTCTTTAATGCATTGCTGGAATCTTTTGCTATTACCTGATTTAAAAATCCCTCAACTATAGTCTTGGGCAAAATTGGTCTTTCGCTGTATTAATATGATGAATTATGTCAGTGTTTATTGGTATTTTGATGGCGACAATTCATTGTGAGTTATCTTTACTCCATGAAAGATATTTAGCTTACATGGTCCCCTTCCACTAAATCCCAGGGCTGCTCTCTCTCTCCCTCTCTCCCTGTATATAGTTTCAATGTTTGACCCATCCCTTTTTATTATTCATTATTGGAGAAATTGGAGGAAGTTTCTTTAAGGAAGAAATTTTCCAATATCACACCCCACAGATTTCTTCTTCGCTGCTGCGGAGGTGGGGTTGGGGTGGCAGGGTGAGGATTTTTACCGCTAGCCCTTCTCATTGCAGTTCTGACACTGGATGCTGCAAACAAAGAAGAATATTGCCTTTACTATTCTGATTGAGTCCTTCAGATTGAGTCCTTCATCTTCAGGGAGTGTGTTTCTTTCTTTCTTTTTTTTTTTTTAAGATTTTATTTATTTATTTGACAGAGAGTGAGAGAGAGAGAGCACAAGTAGGCAGAGAGGCAGGCAGAGGGAGGAGAAGCAGGCTCCCCACGGGGCAGAGAGCCGGATGGGGGGCTCAATCCCAGGACCCTGAGATCATGACCTGAGCCGAAGGCAGATGCTTAACCCACTGAGCCACCCAGGCACCCCAGGGAGTGTGTTTCTATTGTATGTTCTGATTTCTGCCTTCACTTGGCCACCTCACCACTCCCTGACTCCTTCTTTTTCCTGCAAGGCTTTTGGAGTCCACAGATTATACTTGTAGTTTTGCTGAAATTAATTTTATATTTTTTCCTTTGTTACTTTTGTAAGATATCCAGGAGTAGAAGAGGAAAGCTACTAACATATTTCTACCAAAGTGTTGTACATTTTAAAAATGATCTTTCCAACATCTTGGTAGTTCCTGGATCATAACTGTTTTAGTGGAGAAGTTAGAATTCACAATTCTTGTTTTAAAGATTCGTACGGGATAAGAAATCAGCAATAAGAAATGATACTCTCTGCATTGTCTTGATTAGGGTCTCTATAGTTTGGCTCAAACTTGGCAACCTTCATTGGTGTCCACTTGGCTCAAGGGAAACTCACACATCTTTGTCATGTCACATCATGGATTTGATATCTCTCCAGTCTTTTCTCTCATTGTTCAAATAGAGAAATTGAGATGGTTGTGGAGGTGATCAACAATTTAATCCTAACAATAGTTCTTTTTTTGTTTGTTTTTTGTTTTTGTCTTTGTTTTAGGGAGAGATAGAAAGATGGTAGGGGAGGGACAGAGAGAAAATCCTAAGCAGGTTCCATGCCCAGCGGGGAGCCCAATGTGGGGCTCGATCCCACGACCCTGTGATCATGAACTGAGCCAAAATCAAGAGCTGGATGCTTAACCAACTGAGCCACCCAGATGCCCCAATCCTAACAATAGCTCTAACTGGAAATAAAAACCTGCTTTTTCTAGCTGTTATCCATCTTCTTTTATGCAAGATTTGTTTGGTTTTGTTGGCATCTACTTGTTTTCAAGGCAACCACAACCCCCACTATGCCAATTCCTGACTTTAATCATTGCTTTCTCCCATGTTTCTCTTCTCTTTTCATGGTCTTCTACTTATTGTCTGAAGGAGGCTTGATGCTCATTTTTGGTCAAGGATAGCAGAATGTTTGGTACTTAGAGTTTCTTTGTCTCCAGCTTTGGGAACTGGTTGTCAGTTCTGAGACAACAGGAAACGTCCTACTCAGTTTTCTGCAATGCTTACTAAACATTTATTATGTGCTGGGCATTGTACTATGGACTGTAGTTTAAATGTGTCAGTCAGGTTTCCTGTGCCAAAGGAATAGCTAATTTTGTTGGAGAAATAAGAAATACTAAAATAGCCCTAATGACAAGTGAAATATGATTGATCCCCTCATAGAAGGCACAATTTGCTACCGGAGTTTAACAAAATAATTCCAAGTGGCGAAACCATGGAGAAGGCAACATTTGAGTTGAGACATGGACGATGAATAGGTAGTCTCTTATGAACCACTTTTCTCTTAGGATTATGGGATGCTTGTATTAGAAGGGCCATTTCAGATCCTTTAATCTTAACCATCTGGCTTCCCAGATGAGGAACAAGTTCAGGCAGCAATGTTTCTTTTTCAAGATTGCACAGTTAGTGTTTGAGCCAAGACTTACTAACATCCCGATTCTTAGGCGTGGGCTCCTTCTTTTACACCATGCGGCCCCCAAATACTGCAACACCGTCAAGTTCCAAGGCCATCTCCTAACCAAGTACTGACCATCCTGACCTTGATCTGCTTTCCAGGTCAGATGAGATCTAGGAAATGAGGCCTGGTGAGTGCTTGAGTTCTACTTAGAAACATGTAGACTCTTACCTGTTCTTGATCACTTGTCAGAAATGAATAATCATAGTCTGGTAACTCCTTCTGCCAGTTGTTTCAAAGTCCAAAGATAAATAATATTCAGTCCTACTTTCATATGTTTATCACACTATACATTGCTTTCTTTTCCCACACTTTTTATCGACATGCCCAGTCTGCTTTGGCTATTAACTCTTTCAGCTTTCCAATGTTTCAATTACAATTGTGTATAAACACTCATGAAAAGTAGCAAAAATTTCAAGACAGTTCTTCCCTAATGTTATTACTTAACCTTTGCAGAGTGCTGTATATTTACAGAACACTTACATACTAATTAACTCTTCATTATCAGCCCTGTTGGAAGGTGGCCAGGCCATTTATTTCTAGGACTTAAGTAATAGACTTTGATGATAATGGCCCTGTAAGATGGGAAGGGACTTTCAGGGATCACAGAACTCTGTGCCCTGCTCTCAGAAAGGCTTGTTTTGAAACTGTCTGTCCTGGACTGTCTCTCCTGCCTTCTAATGTTCATTTTGCTCTTCATATTTTCTTCTCCTAAATTATTCTCATATTCTAGAAGCTAATGGTGCCAACTGCTACCTTTAATCTGTTCTGGTCAGTCAGAAATTTGAAGTATGAACTCCTTGAATTTTAATTTTGGTTTCTCAAATCCATCTATTAGAAGTCAGTGTCTACAAATTGTCACGTTATGAGCCAGGTGGGAAATCATCATGACCTCAGTTCAACAGAGCTCCTGGGAATTTTGTTCTATAAATCCACTTTGTGGAATTTTAGATTCAGAATGTCATAGAAAAGAAATGGAAAGAAGGAGTTTACATTTACTGAATGCCAGCTATGGGCCACTCATTTTCTAGACACTTTATATACTTGATTTCCTTCAGTCAACAGGATAGCTAGCCAAGGGAGATACTTTTATCTCTATTTTTAGCAGGGAAAAACTAAGGCTTAAAGACATTCAGTAGTTCACTCAAGGTCAAACATCTCTGAAGTGGTAAGCTGCAGTTTAAAGCAGGATTATGTTGACTTCAAAACCAGAGCTTTCTCCGTTCAACAGTCCTAGGAGCCTTGAGAGCACCTTGGGATTGGAAGTTGTAGAGGATCTTACATTGCTCCCTTCCCAACATTCAGTTCCCTTAATCTGGAAATAGCATCTGAGTTGCCCATGGAGAACCAAACTGTCTCCACTTTTAGTCCACATGGTGGGGCTGGGGCTACTTTCCTTGCTTCCCCCAAGATAAAGGTATGAGCATATGTCTCAGAGATGGCCAGTCAGAGCACCTCATCTTTCTAACCACAGATTTTAGTTCAGAGATGAAGAATGGTCCACTCTGGACCAGTGAGAGCCTGTGATAGACAGAACAATGCCCCCTCCCCCCAATACGTCCACGTCCTAATTCCCCAAACCTGTGAATATGTTACTTTATATAGCAAAAGGAACTCTGCCATTGTGATGAAATTAAGGATCCTGGGGGAGATTATTTTGAATTATCTGAGTAGGCCCAATGTAATCAGGTTTTTATGAGAGGGGGGCAGGAGGGTCAGAGTCAGAGTGTATTCGTCTGGTTCTCCAGAGAAGTAATAAGAGATACATATGTATGTATTTAACACATTTATTATAAAGAGTTGGCTCATGTGATTACGAAGGCTGAGAAGTCCCAATATCTGCAGTACACCAGCTGGAGACCCGAGAGAGCCAATGTGCAGTTCCAGTCCCAGTCTGAAGGTCTGAGAACCAGGAGAGCCATCAGTATAAGTCCAAAAGCTGGCAGACTTGAGACCAAAAAAGAGCCAGTATTTCAGTTTGAGTCAGAAGGCAGGGAAAGACCAATGTTCCAGCTCAAGCAATCAGGCATGAGAAGTTCCCTGAAAGTCGAGGGAAGATCAGCCTTTTTGTTCTATTCAGGACTTCAACTGATTAGACGAGGAACACCCACATTAGCGAGGACAATCTGCTCTACCTCATCTATGGATTCAAATGTTAATCTTATCACAAAACATCCTCACTGACACACTCAGAGTAATGCCTGACCAAATATCTGGGTATCATATGGCCCAGTCAAGTTGACACATAAAATTAACTATCACACAGAGAATGTTATAGGACAAATTAATTGAGGCCATTAATGCAATAAAGCTACTGTGGGAGGTAATGGCTCCCCATCACAGCTGGTCTCTGATGGTTTTTCCTTAACTCTGCTCACACCTCTGTAAAGTCTACTCAAGCCATCTGAGAAGAATCCTGTTTCTTCTTAACACTCTGACTGACATATGTGGTGCTCTAAAAGGATAGTAAAATTCAAAAGGAATCCTTCCCCTTCTCTAGATTACGGAATAACTGTCACCAGCATAATCTATCACATGATTCTTACTATTTGGTCTTGATTTACTAAGTTGTGAGAATTTTACTTTCTGACCTCGATTCACCACCTAACCAGTAATAGAAATGGGTGAGAACACATGGCAAGGCTGCTAAGTAAAAGTGTTACTTAGATATAGCAAGCTTGGTACCTTCTTTAGTTAGATAACCTGCAGAGAATCATGTGATCTCTCTGGGCTCCAGATTCCCATTTCTGAAATGAGAGAGTTCAATAAGGGGATCTCTCAGGTCACCTGCTCTATCAGAGACAAGACCTTTTTTTGAGCCACCTATAGGAAAACGGCTGAAATCATTGCCCAAACTCTCATGCTCTGTGGACATTTTGTGAGACTAGAAAGGAACCTATAGATGAACAGCTCAAGAATGTGTTTTCCATTCAACATTGATGGGGACTTTGGACAAGACTCTGCGAAATCGATAAGTAGAAAGACTTGAGGGGGCGGAGCAAGATGGCGGAGGATTAGGAGACCTGGATTTCGTCTCCTCTCAGGAATTCAGCTGGATAGGGATCAAACCATTCTGAACACCTACAAACCCAACAGGAGATCGAAGAAAGGAATAGCAACAACTCTC
>NC_138369.1:65529224-65636614 GCF_054177405.1 Leptonychotes weddellii
AAATAGTTATTTTATTTTCAAACTAAAAAAAAAAAAAAAAAAGACTTGAGTCCTGTCCTCTGAAAGCTTGCAGTCCATCTGAGAGGCAAATAATTAAATATGAATTATATCCAGTGTCATAGTAATATAAAGGGGAAAGTATAAGTTAGGAGAAATACCTAACTCAGATTTGGATTGCTGGGAAGGTCTCCTGGAGATGGTGATACCTAGACTGCTCCTTGAAATGCAAGTAGAAGATGAAGATGGTAGACATAGAGGCAGGGGAGTAAGACAAAGCACAAAAGTGTCTGTAGCAGGTTAAATATTGGTCAAAAATATTACTTCTCTTCTCCCACTCCTACCTCTATGGATGGAGTGTATGTCCCTTTTCCTTAATTCTGTGTGACTTGCATTGGCCAATGGAATATGGGCAGGAATGACATATTCCAAAGAAATGCATCAGTTCAGGGCCTGGGTCTAGGGAGGCACCACACAGTTCCACTCAACCTTTCTTAAGTAAGAAAAATCCACCCCAGCTAGGGTAATGGTCTAAAGAAGGTGAGCGGCATGTAGAAATGACCTGAACCCAATCCACCATAAAGAACCTAGTGTTCTGGACCCACAGTTTGAAGCAGAGCTGCCCAACCAATTGGATTTATATCAATTGACCCCTAGCCAACCTGCCAATGCATGAATGAGCCTGGGTAAGGTCAGCAAAGCTGTTCTAGCCAACTTGCGGATGTATGAGAAATAGAGGCTTATCTTTGAATGTCACTGAGATTTTGTGATTGTTATGCAGCATTATTATGGTAAAAGTCCACTTATACAGGAACTTCCTTTGTTCCTTCTTGCATTCTAGACAGAGAGTTTGAGGGAAAAACACATATAAAAATCTACAGCAGAAAGGAACATGGTCAATATATTAATTTCTTAGGACTGCCATACTAAATTAGCACAACAGGGTGGCTTAAAACATCAGAAATTCAGGATCTCAAAGTCCCGAGAGCCAGAAGTCCAAAATTAGGTTTTCAGCAGAGCCATGCTCTTCCAACGCTGTAGGGAAGAATCCCTCTTTGCAAATTCTAGCTTCTGGTGGTTGTTGGTCTTCCTTGGCTGCGGCAGCATAAAACTCCAAACTCTGCCTCCGCCTTCACATGGGCTTCTTTCCCATGTCTCTGTGTCTCAAATCTCTTTTTTCCCTTTATTAAGATACCAGTCATTGGCTTTAGGGCCCACCTTAAATCCAGGATTATTTCATCCTGGAATCATTAACCTAGTCATGGCTGCAAAGACTAGTTTCATATAAGGTCACTTTCACAGCAGCCAAGGGTTAGGACTTAGACATGTTTTAAAGATATTATTCAATCCCCACACAATATGAGAAACTGAAAGCAATTCAGTAGGCTCTGTTTCTCACCTGTTAAATGGGTACATCAGCAATAAACTCCTCATACAGTCACTGGGAGGATTAAAGAGGTCATTATATAAAAAACATTAAGAATAGTTATCTGGTGTATGGTAAATGGTCAATAAGCATTAACAATCATCACTATCATTATTTGTTAATGTTATTTAGTATTGTTGTTAAATTGTCCTCATGGTTTAGATAATTATCACTGCCTTACCAGCTTCAGAAAATTATGTGAAAATGTAACAAAAGTCTAGCATTTTTGGAAAGTATTTTTAAATATTTAAATAATTTAAAATGTTATTACTTCTGAAAATTTTTATGCATATATATTTTAATAAAGCAAATCACATTAAACATGTAGTGAGTCCTAAATGGAGAGACATGGTAAGGTGAATCTTTTCATAAAGTGAAAAATACCTCTGTATGATTTTTTTAATGAATCAGAGTTTGTATAAATCAGTTGGCTAAAAGAGGAGCACACCTGCTCACATTGCTGTTCATGCAACGTGCTACAAAACTGATTTAAAAGTAAAAATTCTTATTAAAATAACAAGATCCGGGACAAGAACACAAGCTAGTATTTTTCTTGGCTGGAATCCTTGGGAGCCTTGAATACTCCCACATAAATATACTATTGTCACATTTTCTTATGTAAATGCTTGTTTATCTTCTTTTGAGATGCCTTTCCTGTATAGTATGGTTTCTGAAAACATTTTAAAAGGTCTCCTATAGTTTTTTAGTTAACCTTCTCAAATAAAGATGGGAAGTGTCTTTTTTGCTAAATAGTGGGAGGAAGTGACTTACTTCACCTTTTAAAATATGAACATTAGGTTTTATTGATAAAAATAAACTAAATAGGACTCAGGGTTGTTTTGAGTTTCACTTATAGGCTCAAAAAGTATTTATTGAGGACCCATGATGTGCTGGGCTTTATGCCAAGTCCTGGGACAGAAATTTAAATAAATAATTTAAATAAGATATTGTCTTTACTCAATACAGTAAAGTGTGAGAGACATTAAAATGAGAAACTCAGCAAGCAGAGAACAGTGTAATGAACATCTTAATGGTTCTATTAAGACAGAAGTATAGGAACATGGGGCCAGGCATCCTGATAAATGAGGTGGAGAGAATGACTTGGTCAGAGGACAAAGTTGTACAAATTGAGCTCTGAAGGAGAAGGAGCCAGAGCCCTGTCATGAAAGGGTCAGGGAGATGTATGCACATATATATGTAAATGTGACATTCATGGAGGTCAAGGAATTTTCTTTTGACCAGTAAATATTTGTTGAGAGAATTTCAAATGTTCCCTGATGTTAGAAGGAAGAGTGTATCAGAGAGCAGAAGGAGATAGAACCATGGGGATGTCTCCTGGCCTATATAGCAGATTCTGTGTGATAAACTAAGGGCTTAGCACTTTATCCTGGATGTGTTCTAACCAGGGGAGGATCCAATGATAAAAGAGAGAGAGAGAGAGGCTGGAAGGGTGGTATTGGGAAAAAAGGGAAATTGGTTATAAGACTGAGACATCAGTTCAGAGGGCCAAAAAACTTATCTAAGACAGGTGAAAAAAGAAGGTGAGAATGTGAAGGCAAAAAGGAACTAGTATCGGTGGAAATGGGTGATTAATTGAATGTGTTGGGTAGAGGGTCAAGTTGGGAAGAGTCTACAGTTGTGCAGTCTGATACAGTGGCCACTAGCCACGTGTGGCTAATGAACTTTTCAGATATGGCTAATGGAATTTGAGATGTGCTGTAAGTATAAAATGCACACCTAATTTTGAAGACTTAGTATGAAAATCTCATATAAAATATCTCATTAATAACTTTGTACATTGATTACATGTTGAAATGATAATTTTGGGGTGTATTGGGTTATGTAAAATGCATTATTAAAATTAATTTCACCTGGTTCTTTTTACCATTTTAATGTGGCCACTAGAAATTTTAAAATTATACATGTCACTCACATTTGTGGTGTGTGTTACATCTCTAATGGATAGCACTCATCTAAAATGATTCCTCAGGTGTCTGTCTTGGGCCACTTGAGAACTGTGTTGTCATTGAACAAAGAAGAAATGACAGAGAGTGGAACATTCTAAAGGGATGATTAAGTGCTTTATTTTTGATATGTTGACTTCGAAATGTCTATTGGACTTTCATGTGGAGCTCTTCACTTTGTAGGTATGTTAAATACATAGGCTGGAGGCTCAAGATGGAGATCAGTTGGAAACGATAGATTTGGAAGGTGTGTGGTCATCCAAACACCAACGTTCAGGGGGTATTTACTGTGGACCTGTTAAGCACTTTACATACATTTAATTCTCAACAGTCTTTTCAGTCATGTATTATTATTGTTATCATCATCATTCCCATTTTTCAAGTGAAGAAACTGAGGTTATCATAAACAAGGTCACAAAGCTATTAGGTAAATGCTAATGATGCTTAAGCTTTGGGGTCCTGCTCTTGCAAGGCCCATTCCAAGGCTTAGCATGGTGCTCTCCGAAGGTGTGTGTAGGAAGCTGTAGCTCCATCCAGTGCTGGGGCATTGAGCAATAGCCCAGTCTGGGGGTGATTTCTGTGCCCTGGAAGTGGTCCTGGGACTGGCAGCACGAGCTGTACATCCTCTCAGCCACACTGACATCTTGCATCTTATGCAAGCATCAAGCAGTTGGGCTCTCCCTTCACTCCAAAGAGAAGCATGTCAAGGAGATGCCATTCCACTACGGACTACTGGGACTCAGGTTTCATGGCTGCCCCACCTCCAGTGCTAGTCACGCAGGGTTGAGGAGCGCAAAAGCAGTGTCCACTGAAGACTTGACTGAGCTAATTGCTGAGTGGTCTTCAGGGGTCATGCTAAAGGACATCAATTGTCTAAGACACCCAAAGCTGCTCCTGAGCAAGAAGCACCTTCTTGGAAAACAACTGCATAAGAACTGACAGATATGGCGTGACCAACAATGCCCTGAGAAGCTGAAAGAAACTCTTCTAAATTATCAAGAATAGAAAAGCAAATTTTATGCATTCGTGCCATAGGAAATATTGAAATAACTTTTGAGTTCTTCTAGAGACAAATTACAAGACCTTTACCATATGAGAAGGTGATAAAAGAGTATATAGTCAACAACATAAGGGAAATGTATGATAGAGGTATTGTCAGATATAATGAGAGTAATAAACATATATTTTTCTAGTTTGGGAGATATTTCTATTTTTCATCTTAAAAATTTTTAATTTGTTGAGATTTCTTAATTAATTCTAATAAATATCCACTTTTATTTTGTATTTTATAACTTGTTTAAGTAAACTGTCTTCGGGGATAATTTACATAAAATGCAGCAATCTAAAATGTACAGTTTACTGAGTTTGGCAAATATGGATAAGAGTAACCTCTTTCATAGTCAAGATTTAGGACATTTCCATCATTCCAGAAAGTTACCTGTGCCCTCTTTGTGGTCAGTCACCTCCTACCCCAGCCACAGGCAAACTACTTTTCTGCTTCCATTATAGTTTTTTACCTGTTCTAGAACCTCTTATAAGCAAAATGATACACTGTGCACTTTTGTGTGTGTGGGACTTTAGCTCAGCATGTTGTGGAGATTTCACCATGTTCTTGTGTGTACCATTAATCCATTCCTCTCCATTGCTGGGTAGTGTTCCATTGTGTGAATGTACCGTTGTTTTTAATCCATTCACCTTGAGGGAGATTTGTGTTGTTTCCAGTTTGGGTCTATTTTAAGTAATGCTGCTATAAAACACTTGTTTAGTCTCTTTGTGGACATAAGTTTTCACTTCCTTTGGAAATGCTTTGTCATGGGGTAGATGAATGGTTACTTTTACAAAAACTGCCTAGCTGATTTCCAAAGTATTTATACATTTCTCCCTTTCTACCAGCAATGTCTGAGATAAAATATGGACATACTTTCATATGTTTTTATTCTTTTTCTTAAAGAGGGCCACTCAGATTATATAAGCATTAAACCCTACAAACCTGGCCTTTCCTGTTAAGGTGGTGGAGTCAGATCCAACACTCCAGACCCCTACACCATGGGGAGAAAAGCAGAGGAGGGGGGAACAGGGCCCCCGGAAAACGAACAGTATTTTGGATGAATCTCACGGAAACACTTTTGAGATGATTAATTTTGTGTCAACTTGGCCAGGCCACAAGACCCAGATATTTGGTCAAACATTATTTTAGAATTTCTGGGAAGGTATTTTTAGATAAGATTATCATTTAAATCAGGAGACTTTGAGTAAAACAGATTACCCTCCGTAATGTGGGTAGGCCTCATTTAACCAGCTGAAAAAAGACCATCCTCCTGTAACAAGAGGGAATTCTGTCTGTCAGGAGCTGACTTCAGACTTGAGCTGCAGCATTAACTCATCCCTGGGTCTCCAGCCTGCTGGTCCACCCTGCAGATTGTGGCCTTGCCAGATTCCACAATCGAGTAAGCCAATTCCTTAAAACCTCTCTCTCTCTCTCCCCACACACATATATGCACACATGCACACACACACACCCTCTCTCTTTCTCTCTGGAGAATCCTAACATGGGCTTCCTCTCTCATATGAGATCCTGAGGTACCACCAAAATTCAGAACAGATTGCTCTCCAAGTTCCTCTCTTCCTCATCTCCAAACTACGACCCCACTCAGGAAAATGTCCTTCTGTTAGTGTCTTGAACACTCCCAGAAAAAGTAAAACATTTTGTCCCTCAGCAACAACCTTTCATTCCCACAGAGGGAAACCCTTCTAGCAGATTATATGGAGAACTTTTGCTCCCCTGGCTTTGGGCTCATCAACATGTTTTTCTACATGGGACAGGCTCTTCCTTTTTACTCTTCTGCCCCTGTCCCCTTCTCCTTATCAACTTTTAAACTAAGTTGTTTTTTTTTTTTTCCTCCTCTTCTCACTACATTGACCACACAACATAATCAGTACAGACAGCAGTTAAAGCAGGAAAAGTAAGAAATACTGTTACCATTATGTAATGGTTTCCCTTGAGCCTGGATATAAAATTGCCGCTAACCACCCCTGCTCTGCCTAACAGTGGAGCTTGGAAGCCAGACCAACACAAAGGGGCCCAGTGCAATCAGATACAAGCTGCAGCTAAGGCGATCTCTGCCTGGCAGGGCTAATGAAGGCATCCCAGAGAGAGTGCTTCTGGGAAAGGAAAAGCCTCCCCTTCTCTGCAGCTAGACACTGAGCATCGCAGAAGTGCATCCAGTTTCCTTTGGCTCAAAAGTAAGAGCCAAGCTAATCATCCAGTGTGGGGCACCCAAAAACAAAACGTTGGATTCTTTTGGCTTCTTCTCCATGGCAGGAGTAGGTGGGGGTGGTGGAGAAGCCACGTGACCTTCCAACACTGCTTTAAGGGCGTGGGAGCCCAAAGCAAAATGCTAAGGAACTGCTCACACCTAGATTAATCTTTATTTTTCAGCATTAAAACTATCTCATATTTTTGGAATATTACATCAAAAACTAATGATGTACTGTATGATGACTAATATAACGTAAAAAAAAAAAACTATCTCATGTTTTAATATTCCAAAGGAGAGAATATAGACAATGTAAAGACTATGGTGGGAGGTTCAATTACAAATAGAGCTTCCCCAACAGTGAACAGTCCTGTTGTAAGGACAGGACCAGCTCCTGGGGTTATGAAGGTGAAGGAAGAAACGTTCTCAGCACTGCAAACAAAGCATGGGGACACTCACCCGCTAAGTTCTTCCCGTTCCCTAAAACTGGAAATAATCCTTTCTGAAAGTGAGGGGCCATCTATCTCTGTGACACAAAATTTAGGTGCTAGTCTGTTCTGCTTCAATTTTTTGTCTATTTCTTTCATTTTTAGGTTTTGCTATGTAAGACCGTATAAGTTCTCAGGATATAAAGTAATCTGCATTGAATGCTGGCTTTGCTCCCTACCGCATCTGCACAACTATTAGTTAATCTTTTTGAGACTTATTTCCTCATCTGTAAATTAGGAGAAATTATAATAATGTCTGAAGGAATTTCTTTAAGTGAGAAAATCTTTAAGAAGTGGTTGGGCAGAGATGGCTCAGTGACCATCCGTGGTTTATGCTCCCTCTTTCACAGGAATTGATGGAAAATGATCATCAGGAATAATATTTCCCAGCTCCCTTGCATCTAGAGAAAATGAAATGACCAGCTCTGGCTAGTGGCATGTGAGTGGAAGTGATTTGTCCATCCTTGGTCCCAGCTGGTTAACCATACCAGTACACTTTTCTCCCACTTTCTTAACTCCATCTTTGACTGGTACATGCCCAAGGAACCTTGGAACTCCAAGGAAGGTGGAAATAAATGTGTCCCTGAGTCAACTCTGGCATGATAGTTACCCAAAAGAGCCTCACCTAACAGAGGACTTTTCAGGAGAGAAAAACAAAACAAAACAAAAACAAATAAACAACAACAACAACAAAAAAACCTCCATTGCCTTAAAACAACGAGATTTTCAGGTTATTTATTATAAAGTTAGCATAGCTTGATTAATGGGAGTTATTATTATTCTTCAGGGGAGTCACTAATCTATTATTAACCCAGGCACTGACATCATTTCACATTTTTCTTTATACACCACCGCCAGTACTACAGAGATGATAGGCTTTCACGTAATTTAGTGTTAATAAGAGCTATCAGGAGATTCTTCATTAAGTAAGCAGAAAGATGTCTAAGAACACTATAAATATTACGAGGGCAGAAATCATGTTTATGAGGTGGTGTAGTGTAGGTGCTTAATAAATATTTATTGATTTATTGCTTGAATGGTTTTGATTGGGAAGTTCTCAGATGTAATCTGAAACCAGCCCCCATATTTGGAGGGCAGGGAGAGACCAAAGAGGCAGGCTATACCAAGTGGGTAGGTGGCAGGTTTAATGAGTAAGGGAACTTACATATGAGGCCTGTCTTGGGCAAAAGCAAGACAAATGGATACTTGCACCTGCCTGCCAAATCTTAAATTTTATAAAGAGGTGTCAATTAGGTTTAGTCATGTATAATGTACAGATACTCTCCACTGACATCCCTATCTCAAAGCTGTTTCCTAGCAGCTGTCTCTGGGAGCAGGAAATGCAGGCAGAACCCATATCCCAAGGACAGGGGAGAGGTGAGGAACCTCCAATTGCCTAGGTCCAGCTCATGGGTTAATTAATTGGTAGTCACATTTTTTCAAAAATGGTCTCCAACAATGATGCATTATTCAGGTAGAATAACTACTGAATAGCATACATAACCTAAATTTCAGTAGTTGACCATATTAGAACTTTATTTTTGCTTATATATCAGTTCAGTGTGGTTCTTTGGTAGGCTACTTTCTATGTAGAGATTCAGGGAAGAAGGATCTTTCCACATTCTGGCTCTAGCCTCTCATAGAGTCTTAGAATCCTCTGCTGCATCATTTTCATATCTCTTGCAGAAGGAGCTCATGGAGGATCATGAGAAAAGATTTTATTGCCCTGGCCTGGAAGTGATGTATCTCACTTAGCCAGAACTCCATCACATGGATACACTTAGCCTCAGAGGAAGGTGGGAAATGGAGTCCAACTGTGTACCCAAGAGAAATGTATTAGTGTCTTATTGCTGCTGTAATAAATTACCATAAATTTAGTAGAATAAAACAGCACACCTTATTCCTAAGTTCTGGAGGTCAGAAGTCTTAAAATCAAAGTGTTTGCAGGGCTACATTCCTTTTGGAGGTTCTAGAAGAGAATCTGTTCCCTGGCCTTTTCCAGTTTCTAGAGGCAGCCTGCATTCCTGGGTCCATGGCACCTTCCTTCACTTTCAGAGAAAGCAGTTGATCCTGTCCAGTCTCTATCTTTCTCTTGGACCTTGCTTCTGTCACCACATCACCTTCTCTTACCCTGACCCTACTGCTTGCCTCCAATATGGATCATGGTGATTACATTTGGCCCATCCAGCTAATCCAGGATCATTTTCCTATCTCCAGATCCTTAGCTTAATCACATCTGGAAATTTCCTTTTTTTTCTACACACTGCCACATATTCACAGGTTCTAGAAATTAGAATGCAGACATCTTGGATATCTTTGTGTGTGTGTTGGGGGTGGGGAGGGTCTTACTCTTACAACCACAAAGGGAAAACAGTTTGTGGTAAATAAGCAATAGTCTCTACCACAGATGAATTAATTAACTAGAGAACATAACAAGAATTGGAACAGGAAGATCATCTTTGATGCTCTTCAAGAGATTACAGTTCCCTAGTAAAGTGATCAGGTTTAAAGAAGGACTGAAGTCTGGAAATTAAATAGAACTCCAATTTAGAAGAAATGGCACAAGTATCCAACTACTGGAACTGGAGGGTAATGCGAGGATTCCTCCTTCCTGCCCTCCTTCCTTCCTATTTCTTCTTATTTCACAAGAATGAGGCAGTAGCTAGTTGTTAGAATGACCTTTGGCTGGCTCTCTTGACTAAAATAAATACAAGTGTCTGCCTCTCACATTTCTTCTAAGACTCAAGCCATGATTTAAATGTAGTGCCTGAAAAGCCTAAGCCTGAAAAACTAACAGTCTTCCAGCAGATAGTCCCCAGAAGGGCAAAATATGGTTAACACTGTGTTAATTTTATAAATCATAATTTAAAAATATCCATGTTTGCCAATGAGGAGGCTTTCCTAACACTAATTAAAATATCCTTATTAGCTTTTGGCAGGCAACTGCTGTTCTTAATTTGAAGAAAACGGATTTAGAAGAGAGATTTGAAAATATTAAAGAAAAATAGATGATACTCCCCAAAACAATTTTATGCCTATATAAACTTTGTATACATATAGCACTAAATTGATGATAATTGTAGAAAAAAAAAGGAACTAATTCTCTCTCTCAACTTCATAATATAAAGGTTACATAAAACTAATTTCAAAAAAATGACACCTCTTTTTTTTACTTTTTTTCCAAATGTTGGGCTAAATCTGAACCAGTGGTTCTTTTCACTCTCATAGAGATGCCATGATGGCCTACTCTTGGTCAGGGTTGTTCATCACCGACGACAGAATCCACTATAGCTATTAGTAAGAAAGAGAACTGAAATGGTATTAAGCAGTTCACAGAGATTAAGGCCTAGATGCTACTCAGTAAAGAAACATGCAGCCAAATGGAACAAAACATACCATGGAGCTCTCTGCCAGACACATCACTGCTGATACCACCTACTGCTCAGCAATATGATGCCAAGGCCTGGACGTTAGGATGTTTCCTGTGGTCCGACATACCCATACACCTGCTGGCCAAAAATTGGTTCTTCCCAGTGTGAGGTACTGCTTCAATTTTCTCCTTTGCTTTCTAAGACATGTGGGGTTGCATCTGTGTGGTAAAATGTAAGTTCTCCTGTGGATTTCTACCTTCCTTACTGTTTTAGAGTGTAATTTTTAGTTTTACAGATTCTATAGCTCAGAAAGCAAGCTAGAATTTGTGTTGTCAAGCCATCTATAAGCCATAAGTATTGAGCTTCCCTGTTTGAAGTTTTTTTTTTTTCCCCTAAAAATAAAAGCTTTCACTGAACATGTAGGGACATGTGTTTGACATCGAATGCCAGGATGGAAGGCCAGTGGTAAAAATTACATGGAGTCTGGGTCCTCTTGACCTCTGCCAGATCCATAATCATTCTGTGGTATCTCTGTGAAACTTGGGCACTTTCTACTGCCCCGTACCAGAAGATTCTACCTTCATTTCAGTGCAGTATCACATTTATCGCAGGCCTGAGTTTCAGCAATCAGGAGGACAGTCTTGTCTACAAATATTGTGGAATCTCCCTGTCATTGAGTGAGGGAGGCGAGCAGTCTGTGGCATGCACATATTTGAAATCTGGGTGTGTTCTTTTTCCCTCTGATCTCTTGTTGCCAGTGAAGACATGAATCAGGCTTGAAACCTGTCAGGGGCATGGAGGGAAAAAATCCTATTAATACACATTTATAGAACACTCATACATTTACAAAGCACTTCTTCATACATTCTTGAGTCTTGGGAGGTAGGCAGTTGCAAGGGACAGGAGGCATGATTGTCTGCATTTTAAAGTCAGAGAAACTCAGGCTTACACTAAGTTGTCCAAAATTCATGAAGCTAGCAAAAAGCAAAACTAAAACCCTAATCCATATCTTTTGACTACAAGCTTACCGCTCTTTGGACCACCCAAATTTGCATCATATTAAAGAGAAAAGGAGGCACCTGAAACACTCACTTAGAATCTTCTAGGCACTAGGCACCATCTTGGATATTTTTCATTTATTATCTTACATTGCTCCAAACAATGCCCTGCAGTTGGTGTTACTCCAGTAAGGACACAGCTTGGAATATCCCACAGGTGTTAAATCCCAGAGGCTGTATCACAGCCAGTCTTCCCCAAAGGTTTTGATCTTCACTGAGAAATTTGCTCCCAGATTCTTATTAAAAATAACTTCACTATGAGATGGGGAAGGAAAAGTAGAAATTCCAAGAAAATGCAAAGGAAGAGAGAAAGAGGAAGAATTGTTAACAAATAGATCTGTGCATATCAGCTTCAGGACCCATTCCCTGAGATAACTGCTGCCTTTGCTGACATTTCCTGCCCCACCGATTCCTGAAAACTGGCATCATGATCTGAAGGTGTGTGGGGAACAGAGTTATGGTGAGGTTTTTCCCATTCGTACTTGTTCGTTCTACTCACTGTTCACGCCCAGTTTCCTCCTCAGTGTCCCTGCTGCTGACCAGGTATGTGACTAAGTTGCTTGATTATAAAAGGAGAGGGATAGACTAGAACTTATTATTTGGAACAATATAATTAAGATATGATGATACCTGTATATCCCTATGATATCTTAATTTGGGGAGTTCTTCCATAAGTTAAAGATTTCTTATTTCACCCAATTCTTCTCCTATGTATCTATCCAAGAGAATTGAAAACAAGTGTCTATACAAAACCTGTGCATATTCATAGCAGCATTATTCATAAGAGCCAAAAAGCAGAAACAACCAAAATGTCCATGGACAAGCAAAATGTCCTATATTCATGCAATGGAATATTACTTAGTCATAAAGAGAAATGAAGTACTGATACATGACATACTACAAATGGATGAACCTTGGAAACATGCCTAGTGAGAGAAGCCCAACACACACAAAAAATCACACAGTATGATTCCATTTATATGAAATGTGCAAAACAGGCAAACCCATCAAGACAGAATGTAGTTGAGCAGTTGCTAGAGGCTGGGGGAATGGGGTATGCTAAGTTGGGAATAACTGTTAATGAATATGGGGCTTATTTGGGGGGTGATAAAACGTTCTAGAATTAGATAGTGGTGATGGATATATAACTCTATGACTATATTAAAAACCATTGAATTCCACTCTTTAAAAGGGTAAACTTTATGGTATGTGATTATATCTCAATAAAGTTGTTATTTAAAAAAAATAAAAAATAAATGCACATACAAAAAAAAGAAGTATCTAATACCTTAGTCACCTAATCATAGGGAATACATCAAGCATATGGCTATAACCCTCTAGTGGTATTTAAAAGCTTTTCATCTTTGCATTGGATATATGGAATTCTTTCCAGAGAAACACACATTTTAAGTCTTAGGATAGTGAGGTAAAAATAAAGTCTTGATAAAATATGCTTTGGAAAAAAAAATCTGTTTATTTCTGTCAGCATGTTTTGATTTAATTTAAATGTCTTGGTTTCAGAATTGTTCAAGGTTTAAGTATTCATTTATTCATTCATAATATCTTCATAGAGCAACTACTATGTGCAAGGCACAGAGCTAAAGACTGTAGATTATTCCAAGAAGTATGAGATAAGGATAATGTTAGGATCTCAGAAAGGAGATGCATGTGCCCATAGACTCCTAGAGGTTAGTGCTAGGTCTAGTGCTAGATATAATTCCTGCTCTGACCATAGCAACCATTGCCAGATAGAGTTTCCCCACTGATCCCAAAGACTGACTTAGAAATCTTTACAGATCCCTGTTCCAGACAGACCCTATCAATCACTAAGCACAAATGTTGAAACTTAACTGAGGGCCAGATTCATCAAATTCCCTCATTAATTCCAGGAAAGTTAAGAGGCATTCATAATTTCAGAGCTGGTTGGTGCTGACTTAGGACAAGAATTTGAGTCTCCTGATCCCTTGCCCTGTGCTTTTACCTATGCATGTTACATATTAATCAATACAAGGTGAATAAAAGCAGACATGCTAAGTGATACTGGACTTTAGAAGAGGAAAAACAAATATGGGCCTGTAGATTGAGAAGGCTTCATGGATGGTACAGCATTTGGAAAAATGAAAGGTGAAGAGAAAACCATGCCAGGCCCCAGAAAATGCTTGGAAAAAAGACTCAAGCTGAGAATGACCACAGCATTTGGGGGCTGCATAGAGCATAGGGCCATCTAGGAGATAGACCTTCAAGTGTACCAGCAGACTCCCCAGCCTTCACAAATGTACTTGCTGGCTGCTAGTACTTGAAAATCAGTTTTAAGCTTTGTGCATTTCCATTTCTTCCTGGGAGAAGAAGTACAGTGTATTCCTTCATTTTGTAAGTATTTATGGAACACTTATAATATGCCAGGCTCTGGGCTAGCCTGGGCACTCAAGAAGAAAGAAAAGAAAGAAAGAAAGAAAGAAAGAAAGAAAGAAAGAAAGAAAGAAAGAAAGAAAGAAAGAAAGAAAGAAAGAAAGAAAGAAAAGAAGAAGAAGAAGAAGAAAGAAGAAGAAGAAGAAGAAGAAGAAGAAGAAGAAGAAGAAGAAGAAGAAAGAAGAAGAAGGAGGAGGAGGAGGAGGAGAAGAAGAAGAAGAAGAAGAAGAAGAAGAAGAAGAAGAAGAAGAAGAAGAAGAAGAAGGAGAAGAAGAAGAAAAGTCCTAGCTCCTGTTAGGGACTTACGCAGGGAGACCAACATATGTCACTGGTTTTGTGAACCTCAGGATGAGTGTATTTACCTCTTGCCTTCTTTAGAGTGGGTTGTGTGTTGAGTGTGGGTGGGGGAAGAAAACATGACTATAAGCTGGGGTTGGATTGTTGAGGGCATCTAAAACCAAGGTCATAAAATTGAACTTTATTTCATAAACCCCAGGAAGACGATAGGACTTATGAACAGATAATCCATGACCTCCGTGAAGGGAGAAGTTCCCAGAATGATAAGCCCTTGTCTCTTGGTTTCATTGAGGGAACTCACTGACAGAGAAGACAATGATTTGTCAGGGACACACTACTAATTAGCAGCTGTAAGTAGAACCAAGGTGCTCTGATTCCTCGTCTTGCTTGTATCACACCCTTCACATTATTTCCCAAATGCCTGATGCTTGTAGCAAAATTCGACTGAGCGGCAATATGTCCCAGACACAGCTGGACCTTGGCTCCTCACCATCATGTCTATTTACTTCATTTACTTTCTTTGTTCCATCAAGGCAGTTGGCTACAAACAGCATATGAACCAACAAATGAGTGAGCTCCCAAGGGGCTGGCATCACCACATGGTGCCACCTCAAACTCCTAACTTTTATTTGCCTCAGAGAACTCTTTGGTTGGCTGTGTGCTGGGCCGGCACTCTAAAGGACCCAGTTGGGCATAGTGTGTTCGATGGTGCTATTTGTCATCACGTAAAGAAACTACTCTGTATTGTGGCAGCAAGAACGCACCTTGGTGCATAGGTGCTGGGTTTTTGGTGAAGGAACAAACAGTTCCTGAGGCTGCAATCATTCTGCTGGCTTAAAAGAGGACTTTTGGGGCACCTGCATGGCTCAGTCAGTTAAGTGTCTGCCTTCGGCTCAGGTCATGATCAGGGGTCCTGGGATGGAGCCCCGCATCAGGCTTTCTGCTCGGCGGGGAGCCTGCTTCTCCTCGCCCGCTCCCCCTGCTTGGCTCTCTCTCTCTCTGTCAAATAAATAAATAAAATCTTTAAAAAAAAGAGGACTTTTGTGGCCTGCAGCATGCTGGCCTCGTCCATTTACTCTGGAGGCTCTGGTCCCATCGGTCCCTCCATCTAGTGGTGTATCTCCTTAAAAAATGACTGAAAAATGGAATTTACTGAAATCCCAATCCAAGACCTTCAGGCAGAACTGAAAATCGCAATGAGACACAGGCATCTAGCCAGCACAATTTAACACAATTAAAAAAATATTCTCCCCAGGAGAGAAAAGTCAATCACTTTTTAAAGCAACACAAGAATTCTGATGCATAAATTAGGACTTGAGTAGGTGTTAGCTTCCGTGAGTCAAGTGTAGAGAGACCATGAATGAAGTCCAAATGGAAAGGATCACATAGTAGTCTTTCAGAAGAACACCTGCTATCAGTAGCCAGATGACGTGGGAATGGCGATAAAGAGCTTGATACGAGTGGGGCAAATATGGAGTAAGGGAAGGAGAGCAGACGGTGGCTTACTGTTGATTCTGCAGCCATATGGAGCCCAGATATCACTTGGGCCCTTTCTTCCTTTGGAGATTTTGAAAAATGTGGCTCTCCTTGAAATCTCCAGATTCCCAGTCACAGTTCCTTCTGGCCCCCTCCACATTGACCTGCCGTGTTCAATTTAGACACTGTCTAATTCTAGCTCGTTGTTCTGCCTATCCTCAGGGCTTGTTGGGGGAAGCCACCTATGCTTATTAAAGTCTTGTGGGATCCCAGAAGGAGAGTC
Source organism: Leptonychotes weddellii (assembly GCF_054177405.1). NCBI lineage: Eukaryota > Metazoa > Chordata > Mammalia > Carnivora > Phocidae > Leptonychotes > Leptonychotes weddellii. The sequence goes on from NC_138369.1 coordinate 65,545,251, forward strand.
CATCTCACACCCCCTAACTCATGACCTTGCCTGCTGAATGCTTGGCCCATCCAACCTCCACGTATCCTATTTACCCTCTTGTCACCTATGAGCTTCCTTTCCCAGGAGATAGTGGAGTCCACAGCTGTGCCTGGTTATAAGTAATAGGATGGTATACTTGATAGAAAACCAAAGAAACTGCCTTTCTAAACAAAGGAGACAAACTTTAGCTTCATTTTATTTGATGTAGGTGTTCACACTATCTCTCCCCTACCTATCTTCAGGAAAAATCACTCTTTGTTGACAGCAACCTCACTCAGTCATTTCTATGCAGTGATTTACCCCCAAAGTAAATTATTAAACAGGTACTTTATACAATATTTTGAAGCTGCCTTAGAATCATTTCTGAAATGAAACAGTTTGGATTTATATGAATGGTGTCCTCTTTATTCCTTTACAATAGAAAGAGTCCCAGTTGGGGCACCTGGGTGGCTCAGTCGTTAAGCGTCTGCCTTTGGCTCAGGTCACGATCCCAGGGTCCTGGGATCGAGCCCCGCATCAGGCTCCCTGCTCGGCGGGAAGCCTGCTTCTCCCTCTCCCGCTCCCCTTGCTTGTATTCCCTCTCTCGCTGTGTCTCTCTCTGTCAAATAAATAAAAATAAAATCTTTAAAAAAAAAAAAAAAGAAAGAGTCCCAGTAAGCATTCCCTCAACAAATATTCACTTTTTAAAAAACGTTTACTCAGAGTCTGGTTTGAGCCAGACTCTGAGGTCAGCACTGAGGACAAAAGAATAAGACTAGGTTTTATAGGATTAATAGGAATTTATGAGGAGAACAGAAGGGACAACATCTCGAAGTGGCCAGACCAGTGAGTTTAGTCCTTTACAGGCCCCACTTCCACTTGGACCAGAATACAATTATTCTCTCATGCAAAGTTTCCCTCTATCATTCAGAAACGTGCTTGATATGGAGGTAACTTCTAGAGGGAGGGTGTGTTTTGGTTTTTCTCCCAAAGATGTTTGCTTTGTAAGCCTTGTCTCTTTGGAACACCTTTGTCCACTGTTAAAGGATTTTTAACCAATAGGCACTGGTTTGAAGGTATTTGTGTCAGGGCACTGAGACCTTTTCAAGTCCTTTTTCAATCACATGACACAAAGTAATTGGTCATCTTTCCTCTAGTACCACAGGACATGGGCCCAGGAAAGAAATGCTTATAGACTAGTGAATAATTTTTACATATTTTGGGATCCAAGCCTACAAGTAAAGGCTTTAGTTTGTTGTTGCATACAATTTTGGGTATTTTTCATACATTTTTCCTCCTTTTTTTTTTTGGTATTTAAGTTTTTTGAAACCAGTATGTTTATCTAGATTTCAAGCAAACACAAAGCTCAAATAGAAAACTGTGTTTTTATACCTGCCAAGTGCAATCAGTCCCATTGATGACCATGAAGAGTTGGGTTGTTTTTAAACATTACTTCAATAATTCACAGGTTTGTGTTTAGTAAACAGTTTGTGTTGTTTCTAATACTTTGAAAAAGAAAATTCTTAACTTGAAAAATGACAATTGCCTTGTTCAACAAACCCTTCTTAGGTGCTACAGTGTTTTTTGAGTTTTTCCCTCAAGCATCCATTGCCCCCTTTGTCTACTGTAGTTACCCTAATTTTCTTTTGGAATTCACTCCTTTCATATTTTGAGGAATGTTATTTGGATAAATTTGATCATAACAAGCTCCAGAAGAGAGACCTGATTGGCTTAAACCCTACAGCATATCCCTTTCTGCTGCCCATACTTTATTGGTTCAGAGATGAGTAAGTGACTGAAACTGGAAAGAAGATTATTACTGGGGCTTCTGGACACAGACGCTTTTTTCTCTTTCCTGGAAAACATTCTCTCCTTTTCAGAATGCTATTTGTTAGGGTAGGAGGTGTAGAATTATTGCACTCATTCTAAACCATAGCTGGAATTAACACTGAGCCATGAAAGGCAGAGTGGACAGAAAGAAGCTAAGTACTTGACTACCTCATCCTTGCCTCTGGATCAAGCTTCACCTGCAGCTAGATTTACCTCTAGATTATTCAAATTTCCTTTACGTTTATGCCTATTTGAATTGCATTTTTTACCACTTGCCACATTAAAAAAAAAAGCCTGACTCATGCTTATGTCTCCTATATAATGGGTATGGGGCCACATAGATAAACATAAGTCTTTGACTTCAAATAATGAACAGCTATTTGAAAGAGAGGGAAAAAAACCCAAAAAACATAGAGTGATGCTCACAGTACAATGTGATAAGTGCTGGTGTAAAATCAATAGGTAGCATTTAGAGTAACCCAATCAAAATATTTAGTTGACAAGAAAAATTCCTTCCAACAACATGGTTTGGCATAGAGGGAGATTGGCTGTAACTGACCCTGAATTGAACTATAGCTTTTGGTGAAGTTGACTACAGGTGCTAAAGTCTATCATGATGGATCTTTCTGGAGCTGACCACTTATTTTTCCTGGTGGAAGACCTCCAGTTGAGTTATACCAATCTCCATCCTTCGACCACCTAGTCATTCTGTCAGAAGAATATTGTAGAATCCCAGAAACCTCTCAAATGAAAGCAATTTGTCCCTGAGAGGGCATTGTTTCTACATGATTATCCTAATTGCTGTAGATCTTTTTCTTTCAAAAGAAAGTGGATCAATCCTTGTCCTCCCTAAACTTTTAAAGTGATAAAAATCATCTACAAGCTGAGCTGGTCGACTAGAAGTTTCGCAGACAAAAATAGAAAACTTCCCACCAGTCACTAGTTTCCATTTCCCCCCCTTCATCACCAGATCCAAAGAAGCTGAGAAGTCTTGAAGCATCCTATAACCGAAATGCCACATTCCGTCACAAAAGAGATAGGATTGCATGAGAAGGAACGTCTCTTTGAAAATTCAGAAAAAAGAAAACATTTCTAAAGAAATTTTGTATAGAATATGTGCTAGGGAGGCTCTGCACAGAGAAGCAAAAGGGAAAAAAGGAAGGATAGGCTGGTAAAAGAGACAGCAAAGAGAGGCTGAAAATAGAAAAGATAATGATAAGCATACAGAAGGGAAGTAATAGGGTAAAATAGGCAATTAGAGGCATAAAACAATTTTTTTTTCAAATTGTATGTGCATACTATTATTGTGATGGCTACTCTTCCTTGATCTTACTTTTTAATGCAGCAACATTTGTAAACAGGATAAAAAAACTTTAAATCATGCAGTGTGTTAGGCATCTTGTTGGAAAGACCTGCTTTTTGAGAATAACGCAGCAAAACATTATGTGGCAGAGAAAAGCTTTTATGAAAAGTTCCCTTTGTGTTGATTGAGGTTTTGCAAATCTGCCCCTAACAGGAGGATTTGCAGTTGGATTAGCCAGATCAACTTGCTGAGCCTAGGAATGGTTTCTTCTATCCTGATTTTTTTAAAACCTAATGTTTAAACCCATATCCTACAACGTTCAAGTAGAATTTGTGGACTGGTGATTTAAAGGAGAAAAAATTCAATGACTTGGACTCAAATCTGGGCTTCAGTAAGAATTTTAAAAAAAGGCTGGCGGATGGGTGAAGGGTTCTGGTGCGAATGGGACTGTTTCCAGAATGGTATGACAGTGATTTTAAGGAAAGTAACTTTTTACAAATGGTTCTTAGCATCACTAGAAACCCACATGTAATTATAATGAGAAATAAAATGAAATAGGACCTCGTTAGGAAACTGAACCTGAGCTTCACTTGCATGGAATGAGTGAAGTATGAAAATGACAAGAAGGTTGTTAAAGTTTAAAATCCTCTCCCTTTTGAGTTAGCAGAGATGCTATTTATAAGACAAGATGTTTTAGAAATTTGAGAAAACTTGGCCCTCCCCGCTCACCCAGGCCAGCACCAAGCCTTGTCCTCTCTGGAACCTGCTGGGTGGGGGAGTTTCAGCACTAGTTATCTGGTTTAGATTCACCAGGCCAGTCATTCAGTGAAGGGAGCATTTCCACAAGCTGTGCTCCCACCTTTCCGCTGGAGGGAGAGCAGAAAAGGCCCACCGGGTAGTCCCATGGTCTGGGCTAAGGTGATGGGTCTGATTTTCCAGAATGATTGGAAGGCTTCAATTACAGTTGATAGCACATGCAGGTGCCTGTGAAGCCCTAGGACATTCCACGATCTATTCCAACATCCTTTACCCTGAACCATCTCCTACACGCCATCATCTTCCAGTCCACTGACCCAGGTGGGGTCATGTTTCCAAGGCTTTATTTTGCCTCTTATATTTTATTTCTCAGCCTCATTTTTTCCCTTCAGTTTTACTTGTCATTCCTCAATCCTGATTGCAGTCTCCTCTCTGTCAGTTATTCTAGCTGTCCTCCAGAACATTTTACTTTCAAGGCTCTTGGGACTCCTATCAATTGTAGCCCACTCTCTAGTTGGGACTCTGAGCACATTCAGACCCTGCCTTTTTTTAGATGTGTAGGTTTAGAGCCAAAAGAGGGTCTAAGAAACTTGAGGGCATCTTTTTTTTTTTAGAAATTAATGAATTTTATTTTTTAGAGCATTCAAGGGCATCTTAAATTTGTGCTTTTCTCCTGAGCATTGTCCTGTACTCCTATTCATAGCCTCGGTCCTCCCTACATCCTTCCTGACAAAGTGCCAACTAGCACCAGCTTGATGGTCCTTAGCAGGTGGGAACTCACCAGGCATAGTGAACACTCAAAACATTGTGCGGTGTGGTATTTCTGAGCAACGCATTCCCCTTTGGAGCCGCTCTTTTCCGAGCCAGACCCGCCTCCTGGTAAGTGACACTCAGTGGCCCTGAGCCATCTCTCCACAGCTTCACTAAATTAGCTCCAACCCACTTCTGAATAAACACTCTGCACATATTTGAAAATCACAGCACAGCTTCCCCTAGGTTCTCAAACTTAATCTTATTTATGGACTTGTTCTCATGGCACCCTCCTAAATATCTGTGTTTTGTTAATGTTCCACTTAAGATCTTTGTCCCAGAGATGAGCGTACTCCAGATGAAAACCAAGCAGTGAAGGAGAGGCAGACAAATATGGCTTTGGCTCTAGACTCTCTATTTCATTTGGTAGCTGATTATGTTAGTTATAACTTCCTCATGGCTAGATTATAAATTCATTAAGGCCAGAGACCCTGGCCTCATTAAGGCCTGATTTTCTGTGCGCATAGAGTCTAGCCCTGGACTTGACCTAGGTTTTTTGAATAATATAATGAATAAAGGGCAGCAACCTTACCCCATTGACTTAATTTGCACTTGCATTCAGCAAAAATACGTACACCTTTACCTTTATTACTCCTATTACATCAAATCGCCCTAACCTGAACTTGTGCAATTAATTTCTTGGACCAAAGGTGTGGAATATTCCATTTTATTTTTTTAGCATTTGTAATTTTAGTTTGGATCTTATGTACTATGTGTCTTTTGGATCCAAATTCTCTAACCCCTTTCATTGGCTAGGCAAGTGTGGACTGGCTATAGTATGGTGTTCCCCTTCACACAGTTCTATCAAAGGAAGCAGGACATGGCATGGAGTATGTTCCTGGGGAGAGCTGACAGCTAGAGAACCATGGATTACCTTTTAATTTCTGTTTTACGAACCACATCTCCACTCTTGAGACCCTTACCCTTCCCTTATGTTTCCCGTGTGAATTTACAAACACCTTCTGAAATATGACTTCCAAGCTCACTGCTGTGCAGTCTGTATGGTCATTTAAAGAGAAGAAGTTGCTCTATTGGACAGAATAACTGGCAAAAGTGGGGTCTAAATGCAAAAATGTTACAAGGACCCACAGACCACAAAAATGGGAGCTCATTTTATCTCTTGTAAACAGGGGATTTAGACCTGGCTGTGAAAGTGTGGTATTGAGAGGGGACATCTTCCCCCGCTCCCAGTTTTATTGAGCTACAACTGACACGTAACTTTGTAATAAAGTGTGATTTGATAATGTATATATTGTGAAATGGTGAGTTTTGTTTTTGTTTCTCTCTCTCTCTCTGTCATTATTGACAAAAGTACAGGGGCTTCTCCAAAATTCTGAAGGCAGTTACTGACTAGTATATATGCTCCGTGGTGGCTTTTTAAAAAGATTTTATTTATTTATTTATTTGATGGAGAGAGAGTGAGAGAGAGCCCACAAGCAGGGGGAGCGGGAGAGGGAGGAGCAGAGTCTCCGCTGAGCAGGGAGCCTGACGCAGGGCTTGATCCCAGGACTCTGGGATCATGATCCAAGACGAAGGCAGACGCTTAGCTGACTGAGCCACTCAGGTGCCCCCCCCCCGCCGGTGGCTTTCTGACAAGAAAATGGACTAAAGCCTTGCTACTCTGAGTGTTGTCCATGGGCCGGTGGCATCAACATTACCCAGGAGCTTGTTAGAAAGACAAAATCATGGGCCCTAACCCAGACCTACTGAGCCCGAGTCCGCATTTTATCAGCATCCACAGGTGATTTCTCTGCATAGTAAACTGTGAGAAGCACTTGAGTTCTAGGAATGGGATTTGTAATAGCCCAAGCAACTTCACAAAATACTGATGGCTGTATTCCACCCCTACAGAATTCTGATTTCATTGGTCTGATCTGTGACCTGAGTGGTGGGATTTTAAAAAAAAATTCCCCAAGTGATTCTGATATGCAGCTCAGTTTGAGAACCATTGCCATCAGTAGTATAGTTTCTGTAGATCTGCCTGTTACTATGGGCCTGCTCCAAATTCTCAAGCTCCTGAGGAATTGAGTCTGCGCTTCCTAGGAGCTGCCTGACATGACAATGCACCTTTGCTGTGGTTCACAGTCTTGGTTTCACATTGGAATCACCTGGACTGATGCCTGGGTCCCACCCATCGAAATGCTGAGTTAACTGCTCCAAGTTGTGGCAGAAGCATCAAGACTTCTCACGTTCCCCCAGGTGATCCTAACATGCAGCCAAGATCTGGACTTCCTGGACTTTCTCAAGGCCCCCGAGCCCAGGACATTTTGCCTTAGTTCCTCTTCCCTCCCTCCCTCTTCCCCACCTCCATTCCCTGTGGAATTTCTGCAGGTGCTGACAAGGCAGACCTGCCACAGAGACTTTTCTCCCTTTGGAGTAAGGTAAGCACCCGTTCTTTGGGCCTCGGACTCATGGGGCCTGACACAAGGCAGTTTTCCATTCGCTATTTGACTTATTGGTCATCCTATATACCGGACCCAAAGTGATTTCCTCTATTTACTTGTTCACATTGATCCAATCAGTTCTGTAACTGAAAACATAACTGGGATATTAACCACAGAAGGAACTCCTTCCACCTCCTTTCCTTGCTCATAGGTTGGCACTCTAACTGTGATCTGTGGGAAGAGACATTGGCAGGTTGGAGGAAATCAACCTTCCTGTATTGTCCACTGGGTAGTTGGTCTCAGATGGAAAGCTCTTCTACCTAGTGCTGGCATTGAGGGTGCTATTTCTGCCCACCAGTGGTCAGGAAGGAAGGGAATACCTTCTCCACTCAGTGGATCCCAAAGAGGGCTTAAGTAGTCCTTCACTAAAGGGGTTTGAGGGATAACCCTAAAGGAATAGAGAGTGGAGGTAGGGGGATGGGTGCATGGCAGCCCGCCCTGCACCCAGTTGTTGGTAATGTACATGAATCAGGCAATAAATACCCCGTAAGCCTCTGAAAGGAGGTGCCAATGATGGACCTCCTTGTTACTTGTTTGTTTTTATTTTTTTCCCACTTCCTAAAATTTTTCCCATTAACACTTTTTCATTCAAGTGTCTCCATTGTCCATTTTTTTCTTTTGGGAACTGCCAGATTTACCAAGAATCTGATCAAATCTTAGTCTCCATCTGTCTCTCCTAATGTCCCATACAATTTACAATCTCTGGCATTATTTGATAATGTTCTTTATCCTCTGGTTTTGGTGTCCAAGGCTCCCACAGTGAGGGGGTTGAGGTTGGCTCCCAGGCGCTCAGGATGAGGGATCAGAGAAGTTGAGAGGGAAAGGATGAGAGAATGTTTTACTCCAAGAAATGGATGGGTCTCTTCAGGAATATCTAAAATCTAAACCCATCACAATACTGCAAAGTTGAATTTCCTTCTTGGATTTTCAAGTTTGGACAACTTGAAAAAAAAAACTGTTTCTCATATTAATTTCATTTTGACTTTCTTTCTTATAAACTAACAACTTGGTCTTATAATGACTGACAAAGCACTCAGTACTTTCCCTGAGTTATATTTTAAAAAAAAATCTCACATTACCATAACAATGAGACTTTCTAAACTCAAATCACAAATCCCTAAACCATGAAAAGGCTCAGTCAATGCCGCACAATGTTAGTCATCCTGGTTTTCTATCTGAAGAAAGGAATTATACACCAAATTATTTCGAAATTGTGAGATATTGAGGCAAATTCATCATACATCAACAGGTATTGTCAGTTTGATTTAAAAGTGAAGCCTCTATTTCAAAATAAATGAGGGAACTCTGTGTGTGTGTGTGTGTGTGTGTGCGCGCGCACGCGCGCGCACGCGCGCGCGCACCCACATAGGTTAAAAATGGGTACTCAGAAGCTATTTACACCAGCCATAAAACATTTAAAAAATATCAGTAAGTGGCTTGTATCTTTGCTATCTACAATGGAGTTGGGACAATTTCTCAAAATATAAAAATTTATTTCATTCTGAAGGTTAGCAACTCTTTTTAGGTTGCTAATGTGATCTTGTCCGTTAATCCAGGCTTCTCAGACTATATTTCAACTTCTGATTCCAATATTTTGACATAGAACCACACCCCCAGAGTAGCAGAGAAAGATTTAGCTTCAAGCCTTTTCCTAAAAGCATGACTCCTGGTTTCCTATTTCTATAATGGGATTTTTTTTTTTTGCCAGTTTGAAAGGTACCATTATTTTCTTTTAGTGATCATATTTTATGTCGCATTTCAATTTCTGTGCCTCAAATATTTGTCACCTCAACTTTGCTTTGTCAAGTGTTCATTACACCATGGCTCCCTTTTTATTCTGCACATAATGAAAAGGAATGTCAAGGGAAAACTGACACTTTTCATGAGTTTATCCTGAGGGAGGGCTTCATTTCCATTGTATCAACGGTATTTTAGTATCACACTGATTACACTAAATTTCACAGACAAGAATGTGAAAACTGATAATGTTGCCCTTCAAAAGAGAGCTAAATGGGATAAAATTGCTCTCTTTTCACAAGAAATCCTTTGATTTAATTTGCATACTTGGAGAATGACCATTTGTTTTCAAAGCTCACAAGCATTTCCTGCAGGACATCATATGCCTGTGCATCTACATTTTTGCTTGTTACTTCTGAAAATAAGTTGCAAGAAACATGGAAGGTATTCTACAAAGAGAAAGCATAGCCATCTGTTCACCCTGTTCCACTCCCAGCTGACTCCTCATTTTCACCCTCTTCTCTTTTCAGACTCCTCTTATCCCCCCCTTCCCACTTCCTTCACGGAGCCATCACCAACTCTTTCTTCCCACATTGTGTTCCTTCTTGCTCCTTGATTCTGGTTTTTGTCTCCTCAAATACACTGTAGTCTCCTTAAGCTTAGGGACCATATTTTATAACCCTTGCACTCTTACTGTGTGCTAGGTGCATAGTAAATTCATTTGACTTTTGCATTCGTTCATTCAGTCAATAATTCATTCAACCATGTTTGTTGGGAGCCCTCTAAATGTGAAGTGCAATGAAGGCAACAGGGAACAATGCAGTCACTCCATCTTATTTAGTGTAATTGTTGAACGCTCATGGTGAAATGTTTCTTAGGAAGCAGTAGCAGCCAGCAACTGAGGATGTGAGATCTTCATTTCTGGCTTCCTAAGAGCTCTCAGAGGTCTTCTCCGGCACTCAAGCTTCTCCTCACCCACCGGGCTTCCCGGGAAGCTCCCAGGGTGCCGAGACACAACCAACCACTGGGACGCGTCCATGGGTCATCCCATGAGTTCAGAGTGGGGAGAGACACCCCAGAAATTTTGAGAGAATTATACTGACTGTGGATCCTGACTTTTCATTCCTGTTTTCATTTTATGGGCCACACTGAGCAAGAATCATACAGGCCAAAAGCTCCTTGGTTTTTTCTAGCCGTGGTACTCACTCCTCTCCCTTGGTCTCAGCGTCCAAATGTCAGCTCTGGGTAGCAGAAGACAGAGGACGGTCACCTCTCTCCTTGGAGGGAAAATAACTTCAAGGGGTTTCTAAGAGGCTGGAGAACAATGTTAAGGTTTATTTTTCTTGAAACTTAGGCCATCATTTACCATTTGTTATTTGCAATGGGTTATGTATTTTGATGGTCTCTTCACCACATTGTATTTTGTATATGTATTTTGATGGTCTCTTCACCACATTGTTGAGAGAGAGATTCCTGCACTCTAGGGATGGCGAAACACAGGACAGCCAACTCTGAAGAGATAAGGTCAACAGCTGCATATTCATTGCATATCTGCACACACAGGGGAGGAGAACACTGCACACCATGTAGGGTTACACAGGGTTGTGCTTAGGGATGGAATAAAACATCAGGGCTGTGGGAGGCAGGTTTTGAAGTATCAAGAGGGTGAGGTACCCTTCATTCCCATGGGAGGAAGTGATGGCTTGCTTGAATAATTCTGAGAGCCGGCAGGAAACAGTTGTAGCTCACTATTCAGGTAAGCAAGGACTGTGCCTGGTCCCCATGATAAGAAGTGTTGTTTGTCTAGGTGATATTGCCCATGGGAGTGGAGTGGTGGAGAGGGGAAGTAGCACTTAGGCCATTCGTGTCCCTCCCCATTTTACCAGATCTCAAAGCAGCACACAATAGTGAACCTTAACCTAGGTTTTCTATTTAGGTATCTTACCTTGCACTTGACACAATCTATCTCATTTCACTCTCATAATAAGCCCAGGAGATAGTTATTATTATTTCTCACTTTATATTCAAAGTAACCTGAAGTTCATGGTATTTAAGTCACCCCAGGTGATTCCCAGGAAATGGAAAATTCAGGATTCAAAGCTGGTTCTATCTTACTCTATTGCTGTGACCTACGAAGTGACTCAGCTTGTGAGGGACACTTTGCAAATCATAACAGGCTATACTTCCAATTAACAATGAATTTTGACACCAGGATGTGAATAAGAAAGTGAAATGGAAATTCTTGATTCTCCTGCCACATACTTATCTTCTCAATGAGCTGCAGCTCCACCGATGGGAAGCCCTTGGGTACAGTGAATACCTTAGTTCTTAAGCGAAGTGCTAATTATCTTGCAAAACCTCAACACATTTCATTCCCTATGGATTATGTGTCCTTTGAGTTTTATGAATTGTTCAAGCCAATCTCAGGAAGATACTTTACAATAAAATGTAGACACATGATTTGGCATGGTTCTAATCAATCTTATGTATGGTGATTTTTGGAAATAAGCAAAACATTTTCCCATATTCATGCCTAGAGTCATTTGCTTTTATGAGAGAATCAGATTGACACACAAAGGTGGCATTTTGGTATTGACGAAGGGTTTGCCCAAAGAATTTTTACAAAGGAAGAGTGTGGATTGTTTCTATGCACATCACATATACAGTGCATTTCCTCTTAAAGTGTGCCCTCCAGGCTTAGAAAGCAGTAACCCTGATCTATTTCTCCCCATCAATATTGGGGGTCATTCACTTATAGCAGTAGGAGAATCCTTGGGGGCACTTTTTTGCTCATCTCTTTACCTGTAGGTGTACTCTAAGGTTATTTCTTATGGATTGTAATAGTCAGCTATTGCTGCCATCAAACTGTATACCAAACAAACTAAACATCTCAGTGGCTTAAAAGTGTTATGGACTGAATTGTGTCCCCTTAAAATCCATGTGTTGAGATTCTAGCTCCTCTCCCCTCACTGTGATGGTTTTGGGAAGTAGGGCTTTAGGGAAGTAATTAAGATGAGACGAGGTCATGAGGGAAAGTCCTCATGGATGGGATTGGTGCTGTTATGAGAATCCCGAGTGAATGTGTTTCTTCCTGCTGGGAGGACACAATCAGAAAATGGCCATCTATGAACCAGGAAGTGGGCTTTTACCAGACACCCAATCTGTTGGCACCTTGATCTTGGACTTCCCAGACTCCAGGACTGTGAAAAAGAAATGTTTGTTGTTTAAGCCAACCAGTCTATGGTATTTTTGTTATAGCAGCCCAAACAGACTGAGGCAAGGAGGAAAGATTTTAATTTTTCCTGCTCACAGTTCTGAAAGTCAGCAGAGGTGACTCTGCTTCAAGCTACCAGATAATCTGTTTCGGGAAGTTCAAGAAATCCATTTCATGCATCTATCATGCTCCTTAGCCCCCTGGCTGAGATACACTTTCTCATGACAAGTAGCAGAAGCACAGGAGAGTGAGGGGAGGCACTGGATGCCCCTTTGAGGCCTGGTGTCTGCTACTTCTGTCCAAAAAGAGGTACTGTAAGTCACTTAGCACTAGGTAAGAAGTGATGGGAGCATGGTCCAATCTATTACAGGAGTACTTGTTTTCCTCCTATTGGCTTTGAAATTGTGCTTTCTAATTCATATGTATATATATGAAAGGCACTTCAAAATGTCACTTAATTTAGGCAAGGCTAAATCTCTGGGGGGAAAAAAAGGATAAAATCATACAGGATTACTTCATTCCCAAAGCTGCTATTTTTCTTACTTTTGATTTTTGTTTTTTTCAGATGAATCACAAAATTGTGTTTTGGAGACAACTCTCAGGTTTAGGAAAAATAAAAAATCTCATGTTTAAGAAAAATTTACTGCATACTTTCTCAAAGAGAAGAGTGTATGTTATGGCTAAAGCACCCAACCTGTCATAGAGAAGAATGAAATTGGAACATTCACGAATTGGATTCAGCATCTACCCATAATGTGATACATTATAATTTATTGTCTTAAGGAAGACCCTTTACCTCGACTGTAGCTATTAATTCTTTTTTTTAAAAAAAGATTTTATTTATTTATTTATTTATTTATTTATTTGAGGCAGAGAGAGAGAGAGTGAGAGAGAGAGAGCAAACACAACCAGGGGGAGAGGCAGAGGGAGAAGGAGAAGTACGCTCCCTGCTGAGCAGGGAGCCCTGTGCAGGGCTTAACCTGAGCCTAAGGCAGATGCTTAACTGACTGAGCTACCCAGGCACCCCTATAGCTATTAACTCTTAAAATGGTTGGTAGCTTCTCTGTACTGGCAAAGTACTGTAATCTAGGTGAAAACCAGACATTCATGTAGCTATTAAATTGCATAGTCTATTACTTATGAACAAGAGTTATTAAATCATGGCAGCTTGGCTAAGACATACAAATGATTAACTTTGATGAATCCAATGTCCCTTAATTTGAAGAATTTCCAGCTTCACTTCCCCATGGCAGGGGGTAGCTAACATTCGGCATGACAGCACCGATGGCTTGGAATGGGATATGTGATGTTAATGCTCAGAGATGCACCTGCGGCAGGACTCCATGTATCAGAAGACTTACCAACTCGGGGACCCTGGTCACTCACTGAAGGTTCTTCTGGTATACATTCTTACTTAGGGAATGAAGAAAATAATGATGCATCATGTTCTCAGGCTTAGATGAAGTAACCCAAGTATTAATTATCATGATGATGAAAACACACAGACCGTGTCCGCCTGGCCCAGAGCAGCATTGTGAAGCTAGCACTTGGCTATGTGGCCACCCGTGTGGGGTTGCCTACTCTGCCATCCTTACTGTACTTTGGAGAGGGTGTGACCTCACGTGAGTTCATCATCCCTACGTGCTTCAGTTTACTCATCTGTGCAATGTGAATCATAATAGTGTCTACCTCAGAAGGCTGCTCTGAAGAGTAGCCAAGAAAGTCATGAAAAGTGCCAAGCATGATACTGGCACATAGTGATTGCTCAATACGTTATCAGCCGAAATGTTGTTTTCATTATTTTGTGGAATCATGTGTTAAATTTCTGCAACACCAAAGGGTCCCAGAGAATATTTTGTTATACTGAGTCTTAAAATCAATATACTTCATCTTATTTTTGACAACTAGACAATAATCCTTTCATAATATAACATTTTTGATTGGCCTTTTGGACTCCATGATGTGACATGTGAGTGGCATGGGAAAGAATATTCCAGTTGTTTCCATCCACCCTTAAAGAACATCTCCTTTTGTGAGCTCAAGGTACAAGCATCTCACAGCCTAATCTCCTGAATGAAAGTGCAGAGATTGCCTGGGCTTCCCAAAAAACAGTTCACCACATATGTGGAGATGTGGGAGGAGCTAGAAGGACAGAGATTCCAGCTGATTACTATTCTCAGGTCAAGGACTAGACAAGATATTTAATAAACTGCATTAATGTGAGCAGAGTCATTTCCCTGCAAGGTGATAAGTGGTTGCATTTTTTTTATTTAAAACCTTCATTAGAAGAGGTCTTCAAATAAAATGAACTTTCTCCTTTTCTGACAACCAAAAGATATGAGATCATTTCATCTGCAATGCGGCTGAAATCAAACCTATTTTTAGCTACATCAGGTTGAGCCTGACAGTGAAACCATGTGTCCTGGCTAGAACAATTAGGTTAGTTTTTTGAAGTTTCATTAAATCCATGTATTTTCATTGAGTCCATTATTTTCATGTATAATCATTAAACATCAGAGATGGAGCACAGCTATAGCCATAACAGCTACCTTGAGGATGGTGAGAATGATGAAGAGGAAGAGGAGGAAGACTAGGAGGAGGAGGAGGGCAGCATCTACAACATACCTGAACTCATCTCCCAAACACCTCTTAAATCCATCTGCTTTCTGGCTCCACTGTCACAATCCCTGCCCAGGCCACTAGCTTTTTCCACCTGACTTTAGTGCAACAAATACCTGGATTCCTCATCTTTGATCATCGCTTGGTCCCTCTGCAATTCCTCCTGACCACATCTGCCAGAAATGCAAGGCTGATTACACTCTCATACCGGCTTTGAACTCTTCCGAGTCTCATAAGAGGCAGGGGGAGTTTTCAGGAATTCATGATAGAAAAGGCAGGAACCTTGTGGAGTTGGGATTTGGGGGTGGAGGCAAGAGAACTTTCTGGAAAACTGGACAGGACTGGTCAAGAAGAGCTATGTTGGCATTAAGGGGTTTGGCCTGGGCATTACAGAGGGGTAAACAGGGAGCCGTTAAGTGTGTCTGAACAAGTGTATAGGATGTCCCACTTATGTAGAATTTTGTATGTGTATGTAGAGAGAGAGAGGTCCAGAAGAAAGTTCAAAATGTTGAGCCGTTTCTTCTGAGTGGTGAGATTTGGAGGAATTTATATATTTCTTCTTCGTGTCCTTTAAATTACTCTCATTTTCTACATGATTCTGTATTCTCAGGTTTTTAAACATTGATGTTATTTTCATCTTGCAAGCAAAATAAAGCACGTCTTGTTTTTTGTTGTTGTTTTTCTTAACCACATCACAAGGCCAATTAAAACCCTGGGTTAATTGGGCCTCTCTACCCCGGTAGGCTTTCACAGTAGCTCAATCTGTGGCACCACGAACTGTGTTCTAATAGGCTTCCCACAGTCGCTGGCTTCGAAGTTTCTTGCCTACAAAAGTCTTTTGAGTCTCTTACTGGCTGAACCACAGTGGCTGCTAGCTAAGGGGAGCAAGGCGACTCTAATTACAGTGTTTTTATTGCTCTTTGAAAGGCGAGAGGCAAGAGACCTCATTTACCATGCTGGTCCGAGTTTTCAGAGCCCCTAATCAGAGAAGCGATCATTGGATTGTAAACTGAGCCCATCTACTGTGAAATTGCTGGAAAGGAATTGATAAAGCTTCCCAGTTTTAAGTCCCTGCTCTTAAGGACAACTACTGTAATGGAGTACTGGAGATTTTTTTGCTCCGAGGAAAATTCCTAAGGAAGCTGGGGCAGGGGATGGAGTAGGAATTGGGCTGAAATTAAATATAGGGCACACTAATAATGATATCATTCTTCCAATTAAGATGTTTTATTACCTATGGCCATTTTTTCCCCTTTAAAATAGTCTTAGTTAGCTGGAAATGAAGCACTATCTGATCATTTATTCATTTTGTCTCTTTTGTTCTCATATATCTACATGAAAGTCCTCATTTCTCAGAGTTGTTATACTTACTTTTTAGTATGGGGCATTTCCAGAGCAAAGAGGTAGATACCTTCCAAAGCAAAAGTGTCTCCAAGAACTAAGGGCAACACAGAAAGATCCAGATATGGGATGGCATTAATTAATTACATTTTCTAAAATTTTCTTACATTGCTTCATAAGGAAACCTTCCAAAATACTCTCTAGAAATCAAGGGTTAATATAATGTATTAGTCCTCTAAGGCTGCCATAACAAAATACCACAGACTGGGTACCTTAAACAACAGAAATGTATTTTCTCTCAGTTCTAGAAGTCTAAGGTCAAGGTGTCGGCGGGTTTGGGTTTTTCTGAGGCTTCTCCCCTTGGCCTGTGGACAGCCACCTTGTTGCTCTGTCCTCAGATGGCCTTTCCTCTGAACACAAGCATCTCTGGTATCTCTCTGGGTGTCCTAATCTCTTCTTACAAGTACACCAGTCACACCAGATTAGGACCCACCCTAAAGGCCTCATTTTAACTTTATTATTTCTTTATAGTCCCTACCTCCAAGGATAGTCACCTTGTGAGATACCAGGATTAGGACTTCAACATCTAACTTTTGAGGAGGACTCAATTTAGCCAATAGCATGTGGCATCTGTTGAAAGAGTAAATGGAGAAAGAAAAAAAAAACACACCAATAAAGCACTAAAATATTGCTTGTGCTTTTATAATGTCAGTAACAGTGACAATATTATCTGCCAACTTTGAGTAGAGATGAATATGGGATTTTTTTTAATCCCCAAAAACCAAGTGTCCTCTGGAAACAGATCATTGTCCTTCTCCTTATAATTATCCGAGACCTCTCCAAAAGTGTTCATGCCTCATAAATGAGAAGTGGATAGAGCATGAGCTTTGGTGTCAAGAGAACTTCTTGCAAGTCTGAGCTCTTTCACTTATTACCCAGAGACATGTTGGGCAGGTCACTTAGCATTTCTGGGTCTTAGTCCCCACATTTGGAAAATGACACGATCAACTCCTTCTTGCCACAGTGGGTGAAGGGATCGCATCAGCAGAGGCTGCTGGGGGGCTGTGGAATTCTGAGGCTTGAACTTGTGTTTGAGCCTGAATCTCATTGATTAAGACATAGTTTCATAGGAAAGGATGATTGGGTATCAAACATTTTGAGCACATAAAAGCCAGGGGGAACAAATTATTAAAAAAAATCAGAACTTAAGCAGTACCAAATAGGAAATGAGTTGGAAACAATCTCTAAATTTGAGGGCAGTGTAAAAGGCCCCAAGTAAATATAAATGTTTTTCCTGTGTCACTAAATGAAGGGTTTGAAGGGTCTTGAAGAAATACTTAGAATAAAATAGAAGCATGCAAATAATACATTTAAAACAATCAGAATCACCGATTACTTACATGTGACAGCAGATTAAAAGCAAGAGGCAATTAAACTATAGCTGGATGGACCAGGACATCAGATGTGGTTACTAAATTAGAAGTGCAGAGTTTTTTTTTTCTCTTAATTTTCTGGCATGTGAGGCAAAAAACGGAAACTTATATTAAGTGTTCACATGACACTCATTCTCCATGAGGAGACAGCTGTTTACTTTTGTATGGCAGCAAAGTTTTGCCAAGCACGATGTCTGAGAAGGTATTTCCAGCACAGAATGTCCTCTAGGTTGGAGTTACTACCCTGACTGGTCACTCTAGATCTCTCGGGAAGAGAGGAGCCACCAAAAAATTCAGTGGTCAGAGCCCAACCTTCAAGGATTCCAGTTCAGCAGATCTGAGTTAGGCAGAGGTATTTATATTGTTCAAAAGCTGTGTCAATCTGCTGATCATTAGCCAGGTTTGGAAAGCATTGATGTAGGGTATACTCAGGGATCTTAGTTTAGGTACTTCCAGTGAGAAGACAGTGAGACAAGGATTTGAGTGCAAAGTGTTTATTTGGGAGGTGAAAGAAACACAGATAGGGTAGTGGAGAAATAAGACAAGAGAGGAAAGACAGTGAAGGCAGTGCGTCATGAAGCCCGTTAGCACAGTGGGCCACTGGAGCTTCATCCTTCTGGGGAAACAGTAACATGGAGTGGGACACATGCTTCTGAGAGCAAGGGAGCTGGGCATTGATGCACCAAGTGCCCAGTAGTCAGGGGCTGAGGGCTACTCCCAGAGGGTGGCGGCTCCCAGGTATCCTCAACCTTCTGCATGAGTGCTAGCCAGGGTAAACCCTCAGGTAAATGCGTGCAGGAAGTGCCAGTTGAAATTTGGCGGGTGGACACGAAAATGGTAGGGTTGTGGACAAATATGGCCGCCACAAAACCATGGTCACCCACTTCACTACCCTCCTGGGAGCAACTGTGGAACTGTGGTCCTCATCCCCATGACCCAGAGCTATATTCACATCTGCCCTGCCCAGGATGGTGGTTTACTTTATGTATACATGGAATTTCAGAGCTGGGCACAGAGGGATGGGTGGAAAATGGCAACGAACCACTGCAGTCCCCAAACACCAGCGCTGTGACCTGGCTGAGTGAGCTAAGGCTTGCTTTCTCTTTTGCATCTCCTTTCTCCCCTGTGCAAATTAAGAAAAATGAGTTACCCTGTCTTTCTTCATTTATTATCATGGGACTTAAGACAAGACTTCATAAAACTAAAGGATGAAGCGTAACTAGGCAGTGGGGCCTAGGTGGAACAAAGGACTTTGCAGATAGCTAGACCTGCTCCACTACTGCACGTTAGCTGTGGAGACTTGGGTGGGATACATTCTGGGTCTTAGTTTCTTCATCCATAAAATGGGAACAGTGATAATATCTACTTGGCAGGGCTGTTGTCAGAACTAGGGAAGGTAGAAACGGAGCCTGGCACTATGCCAGGTAAATGAAAACTGTTGTTAGGGAAGGGGGACTTATTTGACAAAAGGTTCTTTTATTTGGTAAAAGGTTCTTTATCTGTGACTTACACACAGGGATTCCTCAGTTCCTGTTTTAATGTGAAGATAGAAGGTCTTGTGAATGGTACAGTGCTGAAAATGTCAGTTTAGGTCAGTCCTGTTTGTTTCCCCGGAGCCTTCTTCCAGGGAGTGCTCTCCCTGGTTTTTCTCCTCAGTTCTTCATTTCACATTCTCCTCTTGTCACTGCAGCTTGCTCCGCGGAGAGCCAGGGAATTGGCAAGAGAGTCTGTGAGGATGAAAGACTTTGAGAGCAGACCAGCATCTTTCATATATCTTTCTTCCAGAAGGAATGTGGACAAGCCTAGGGAAGCTGGATTTGTGTAAATTAGCCCCATCCCACTCCCTGTAGGCCATTTTATTTTAAAATCTATTCGACAGTCAATGTCATTAGCTCAACAGATGGCTTGTTAATCTTTAGACCAAGAGCCAGATTTTAAATTGCCTTCCATTTTGCAAACTCTTCTCAGAAGAAAAAAGTAAATGAAACATAAAAGAAAAAAAAAAAAGAATTTCAGTCCAACCCCAGGGAGACCCACAATGTATTCATTTCAGGTCTAGCTTTTAAGGTCAGCTTCAGCAAATTTTTGTCGGTTGGATGCTCATATATCTATAGGCAAAGAAAGTAAATGCATTGATTCTTTTTTGAAAATAGTGAGCAAAATGCAGAACATTTGTCAGCCAAAAAAAGAGCATAACTCTCAAACATGATTAACTCAAGCATGATCAGATCAAAACTTGCCATTAGTGACAAGCATGCATGTTTTCTCTGAACTTGGGGACAGCCTTGAAAATACATCTAATAATTTCCCTGGAAATCCCAAAGCTCGGCCATCTCTAGATGAGATTATGTAAAGATTTTGTTTTCAGTGATCTCACTACCTCTTTTCCTGATGCTTTCAGGACCCAATTCCCCACCATGTTACCCCAATGTACACATGGACACGTGCGCGCGCACACACACACACACACACACTTCTTAAACAATTCACACTAGCTTCTGGTTCTTTTAATATTAAATAAATCAGAGCCATAAAATAAGGGTGGGTTTTCTTTTACTATCTCCAACCCATGATACGGTTGGACCCTATGTGCATCTTGTAGGCCTCAAGACTGTAATTTTTCTGAGTTGGCAGGAAAAAGTGTTAGACCTTAAGGAGCGCCCCCTGCCAGATCCACGTGGCCCACTAATTCATTTGGTGCATCTGGGGCCATCCATACAAGTGTGGGCAAATGTGGGATGAAGAATTCAGGTCTTCCTCTTCCCTAAATCCTGATTCACCTATTTGGATTTGGAAAAGGGTTGGGGAGGGCATTTACAAATGTGTGGCCAATGAGTTTGCCTTTGGTCTGCTTTTTCTGGGTCAGACCAGCCAACGTGAAGAATCAGTGACATCACTTTGGGAAGAGAGAAGAAGATCAGACAGAGGCACGGGCTCCCCTCCTGCTGGCAGGGCTGCACTTGACCACTAGGAGTTTATGCGGCTACTCAAGGAAATACATGCTAATCAACCCTCCCTCCCCAGGAAGCTGCCCCAGATCATTTTCTCCATCTCTCCCCAGAGAAGCCAGATCCTGCCTAGTGTTGAGCATGTTATCTGGGGGCTGTTTGTGAAAGGAAAACAGATGATCTCATCCTATCTTGAGGGAGCAAGCAGCTTTTTAGAATCACAGATATTCTTCATGACAACTCTCTGACAATGTAAGAACCTCAAGTGCCTTCTGAATCCTCAGAGAAACTGCTGCTGAGAGCCGGGACATTTTCATGGTATCTATATTCTTACTTTGTTCTGTTTCTTTGAAGACTGGGGGACAGGGCATTGGGAGAGGCAGCTGGTGTCCTGTGAAGGACACTGGATGGGGAATATGGGCACATGCGTGCTAGTGCCCACGGCTGAAGGGTTTCCATTTCAGCGGGTGAGAGCATTTCTAGGACTCTTCCAGACCCGAGATTCTAGGATTTTGCCTATTTCTAGTAACCTGAACATTTCATTAGGCAGAATTTTCCATTCTCTAGCTGTGCCAGATAGAGGAGAGAACTTACTGAATGAATTGGAAGTCTCGAGCCAGTGAGGAAAACCTACCCACATCTCAGACTGCCTTCTGCTTGTTGATGTCAGAACAAGAATTATTGTGGGTAATCATTGAAGGACGTAAAAAAGAACAACGCGTACCTGGCAGAATTGGTCTATCAGTGCGTTGCAACTTGCCAAAGTGTTCTTGAAAGTTACATCTTCCATTACATAACTTTTTATCACTTTCTTAAAAAATGTTCCAGTTGGGCTGGCATGTTTTATGATTTGCCTTGCTTCAGAGATAAGCACATTGTCAATGATTAGACGAAACTTCCCAGGTATTTTTGAACTGAAAAGTTTGAGGTTGGCAGAGGGACGCCAAAGGAGGGGGTTGAGCAGAGAAGCTGGTATTTAAAATATTTAAAAGGCAAGATGGTATGCATGCGCCTCAGATAATAAGATGATAGTGAATTTCAAAAACCTTACAGTCCTAAAATAGGTAGCTTTCCATGTATATAAATATGTACAAGGGTTCAGAAACTTAAGGAGCATACTGGGATCGAAACCGAAGCAGGCATTTTGGGGCTTTTTCTGTTCAGCCAGCTGTGGGCCTCAGGAAGCCACTCCTTAGCATCGTGTGCTATCGGTCCAGTAGGCTGGAACATCCTTACAAGCTGATGGGAAGTGTATTTCCTTCCAGTCCTGGTCATGAAGGGCCCTTATAGCCTGTTATTGGTTTGTTTGTTTGTTTGTTTGTTTAAAGAATTAATTTTCTCCTCCAGTGGCTTAACCACTCCAATTCATGGCAACCTAACTTAAAGTTGTTTTTTTTTGAAACACTCGTACTTACAGCACTGTTAACTGAAAATCTACACACAGAATCCGGGCAGGGGAATGGTTATTAACCTAGGATGCACCTCTTACCTCTACGTATGTACAGAGTTACCAACCCAAAAGTGGAAATTTCACATTGCCACCTCTGAACCAGCAGGTGACTATCTTACAACACTCTTCAGAGATTTTTTTTTTATAGGTACTTTCACTTGACTAATGTAATTGGCCATTAGGAAAATAAACTCTTATTAGTATGAATATAAAGGTTATTTCAGAAGCAGCTGCCTGAAATGGATTATGTGATTTGTGAACGCTTTCCTAAAAAGAATGTGACTCACACACTCAAATAAACGTAATTGATTTTTTAAAGGGTTATCTTAGCAATGGATGGACTTTCCTATTCTTTAGGGGAATAAAAATTTGCATTCAGTTAGGCATCTCTCTGTGGTAGTACTTACAGAAATATATTAATGTTGTCCTCCAGGGGGCGTTAAATCTTTAGCAAAGCTCCAATTTCTCTGGCAGGCGTTCAAATCCAGTTAGCAAAAGCAGACAGTCTGGCTTCTTTCTCACTGGGATACAGAAGTGCTAGGGCCCATATTCTGAATTGCACATCTCAGACTTGCAGACAAGGCCTTACATTTTTTAGTAAAGCTAGGGTGGGTCTGCCAATCTCCTGGCCCTGGGGTATATGCCAATATAGCCTAGACACGTTGCTCTGAACACTCTACTGCAGGTCTGGGATTGGCCGACTCTCATGGTCCATGTCAGTAAACTTTTAAGAGACTATTGATATGGATGGGAACTGCTGTGCTTTCCAAGGGCAGAAATGTGATTCCTGGAGGCCCCAAAGACAACCTGGTGTGGGTTGGAGAAGGCTCTGTTGGTCAAAATTGCAAAGGACCCATCCTTCCTACTTAAGCCCCACAAAGGGCTATTTTTGTTGTTACTTTGTTAACGAGAACATCACTTAGGAAATCTGCAAACCTCTTGGTCTGGGGAACCAGCAACTTCAGCAGTAAAGTGTATGATTGTAAAGCAATACAGTACAGAGATTAAGAGGTTTCTAGGTTCTATAATTGACTGACAGGATTTCAATATCTGCTATACTTCTTATAAGGCTAGGATCTTGAATTAATTGCTGAAACTCCTGTGTCTCTGATCCCTCATTCACAAAAGACTATCTCATAGGGTAACTGGAAGGATTAATTAATACAACCCAAAGAAAGTATGTGGTGCATCCTGAGTGCTCCATAAATTCTATTAGTCATTCTTATTTGCAAGAATTGAGATCCTCCTGATATGGCTCCAGCTTTGTCTCTCATTACTCCCCTACATAGACTTCTTCATCCCAAATACCACCCTATACTTTTTACCTCTTTGCTCCCCCTGGTTCATCTATCTTCCTTGCCTATATCACTATCTGATGAGATCCCGCCCAAGTTCCAAGGGTTATCTGTAATGGCACCTCAAAACCAAATGCCCCCAACAATTCCCTACTCAAGAACTGAACGCGCTTTCTCCTATCTCTGAACAGTAGCAGAGATGCGATATCTTGATCTACAGGTATATACATTTGTCAAAACTTATGGAACTATACACTTAACATGGCCACATTTTTTTAGCATGTAAATCATACCTCTACAAACCAACCCAGTAGGAGCATTATAAGAAGGTCTCAGCCTTTGGAGAGAGAAAGCCGTACTTCAAATTCAAGTTCTAGTACTTTCTACCTGTTAGGCCTTTGAACTCCTTCCACCTGTAGTTTTCTCTAAATGGGGCAGTTGTCACGTTCTCCTTTTGTAGTGAGGGTTGAGAGACATAATAATACAAAATGCCTCCCACACAGTTGATGCTGCACTACTGTTAGAACTTCTTTTTCAGCATCACTAGTTCTATGTTACTCACATACCCCTGCCCACCAAAAGGATCTTAAGGACTGAATGTGTGCTGTCCTTTTCTTTTCCATGTTTCTAGTATAGAGCAAAAGTTGTGTGTTTAGCTATTTATATATAAATATATATATTTATATAATATATATATCCAACTTTTGGATAGCAAACACCTAGCAGCATCCCAACTGAAGCCTCTGCAGGATGCCACACTGTGTATTATCACTCGGGTTTGCTAAGGCTCAGTATTTTAAAGTCTGACAGATACTTTCCTTGGTCAATAATTCAGCTACGGCTCCCCGGTGTGCAGTAGGGCTTAATAACACAACTTTAATTATGATAGTTCTTTAGGTTCATAAGGGTTGTCTATTTCTCTTGAAAGCAATGGAATGGGCATATTGTTTTCTGGACCAATAAGTCACTCTGTTTTCCATGGTTCAAAGTTAAGCTTTTATTTGGTTTTAAATTAAAAAAATAAATTTCGTTATTAAATAGTGAGATGGATCTAAGTTATGTTCAGATAGTAGCTTACTCAGGAATATACCACTAGGGGTACAAGTAAGGGGTGGGTCACCTAAACTAAAATGATTCGTTATGTCATCATGTTTGTTAAAAGTTCAACAGTGGCATAATTCAAAAGAAACGGAGATACAAAGTTTTAAATGTTTACAATGGATGGGAGAAGTAAACCACTTAATCTATTGCAATTGCCAACTAATTTCTTTCTCAGTGCCAGTCTGCTTGGACTCTATACCACAGTGCTAATGTCATCGGGCTCATCTGCTTTCTTCTGCCTGCTCGGCAGGGATTTCAAGTATTCAAGGTGTCTCCGGGCATCCTCCTGATTTTGCCTCACATAATACACCACATAGGAGATCACCATGGTGAACCAGCCAAACATGGTGACCAGCATGGCATAATCAGTAGTCTTTTTAGGGAGGTTACAAAGGTCAGCATCATTGGCAGCATTGAGGAATGGTCTCCCGGCGTGTTCATCCAACACAGAAGTCTTACAGATCACGTTGTGGGCTGTCTCATGGTTAGATGCCATGCTCCTCAGAACTTGCTGTAGAGTACAGTCACAGTGCCAAGGATTGTTGGCAATTCTGGCCCTGGCCTTCAGGTTATTGAAGGCATTTTTGTGCACGCTTTGAATCCGGTTGTCAGACAAGTCCAGAGTCTGCAAAGTTTCAGCTACTCCTTTGAAGGCATGCTCATCGATAAACTCAATGCCATTTTTGGACAAGTTGAGAACTCTCAGTTGATGGAGGTCCTTAAAAATCTCATTGGGGATAGATGTGATCTGATTGGAGTCCAGATACAATAAGACTGTTTCAGGAGGAAGATCTCTAGGTATTTCCTTGAGATTTGCATTGCTACAGGTGACATTTAAACCCCCAGAGGAAGAACAGAGACAGCCCTTGGGACACATACTGGCAGAATGAAAGCACAGTATCATAAGAACAAAACTTTGTAGGAGGAGACACATGGAGAGGGAACGGGTTAACCACAGGTCTACCAGATTCATGCTGGAATGTCAGCATAATCACAAGCCCATTCCTCATTCACTCCAACAAGCAAGCGTGGCAACCGTTCCAGCCCTGTCCACACTGTTGACTTCCTTCTTGCTTGGTTCAAAAGGTTGCAACTAACACACGTGTCTCTTCATTATTCCTGTCCTTACTTGGGTACCTAAAGGAAAGGGAAGCAGATGCAATTAGCTTTTTTGCAGAGGGAGGTACATTGCAATTAAAAGTGCTCTCAGGCGTCTAGCATTCTATGTGGGCGGGAGAGTTCGTTATGTATTTAATTTTCATCAATAGCACTGGGAGTTATCTGCATAATGGAAGTCTCCTGCTCAAATCCCAGGTGTTGGGCTAAAGGACTGTCAATAAACGACAACATTTCTGAATCATGTTGCCTTGGTTTTAGTTGTGCAGGATTACAGCAAACAGTCCAGATTTCTCTCATCTCTACTGGTTCTCTCACATCCTGAACCCCTTCTAAATTAGACAGCAATAAAATTTAATTAGACCTTCCCCCCTTCTACGGTAAAGGATGCATTAGTGCAATTTAGAACTGCTCTTGAGCAGCAATGAGAAATAACACCGATATTTCATGGTTAATGACCATAGATAGCAATAATTGTCATGGCTTTTGAATGGATGTCCAACTGGAATATTTTCTCTAAAGAAACATCTTACTTGAATTAAGAAATGAATAAATGTATTCCAACTTTCACAACAGAATGTTGCTAGGGACTGATAGACCAGGATCTCCAAAGAGCTGTCTCCCTGTTTTTCTCTGTTTTCTAAACAACCTATCCTCTCTCTAAAAGATCTTCAAATATGACACACACCTCCAAGACTTTTTATTTTTATCCATTTATTTATTTATTTTTAAGATTTTATTTATTTATTTGAGAGAGAGACAAAGAGCAAGTGGGGAGAGGGGCAGACGGAGAGAGAAAGGGAGAAAATCCCAAGCAGACTCTACGCTGAGCATGGAGCCCAACACAGGGCTTGATCTCACAATCCTGAGACCATGACCTGAGCCAAAAGGAATAGTCCGACACTTAACTGACTGAGCCACCCAGGCGCCCCTTCAAGACTTTTTAAAATATAAGATAAAATTTAAATATATTAGCCTCTAAAACTTTCCCAATAACTTATTTTATCTTTCATATATATATATATATATATATATATATATAAATATAAATATTGTTGGAAGGGCCTTCTAAATGGCAAAAATTAAGTGATATATGAAAGGATATAAGCTTACTCAAAAACAGAGATGAGAATATAAGTGAACCCTCAAAACTACTTTTTCATATAGAGAAGACAGGCATCTTCGAGACCAGTTCATGGAGGAAGTGAGTGGATTTTGGAGAGATTATGTGATTCGCCCAAGGTCAAATAGTTTGTAGGTGGAAGAGACAGGACTCAGGCCAAAGGCTTTGTTCTGACTTATTAATCTCCTAACTCTTTCCACTACCCCCCTCCCAACTCTCTCCCAATCTCATCTGCTCTATGAGGACAGTCAGAATCCAGGGAGCATTGCTTGTTGTCATTTCTGATGCCGTTATGTTGCAGCTCAATCCCAAATTGAGTACTCTACGGAGTACGAGGGAGCTCCATGTCTGACTTCAGAGCGTCCTCTTTCAGGATGTGAGAAACAAGGAGAATGTTCCTTCCTCTCACTGCAGTGAGCAACAAATGACTTTCTGCAAACTTATCTTTTCTAAAGATCCCAGATGGATAAATACAGAGGGAAATGACTCCAAATGTTACCAAGCTCACAGAAGAGAGGATTAATGTGAGCTGAAAACCTAATGAACGGGGTTGTTAATCATGGAAAAAATGAGATTAGCACCAGCAGAATGGAGTGGATGTGCTTTTGGAATCCTGAGTCCCTTAAATGCCAGAGAATGCTAAAGAAGGACCCCTAGGCTTAGGAAGCCATCCATCAATAGCTCATTTCATTTGAGGTGAGTTTCCCTCCCTTCCATGTTTTCCTTCAACACTGCATTGCATGACATTTGGGAACTCTAGTGATTGCCTAGGTGGGAGAGAGAAAAAATAAACAGGTGTGGAGGGGAGGGCACTCAGAGAGGAAAGAGGGTGGCAGAAGGATAAGGTAAAGGATGCTAGAATGAGGACATGACAAGGACACAGGAGATGGGAGGCATGAATTTGAATAGAGAAAATAAAGAGAGTCTGTGTAATCAACCAGCTCCCATCAATTAAGTAGGTACCACCAGCCTAGATCCTGCTGGAAAGTGGGAAGCCTTCTCTGGAGGATACTCCACATCTCTCCAGAGACTGATTCAGAGTCTATCTGAAGAAAAACGTTCACCAATTGAGACTAACAGTTCCATGAGGGCAGGCTCTTGTGTCTGCCTCATGTAGAAACAACAGCAAACAATTAAAAAGTGAAAAGTACACTAGTTTGTATACCAGCTGTAATCCTTGTTAGCAGTGTGCTCCTGGGCAAGTTATTTAACCTCACTAAACCTCATTTTCCTTATCTTTGTATAGAAATTATAAAAGGACCCAATTACAGAGTTGATTTGGGAATTCTGTGAGATAATCCACATAAAGCATTTAACCCAATGCCTAAAAAGCAGTAAGAGTTCAATACTTGTTGGCTACAGTTACTATTATTACCCCAGATACATTCTCAAATGTTACCACAGTGCTTGGTATGTTGTAAGGGTTGAATGAATATCTATTGTATGAATGATCCAATAAAATATTGAAGAATCTAGCTGTGTTTTTTCTTCCCTATGATGACTATTTTTATTTTTAATATAAACATTGGCTCATCCAATGTCTATTGGTTTTACATATTGACATGGTAGTCTTTGGAAAAAAATCACAAATGCAGGCTCCTAGTTGATGGAAGGAATAATGGAGCTTCTTTTCGGTAGGCTCTTTGAGACTTAATCTTGGTTTCTCCAGAATGATCAGTCCAATGGTCATGGTAATAGCCAAGAAATGATTAGTATACATCGTGAGTTCTCAACATCAGAGTGCAATACCTCTTCATGCCCAAATGATCCACCTATACTGAATAGAAAGCCTATTAGGAACACAAATACAGAGTATCTCTTGCATTCAGAGATGGTGGACTCAAACTAAGTATTTCATTTTCTTTCTATGAAAGCTCTGGGATAGGCTAGATGACTGGGCTGCTCTGACTCAGCCTCTAGAACCTCCACACTCAGCCAGGACAAAGTGAGAAGAGATGCAAGAAGTAGAGAACTGAGCCCTTCAATGTCTAGGAGGCAGATAACAAGGGCCAAAGTTATCGAGTCAAGGTCATCTTCAGCGGGGAGGATGGAAGAACTGCCTCTCCACTCTATTATGCAGAACTACTATTTTCCAAAGGAATTAGCAGCTTGGCATTGTCTTAAATTGCTGGATAGGTCAAGAGGGGTTCTTGGAAAAGAAAGACATGGCAGACGTGCCTCATAGCAAAAACATGGGTATTCTTTTGACATCGGTTACCACCCAGCATTGTACAAAGCTAAAGAGTAGATAACTCAGAAACGAACATTCTAAACCCCAAACTCCCTCCTGTTTTGTTTCAGTCAGGTCTACTAAAAAATGCAAAGTAGCAAACAAACCATCCTGTTGGGAAAAGAGAGTGCCTCCTTTCTAACTTCAGAATGAGGATGTAGAGCACAGAGAAGGGCTGGGGTCACACTGGTGAATGCAAGAACAGAAGCAGCATCACTGCCTGTCCTCCTGATAAGGAACAAGACCAGCAAAAGAGGCAGAGCAAATTAAACAGCATCTTTTCTACCTCTTGATTCTCCCTCTCCACTTCTCAACTCATTACACTACCCTATCCTCATTCCCTCATTCCCTTCAAATACGTCTGAGGCAGGAAGCTACGGTATTTTTGGATGTGGTATTTAGGTATGAGCTGTGCTCCCAAAGGGGGCCATTTTATCCACAGACCCATGCCTTGTTCACATTTCCCTGTCACACAGGTTTCCAAGCTACCACAATTAATGCCTGGATTGGGTGGCAACCATCAAGTGCTGTTTCCAGAAGGAAAAAAAAAAGTGCATTTAGCAGACTGCCTGAGAAGACAGATCTTTCAGAGGTTGATTAACAACTCTATCTTGCTTCCTGTTCCTTTCTTCTCATCATTAGGGGACACTCAGGGACACTCAGGGCTTCTAACACAAAGCTTTCATTAACTCTTCTGAGATAAGTGAGTGTACCAATTCATGAAGAAATACCAGACACACTGATTTCTCCCAATTACATTCCATGAAACTCTGCTACCCACAAGGATTTGATTAAAAAGCACAACGCAGCAACACAGGAAGGCCTTTCGATTTGGGAGGTAAAATTCAAATCAATGGAAAAAAAAATAAACCTCATAAATTAAAGTACTTGAAATTAAAACTTCCATATGGCAAAAAGTAAGACAATACACAAAATTAAAGGACAGATGATAAAATAAAGGGTTGATTTCTTTAGTATACAAGAAGTTCTTACAAAGGGATAAGAACCTGATCCAACAGAAGAATGGACAATATATACAATACAAACAATATATACAAATGACCAATAAATTATATGAATAGATCCTTGATCTCACTGACAGTAAAATAAATTCAAGTTAAAGTACCTAACATCTTGGTTAAAATGAGGAAGAATATCTACTGTCAGTTAAGGTGTAAAGAACAAAGCACTCTCAAAACTTGACAAACAGATACTTGGGGCACTCTTCTTGTATGAGCAATTTAGGAATATCTATTCAAATTTTAAAATACAAGAACAAGTTAGACTGAATTGTACTGATATAGAGGTCTCCAAAGATGACCTCAAAAAGGAGCTTGGAAAAAGGGGTTCTGATAGCATCATCTTATTTCTGCAAAATTTTTAAAAAGAGGAAGTAAATGTGCAACATAGGTATAGAATTTATATGTTTACATATGCATAGATCATTTCTGAAAGGATATGTATGAAGGAAATGTATAAGAAACTATTAATAGTGCTTAACTGAGGAGTAGAACTTTGGGGGCTGACAGGGTGAGAAAAGGAGCTGTTTTTGTTTTTTAATTTTATACCCTTCTGATGGAATTAACTTTCTGTGCTATAAAGGTGTTTTGTTTGTTTTTATTTACATAAAAATTTAAAAAATTAATACAAAAGGACCAGGGATTAACTGAAAAACCAATCTGAACATAATGTCTCAGAAGGCAAATTTTGAGCACATGAAACAGTTGGACAATGGTGGCCAAGAAGGTTGTGCAAATAATAAGACATTAAATTTAAAAAGCTGAACATGTTTCAACATGAGAGGCTGAAGATGCAAAGGGACCACGGTGAGACCATATATAAAGATAGATCTTGAACTCCCAACCTGCTGCAACCAGCTCAGGAAGTCAAACTACAACCTCTGTAGCAAATATCCCAACCCAGCGAGATCATTAACTGCCAACTTCCCTAATTTTCATTCCTACTTCCAATTTAGGACTAACCAGGGAAACACAAATTGGCTCCCCTCACCAATCGCATAGGATGCTCTGGTTCTAGCTAGACTGCCTCCAGCTTCCCTATGCCAAGAGCCACAAATCAGGGCACTTCTGAAGCCTTTCAGAATTTTTCCCACTATCAAGTTTTTCCACTCCCCTGCCTGCCTATGAGTCTCTACCAAATGCTGGGGATGGGTGCTGGTTCCCTTGCTATAGAAAGCTTGGGAAAAATGGCCTTTGCTGGTTCTCATTTGGGTAGTTTTCATTTACTTCCACAAAGACTGCAGTTTGAGTATGTGATATTTTCAATGTAACATTTCCAAAATTAGCTTTATAACCTATTATAGAAATTATATAAGGATGTCTTTATATGCTCAGGTTTTCTATAGACTAAGTATGGGTTGCATAAGACATCAATGTATATAATTCCTGACCAAAAAATTAGGGACCATTGGGAACTGAATGATTCAGGGGAATGAACTGTATAGATAATTTTCTCTACTGCTGCTCTTTGAGATCACGGTCATGGAGACAACACCTTCATTCATGTCTTTAGCACTGAGCTCAGTCAGGAACTTCAGTTCTACCTTTCCATTCACAACCACCTATTACCACAAGATTCAGCCTGGGCTTCAAACTGGGTGTCCCTAAAAGTAAAATCATTTTCACCCTTTATCCCCACCCAACTACCTTCCTCCTTTACCATACACTACTTATTCTTCCCTCCTGATTTTTTAAGAACAGTTTCCATTTTCATCCTCCTTGCACCCCTTCTCTTGTGCTTTGGGTCCCCACTGCCTCTTTCTTGTTTAAACTCTCCATCCTTTTGCTCTGGAAGGAAGCAAAAGCATCCTTCCTGGACTGCCCATGTGAAGCTTCCGTTCTTCTTCTAACATTGGGTTAAAATAACCCTCTGACCATGTATTTCCACTGGTTGAAAAGCTTTCACAATCCCCTGTTGTTTATAACAATCCTCCTTTTCCAATCCTATGTCCCACTACGCTTCCTCACACAGACACAGAAACTGAGCTCAATAAACAGAGACCAGCAATTACAAAGCTGAGGATGAACAGCA
Source organism: Leptonychotes weddellii (assembly GCF_054177405.1). Taxonomy (NCBI): domain Eukaryota; kingdom Metazoa; phylum Chordata; class Mammalia; order Carnivora; family Phocidae; genus Leptonychotes; species Leptonychotes weddellii. The sequence continues at coordinate 65,577,052 of NC_138369.1, forward strand.
CTTTGTTCCACAAATATGAGATTTATCGGAAGTCATCCCAACCGAAGACCTCTCCAGCTTGGAATCGTTTTCCTGATGAGAAAAATCAGGCCCAGGAGGCATTTAGGTGGCTGTTTTATAACAGCAGCTATCATCACTTAGTTAAGGATATGAAATGATAAGGCTGACGGATACAGAAGGAACTGAGGATCCTTATATTTAGAAGGCATTTAATCTGCTTGCAGACCCATCATTTTTAAAGTCAGGAGCTCCTGAAATCTTGAAACTCTTGCTTTTGTAATTAAAGCTATCTGTTTATCTTTGCTACCAGACCACGAGTTTTCAGAGGGTAGGATCAATGTCTTACTCATTTTTGTATTCTCTTATTGCCCATGGTAAGAATTTAATAAATATTTATTGAAATCATTAGGATCTATTCTCATTTCATCATTAAAATAGCTATTGTTTACTTGGTATTTATTACATGCCAGGTATTTATTAAGGAAGAACTCATCTAACATGAGTAATGGATGATAAAATTTAAGTTCTGACTAGGTCCCTGGTTAAATGGATATAGAATTCCAAAGCGAGGGGTCAGGTTGCCATGTGAAGGTTAGCTGACAATGTTCTTTGAGTCTAACATGTATGTCCTTGCCCACTTTGAGGGTAAAAGGCATCAAGAGGTACCTATCCTGTCATCTCCTCAAGGAGAAGAAAGAGTTATTACAGGATTCCTGGAGCTGTGGTGGAGATGCAGAATGTCCTAGAACAAGAACAAGGTTGACCTATTGTTTGCCAGTAGAGTTGGGTAATGTTTTGATGTTGGGGTGAGCCTGCACTCCTAGAGTTTGTCAGAAAAGGGACAGAAAACTATTTCCTATACGTCAGATATGGCCACCTGAGGGAAGGAGATCCCCAGTGAAAAGTATCTCAGGTCCTTTCTCATGGTCCCATAGGATTCCTTGGTAGGGCAGAGGGGCATGAGCAACAAGAAACTGAAGGGCAGATGCTTAGATTTGGGGGAAGTGACTTTCTGGAATATATATACCACAGGGGCCAGGGGAGCCATATGGGTGGGTAGGGGGCATAAAGGAGCCCTGGGAGAGAAGCACCAGGCCCATCTCATTCTACCTTCCAGTGAGCCTCTGAGCAGAGCAGCTGAAACCCAGTGATGCTGAAGGTCTGGGAGGAGGGGTTAAGGGTCAGAGAGGAGAAATTGAGCTACCCACCATACCTTCTTTCCCTTTCCTTTATGCCTGAAACAAAGAAGAGGGGAGAATAGCTGAATATTAGATGAAATTCAGAATATTGGCTAATCTCTTGAACTAGACATTTACATTACCATATTGAATTTTTACTTTGGTTTAAGTTAATTGAGTTTGTGACTTAAAGTAATGGTAGGACAATCTATTACCTGAGACTGGCACAAAATCATGGGGCTGACTGATGTTTTCATTCAGGGACTAGAGGAAGATGATCACCTGCACAGAACAGAGATGAAAGGAATGGTGGAAGCAGAAAGTGAGTTGCACTGTATTCTGGATATACATCTATCACCTTGTATAATCCTCAGTACCACATGAAAGTTAGCAATTATGACCCTCGCACAGATGAGCAAATTGAAGCACAAAAAGGTGATGTAACTTGTCCACTTGTCATAGATGCTGAGTTAAAGAGGCACAATCTGAACTCAAGTCCTTTGGCTTCCAGAGCTCATGTGGTCAAACATGGCACACACACCTCTTTACAGAGAAACTACCATAATTTTTTCCCTCCTTCTCAACTGATTCCACTAAGATGAGGAGCAAGGAGCATGATGGATTTTACACTAGGGGAAGTATTGCTAAAAAGGAAGACTAGCAGGATAGGAGGAGGGAGGGAGAACAGCTGACATATGCTTCTGAAGGGGTTCAGAACAAGTGTCCCCAGAGAGCACCACTCTGGCATGATGATTATTTTGAGCTGAAGACAATCAAGTCCTAAAAGACTCAGGAAGAGCTTTATACCTCCCTTTTAACTGTCTCTAAGAATTCAGATAGAGGGCCTGGTTTAGGAAGAGAGCTACCACCACAGGTAACTACAAAGGGTATGGACTAGGTGTGGTGAAATGGGTAGAGGTCAGCAGAGCCTGTTTGTTCAACTTCCTTTCTGTGTCCCATTGCCTCTGCATGGCTCCGCAAACATATGTTTACTAAACATTTGCTCTTCCCATCTTTCTGTGGTCTTCCTTCCCTTTGAAGCCTCAGCCCCCTACCCCCTTTATTTTAGCTCAGAATGGCATGCACGTCTCAATTGCCTGTCAGGGAGCCTCTCATTGTCTTTGTGGGACTCCCTGTATGTAATTAAATTTGGTTTTCTCCTATTAATCTGTCTTATGTCAATTTAATTAACAGACCGGCCAAATGAACCTACAAATGTAGAGAAAAAATTTCCTCCCCTATTCTTCTAAACCAAAAGCTCTAAAATTACATTTGTCTTAGATATGTGAACTACCATTACATTAGATGCTTGTGGGGCAAGTCCATGGATACGCTCTCATGTAATTATCTCTAAACAGCCCTTTTAGTGAAACATGGTAAACATCATTGGTCCTATTGTAGTATAGTTGAGGAACTCACTGAATGGAGACTGCTTAAAGTCACACAGCTGGTTAGCAGAAGGACAGAACCTGGATGCAAATGTCCTACAGAGTAGATTCCATTCAACACTCATTCGTTTATGTATCTCTTCTACTGGCCACTTTTTGATATGGAGAGTCTGTAAACACAAGTACTGAGTTTTAAATGCCAAACCAGTCCTCTGTTGACCGCTTTCTACAAACTTTGAGGAAGTCAATAATAAGAAGAGAAACTCCTTTTCCTGTAAGAATCTCTTAAAGGCTACTCATACAAAACTTTTATCAAAATGACATGATATCCATCTGTCCCAGATCTCAGTCAGCTCAGGTACTGCTTTTCCTATTTTGAACCTATTTCACAAAATAATTCTTTAAGCAAACCCTTAATTTATTGGGGGGGAAAAAAACACTTATGAACACATTGCCTCCTTTCTACATGATCTAATGTCCATAGGTCTCCAGGGTGAATTTAAACATTATTCCCACCCACAAACCCACTGGAAAAACAGAGAAAAGCAAAGAAATACACAAACAAAAACCACTTTTTTTTTTTTTTGGACCTAGTATCTATATCTCTGTGGGACTAAACACAGAATAAAGATAAGATTGTCTTTGTGAACTTCTGTATTTATTATTCAACATGCTGCAAGTTTATAGGGAGACTGAGTGGGAACACATCCATCTCACTTTCTTTCTGCTTCTCTATTATTATTTCTCAGCAAGTGCCTATGACATTTAACAGTGAGATTTTTACAAGCTCTTAACACATAATCTACATAAATGTACGTTCCCTAAAACTCACCAGGGTCCTGAAGCAACCTAAAAGCTGCTTTTAGAAAACACTAACTTATGTTGAATTCAGTTGCATTTCTGAGTAGGATGAATGACTGTTACCATTTAACAACAACAACAACAACAACAAAACCCTTGTTTTGACTAACCCTACCCATTGACTTGGTGGGAAAAGTACAGGATTGAGATCCAAACCAAAGTCTAGAAACTGAATTCAAACCCCAGCTTCTTAGGAATGAATTCCAGGAACTTAGCAAATCACTCATACTTCTAAGCCTTTGTTGTCCTAGAACTATAATCAATAATATCCACTTCATTGGGGGGCACCTGGGTGGCTCAGTTGGTTGGGCGGCTGCCTTCGGCTCAGGTCATGATCCTGGAGTCCTGGGATCGAGTCCCGCATCGGGCTCCCTGCTCGGCAGGGAGTCTGCTTCTCCCTCTGATCCTCCCGCTCTCATGCTCTCTGTCTCCCATTCTCTCTCTCAGATAAATAAATAAAAAATCTTAAAAAAAAAAATATCCACTTCATTGGTCTCATAGTTATGAGGACAAAATAAAATAAATATATGTGAAATGTGCTTCAGAAACCATCAATGGACATTTAAAGATTATGCTCTATTGTGGGTTTCAGTATTTGGCTGTTTTCCTAAAATATCAGATCATTCCTTTTCCAGAGATGTACATGTCTTTTTCTTTTCTTTTTTAAAGATTTTATTTATTTATTTATTTGACAGAGAGAGAGACACAGTGAGAGAGGGAACACAAGCAGGGGGAGTGGGAGAGGGAGAAGCAGACTTCCTGCCCAGCAGGGAGACCGATGTGGGACTCAATCCCAGGACCCTGGGATCATGACCTGAGCCGAAGGCAGACGCTTAACGACTGAGCCACCCAGGCGCCCCATACATGTCTTTTTCTTAATCATAACCGACTAGGATATGATTCTAACATAACCTATAATAGTATTCATGCCAAAATATATTTAACCTGAATCTAATCAAGAGGAAAGGATTTGACCAATCCAGAACTTGAGACACTTTGCAATGTGACTGATCAAGACGCTTCAAAGGGTCACTGAAAGGAAGGGGATGGTTATAGGACACAGTTGTTGCCTGCTTGGAAAAGTGGCACGTATATATACTCACAACTTAAGACTCTTGAAACTTTGAATCCGTATATGAACAAGAGAAGGAGCATCTAATTGGAATTGTATCTCCAATTGAATCCATATATGAACAAGAGAAGGTGAACCTAATTGGAACTGTATCTCCAATCACTGGGAGTGATTGATTAATCAAGGAAGGCTTCCTGGAAGCCTTCTGATAAAGCAAGAAAGTTTTAGGAATACTCATTAGAGTATGGCTTATCTCCTCATATTGACACAGAATAGAAACCCAAGGTGAAATGAGAAGCAATTCTTTGAAATTGTATTTCATGTATGCCAGGACTACGAAGGACTAGCACACTGACAGAAACACATGTGTAGCGTGGACCTGGTTTTAATTAGGCAGCATGGAGATCATGGCTTAGCCACTTGCAAATTATATAACCTCTCTACCCCATAGTCTTCTCAATTAAACATGGGGGTAATAATTTCTCTCTCAAAGGGGTTTCATGAGGATGAATTGAGATAGCACCTATAAAACACCTAGAAAAGCTTCCGTTATAGGATAAAACCTCCATGCGAGTTTATTATTACTTTCCCCTCTACCACTACTATTACTGTTACTATCCTCACCATCATCACCTTACACCTTGTCTTCTCTCTGCTAGGAGAGTGTAGGGCCAGAGTGTGACCCTATCCTTAATGCAATAAAGGGAATAACTACGATGGTGGACATCTACTGTGTGCAAAGCACTGGACCAAACACTGTACTTTGAAGATGGAGAGAAATTTTGTCCCAGGATGCATCATGCTCAGCGTTTCCTCATATCTACTTTGGATGATCTAGATGATGAGATTTGGGACTTTTGAGCTGATGCTATTTAGATGAAATTTTGGATTTCGACTTGATGTCATAATGGGTTGAGAGTTTGGGGGATGTTGGGATATGAATGAATATATTTTGCATGGGGGATGGATGTGAATCTTCTGGACCAGAAGGTAGATTGTAGTAGGCTGAAAAATGCTCCCCACTGGATTCTCATTTTCCTCTTCCCAGTATCCCTGCCCTCCTCGTATCAATACTCTTTCAAAACCTCATATAAAATTCATCATGTAAGTCATTGCTCTGTGAAAGAATTCCTAAGCCATAGAAGGCTAAATTATCATATAGGAATGATGTTTACTAGAAATACATAATAAGATGGGATTGATTAGCATGTCTTTTATAGTGTGGGGGTCCACAGGGTGTATCATGCAAACAAAGTCACCTCCGACCGTTACAAGCAGTGCTGGTAACAATTGTACTGGGACAAATGCTCAAACAAGAACCGTCCCAGACAAATGAGACACGCGGTTATCTTGCTTATAGGCAACATCCTTAAAAGTTAGGAGAGAGCCTAGTCAAATCTACAGTATGCCTTTTTAAAAGAATATGTCAATCCTTGACTGAGACTAAAACAGACTTTTTGTTCAAACTTCACATTCTTCCTAGACATTGACATAAATTATCTTCTGTGAACTATTAACTTATTACATTTACAAATAATATTATAAAACAGGTAAGTTTTATAAGTGACAAAGACTGTGTAGAATTCAAACATCTAACAAATCAAATATTTTATTCTTCTAGGTAATTTTATAATTGCCATTTTAGCATAGGTGACAATTTTGTTCCTTTTTTTAAGATTCTAAATTGTGATCCTCATTATTTTAATACCAGCTCCATGCCCCAGTGAATGGAGTTATATATTAGATCTATCCAAACATTATTCTATTGCTAGATATTTTGATTTTCTCCCATTTTTGCTAATAATTTATCATAAATAATGTGGAATTGAAATAAATGTTTCGAGTTGATACATTTTTCCCTTTTGGATCATTTCCTTAAGATAAATTCCTAGCGGTGGAATTGCTAGAGTCAAGCTTCTCATCTGAATTCTGTTTATTGTCTACATCATTGAAAGGGCTAATTGCATAATGATGGGTAAGTCTTTAAATGGCTAAGAGTTGGTTGCTTCTGTTCACTTTGTATTGAATATGTGTCCATAGCATCAACGCCAAAATATGTAGAGTTGTTCCACGGGGCAAGTAGCAGCTTGAGGAGTCTGAGTCACCTTCTCCTGGTTTTAGTCATTGTGGATCTTAGTCATAGTGGCATCTGATAGGACCACTGGCTCAGTCCATTTGCTCCCTGGTGAGAACAGAGCAAACCAAAAAAGTAGAATACTGTATTTGGTCCAAAATTTGTATTTTAAAGAACCATTTATTTATAGCCCATATAACATTTTCTTGGCAATAGTCCACAGTTTCTCTTAAGAGAAGTCACTGGGGGAAACAATGCCTTGCATGGTTTTTGGTTTTTGTTTCCCATTAAAAACATAACTGTGCAAAGATGTATGGATAAGAGTGTTTCTTCACTGGGGCACTGTTTGCTATAGCAGAAAATTTTTTAAAAAGAAGGAATTAAAAAAGTAACCAGAAGTACTTCAAAAATCCACCACAAAAATTGATTAAAAATAGTACATTAATACAAAAGAAAGAAGCAATCTACATATCCTGATAAAAAAAGGTGTCAAAGATATATTAGGTGAAAAGTGTACGTGTATGATCTCATCTGTGTAAAACAAAATAGAAAGATTTACACACACACACACATAAACATGTATAATTAAGAAGTTAAAGGACAACAATAAAAAATGATAGTCTTATCCTCTAGGGGATGGTTATAGAGCTGAAAAAATGGAGAAGAATTTTTACTTTTTATCTTATACCTTTTTCTACTATTGCCATTTTTTGCCATGAGCATGATCATAATGATAACTGGGTAATAAAGGGAGTGGCCAGTAGGCATTAACAGATAACCTCTTCTCTGTCAGGAGCTACAGGGATTACAAAAGTATGTGAAACATGGTGTCTCTTCTGACCAGTTAGTTACCATGGGCAATCATGTAAACTTTCTGAATCTTAGCAGAGTGTACAGGAAACCTTATAGGCCTGAAGTTAGATAAAACCAGGTTTAACTCCCAGTTATGATACCAGCTAGGGAATCTTGGGCAAGCAGTCTAACTGCCCAGTTTCCTCAACTATAAATGAAAAAACCCACCTATTTAATGGGTTTCTGATAATGCCTGGTTCTGATAGTACCCATCTCATAGCAGATGCTTGACAAATACTATTGATTCTGAAGACACTTTCAAAGGGATGAGAATCCAAGTTCAGATTTCCCACGGGTTCTGTGGAATACCAGGTATCTGAGAGTTCCAGCAAATGAGAATTCTGCAGTCACCTGAGTCTGAGAAATACCCTCTCGGAGAGTCACAATGGGCATCAGCCTGTGAGAGGTTCTGAGAAGTTACAGCAAAGTAATATGTTAGCTCAGAATTTCCCAACATACTTGGTCCCCCTGCCAAAGGCCTCCCCACACCCCATTATTTTTATAGCATAAACACCCACAGAATTTATTGGCTAAATTCAGATCTAATTAAACAATATTTAATTCTACCTCAATTGCTACTACTAATACACTATCACTTTACCCGAATATTTGGAGGGGTATATAGTGACAAGTTTTGCGAATGAGAATTCCATTTTTCTCGATCCCTCTCATGCTGTATATTACTATAGAGAAAGAGTCAATGACAGCTAATGTCTATTATAGGCAGAGATGAAAAAATGAATAATCCACCACTAGGATGGTTTTATTTAATAAAAGAAGTAGCCTTTGTTAAAACTATTGATGCCTTTAAGTAAATGAGAATGAATGGGTTATTATTATCTTTGAATTATACACTCTCCTATTTCCTTATCCTCAGGCACCACCTTCATTTTTGATAAGATCATTGAATAACATGATCCTTAAAGATCCTGAAAACCTTATAGAGTGGTCAAAGAAAGGGCTTTGGAGTTAAACATGCCTAAGTTTGCCTAATCTTGTCATTCAACCACTTACTAGTTACGAATTAGAGCTAGTATCTTACTACTTATCAGTTTGGTTTTTTTAGGTTACATAACACTGGACCTCAATTGTTTTCATCTATAAAATGAGCATGATAATACTTAATTTCATGTGCTGTGGTAGATTGTTTTCAAAAACGGTTTCTATTATTTCCCATCCTGTGTTATCCATGTCCTTTTGCAAGGTAACCTTAAATTCCTCCCATCAAGAAGTGGAGTTTAGGGGCAGCTGGGTGGCTCAGTTGGTTAAGCATCCAACTCTTGATTTTGGCTCAAGTCATGATCTCAGGGTTGTGAGATCAAGCCCCACGTCTGCAGAGTCTGTTTGACTCCCTCTGGCCTTCCCCTGACTCACACACACTCCCTCTATCTAAATAAAATAGGATAAGATAAGACAACATAAGATAAGATAAAATAATTTCTAGGCTGGCCTTGGAATTTCCTTTGACCAGAGATGAGGCAAAAGTGACATTATGCCAGTCCCATGCCTATGCCTCTCCAAGAGGCCACACATACTCTTGCTTTTGCTCTTGGAACCCTCCCCCACCTCAAGTCACCTTGTGAACAATCCCTGCCTAGCCTGCTGGATGATAAGCAATCAGATAAAGGAGGGGAGGGGCAGTCGTCCTAGCTGGGTCACTCCAGCCTACCGCGGGCCACACTTCCAGCATGCGATAAAGTTTCGCCTAGATCATCAGAGTCAACTTCTGACCGGCAGCTGACCACAGACTCCTAAGTGAGCCCAGCCAAGACCAGAAAAACCATCTAGCTACCCATGAATTTGTGAGCAACATAAATGACACTGAGTTTGGGAGTGCTTGTTAGCTAGAAGTCAGCTGATACACATGACTATTTTAACAATTAAGAAAGTTAATATATTTATGTTTCTTACCATGACAACCGATTGGTATTTGTTTAATGTATATATACTAACAACTAATAGAAGAGTATGCTTCTTAATAAAAGTATCCTACGGATATTATTCAAGAAATTTATAATTGCTCTAAGCTGAAGAACATCCGCAGTTACATTATCAATAGAAACCAAATTATGTAATTATATTTGCTGACTATGATAGTCAATCATATTCTAAATTGTTATGGTAACCTCCAAGTAGCCCAGAAAAACTAATACATAGATGGAAGATATCCATCTGATTCCTAGGTCAAATGTGAATAAGACATCTTCATATTGTTGGCTCACATATTGCTAGTACCTGGCACAGCGACTAGCATAGACTCAGTGCTCTATCAGCGCAGCCCAGTGGTTAGGAGCCAGGGCTCAGTCTGAATCCCAGTTCCTTCCTTCAGTAACTTTGCCTTGCCTCTGTTTCCCCATCTGCAAATGAGGATAGCAGAAGTATTTACTGCTTCTATTTGCAGGAAGGAAGAAGTGATGTTATTTAGGTGAAGTACCTACATGGCACATAGTACACAATAAATGTTAGTTATATCTCTTTGTTGAGATTTTTGTTTTAAACATATTCCTGGATACAGAGCCTGTGTGGCAGTTCTGGGCATAAATGAGTGGCCATCCTAGTGTTTGCTGGATCTCTCAGGTTCTCAGAAGCTATCTATCCTGCAAACACAAAGGCAAACATCAAAGAGACAACTACAAAGAAAGCAAAGTTTCTAGAGATTCAGTGAAGAATTGAAATGTCATGTCTTAGCAATTGTGATGAAACAGAATTGAAATAAATAACATTTTATTAATTCAGGAGCTATAGCCGGCATGTAGACACTCTGAGGTGCTCACCTGTTGTTTGGTCTTCAAAAGGTTCCCATGGAAAGGAACCCACTCTCCCATACACAGCCCTGAAGGGCAGAACCCTGAGGCTCCACCTCCCCTGATTTCATTTTGGCCATTAACCTGTTAATGAGCCTACCCAGACCCGGGACCTCATAGACATTCTCACTGAATAATCTAGGCTGATGACCTGAGGCTGACACTGGACCCTGATTTCAATTAAAGGTGAACAGACCATTTATTTGCACTCAGATTACCCTTCCCTCTAGAACCTCAGGTTTTCCATTCCAGAACTGCTGTTTTATCAAAGCAAGTAGAATTGCTGCCCCTCCAATCTGTTAGCAGAAACTAAGTGGTGTATAAATCATCCCAATCTTCATGTAATTTGCCCCTGATTTCAGATTTAGATTCTTCATTCCGTGAAGCTCTCTAATGTACAGTTTCAAATTTCATCTTCTCAGTGACCACCTGGGGATCGTGGAAGATACAAATGTCCTCATTTATTTTATCCTGTGATACGTATTTTTTCAAAAAACAAACAAACAAAAAACTTAAGTCCTCCCTAAAGAAAAAGACAGAATGGAAAAACAAACCAGTATTTGTAGAGCAATAAAGTCGTACAAAGAACTTGCCTGGATACTGTCGGTATGGCAATAATTCTAACAGGAGGATCTTCAGACAGGCTGCCTCCGATTTATCTAATTACGCCAATGGATAAAAGAGGCAGCACTTTACAGATCAATGGGTTGTATCTAGTCTAGAAATGTTCTTGCCTCTTCCTGTTTTCCACCTGAGCCCTTTATGTTTCCAGTTAAACATAAGCTTCTCTCAAATGTAAACAAACAAAAACAAAAACTCCACAAAACAAAACAAAACAAAAAAGGAAATCAGAACTGAGATCTATGGTTTTCTCTTTTCCATACTGTGTAGTTCATTGAAATTCCACAGGGAAATGTGTAGCCCTTAGTTGGCTTGATTTTTCTTTTGGGAATCACCCGGAAAAATTAACAGCTACCCAGGGACTGAGCTCTTGTCAACAACAAACCAAATAAAACTTTCCAAACTCATTTAATTGTCTGCAGGATGCAGTAAGGCTTCCCTTATCTCCTTGCTCAGACATCATATGCCAGTTCAAATAAAACTGAATTGGTATTTTCCATCCTAGCATTTACTCCATCTCGGTGAACCAACCAGCCAGGTTAAGATAAGTAAAAAAAAGTAAGAATCAGTCCAGGTGAAGCTAAGAAAGTCAAACAGAAAAGAGACAGCCATTCTCAGAAAAAGATAATATAAAATCCCATCCTGTCTCTTCTAAATGGTTGCACAATAAAAAAAAAAAAAATAGGCCATCATAATATTGACATGCAGTCACAAATTTCCTTGCCTGCAGCATGGTTTCAGGAATTGTGACTAAATTGCAGTTGTATTAACCAATTCTTATACATGCTCGGCTCAAAAAATGTTTGGTCAGGAAAGAATGTATTATTTTTACTCAACCTGTTGCTTTTTGCTTTGCATGGAGTCTCAGGATGTGATAACAGGAGGGGCGGTGAGGCTGGACTAAATTCCCTGATTTAGTAACACTTGGTCTAGGCATGAGCACACAGCCCCTTCACCCCTGCCCCTGGCATTCTTTTCCTTTTCTCTCTTTCCACTTCAGCAATTCCTCAAGTCACAGATGGAAGGGCTGGGTAGAGCAGAGCCAAACTCCCCTATGTGGTAGGCCTCTGGACCTTCTGAGTGTCTCAGCTATGGGCATCTCCAGAGCTGCCTTAGGGCCAATGACAGATGAGGTGCTCCGGACATGTTTGCTCAATGAAGGGCCGGATGGTTGAAAGCACACGGAAGCTTCTCAAGAACCTAAGCCCCTGATGCAGGGGGTTGGGTCGGGGGAGACTGGAGTCCTGGGGATGAGTCACCTTCCTCTTACCAGTGCAGACTTTTCCACTTATCTGCATGGCAGTCCATGTTGGAAATGGAGGGGGGAGAGAAAGAGCCACTAATTATGAGCTGCTTCCTATACAATCAGGTTCAGAATAAAAAACAGAGCTTCTCAAACTGGGGACAGGGAGAAGGCAGCATCCAATTCATAAAATCTGACATCTAACAAGACAAAGGAGGGTGAGTGACACCTGTGCTCCCCACAAGCCACCCAGAGATGACCATGGTCACAAGAGGCCATGGTCTGGGAGGGCTCGCCATTGTTGACCATGTAGGGTTGGATCCTGGTGTCCCAGGTGCACTGTCTTCGGGCCTGTGACACTGGCCTGGCCCATGATTTTCAGAAACACATAGTCCAAACAGGAAGGTAAAATATTTATGGGGTTGAGTGGCAGAAAGAGACTGACTACTCTGTACTAACTGGATGTTTCATTTGAAATGTGCAGCATTTCCCTCTTTGCCTCTACTTTGTCTCAGCTCTAGAAGGTAAGCCATCATCATCAACCCTTAGGGAGATGGAGCATCTGAGCATCTACAAGGCCTGCTTGTGGGCTGTTGCTGAGAACTCTCTGGAGTCCAGGAAAACAGGGTAGAGCTGCGGACACAGAGCTCTGCACAGCTGCAGAAACAGCTGGTCCTCCTCCGATGCTGGGGAAACTGAGGCCTTGGTCACATGACATGCTGATTCTTCTGCTATCCACACTTCAGATTCTTGTCATTTGGGGGATCCAGCCAACCAAAATTATACTGGCATGCCTTATTTTATTGTAGTTCATTTTGCCCTACTTCACAGATACTGCCTTTTTTTTTTTTTTTACAAATTGCTGCCACCCTGAATCAAGAAAATCTACCAGTACCATTTTTCCCATGGCATTTGCTCACCTCATGCCACTGTGTCACATTTTGGGACTTCTCAATATTTTAAACGTTTTCATTATCATTATACTTGCTATGGTGAACTGTGATCGGTGATTGCGACTCTCTGAAAGCTCCAATGATGGTTAGCATTTTTTTTAGCAATAAAGTCTTTTTTAATTAAGGTATGGACACTGTTTTGTAGACATAATGCTCCTGCACACTTAATAGACTACAATACAGTGTAGACATAACTTTTATATGCACTGGGACACCAAAAAATTTATTCGCCTCGCTTTGTTGCCCTGGTCTGGAATTGACCCTGCAATATCACAGAGGTTTGCCATTCTTGCCCTGCCATAGCCAGAACTAAGAGGGAGTCCTTGAAAAGTGGTACTCCAGGCGGCACCTGAGTGGCTCAGTTGGTTAAGTGACTGCCTTCCACTCAGGACATGATCCTGGAGTCCGGGAGTCCGGAGTCCATAATTTCCATGTTATGTCTTCCCAAGTGCACTCATGGTACCTGAGCCTCTTTCTGAGATGACCGAGATGAAAGCTTCGATGAGGTGTCTTTGTAGTGTCAACAAAAACAAGGATCAGACAGAAATCTTTCCAGAGTCCACTTGTGGAGCGGCTCCTTGATCAGTGGCTCTGTTCAGTGGCCACATGAGATAAAGCCATGGGAGGAGAGGGAACCAAAGCTAATTCTTGAGTCTTCAAGCTATGGATTCTCTCAACCCCTGGATTCTCCCCCACTTCCATCTGCCTCCTAGGTCCTGGGTCATTTTCACTGCTCATTATCCCGAGCACCAGAGGGAAGGCAGAGGAAATGAAGGGAGATGAAATTCAAATGAATCGATTCTGCCACTTGTTAATAGCTTAACTCGCAAGTGTACAAGGGGGAGGAGGCTGCAGCTCTTCTGTGGGTTTCAATTCTCTGTGCTATTCTGGTCCCTCGTGCTGCCAGGCAATATCGAGTGGGCTGTATGGAAATGATCTGTGGGATGAAAGAAGAAAGGAGGGGGGAACTGCCTCCAACAGTAGCTTCTTCGAATAAGAGGAAAAGGAATTATGTGCTCAGTGGCAGCATGCCACACAGAGTAGCCCAAATTTTATTAAACAAACTCATGTTTGGAAGCATCTTATCCCCTCAGAACTGGAGGAAAAGGGATGCTGAGACCATATTTAGAGCAATTATAATGCAGAGGATGCAATGATTGTCATAGCAGCAAAGAGAAAATGAGAAAGTATTCTTGAAAGATGATGCCAAGGACAGCGAAGGCAGAAACAAGCAAGGACTGTATCAAAACCTTAATGGATACTGAAAGGGAAGAAAACCACAGTAAGACCTTTAAAAACCCACTGTCCCCAGCACAAAGAGGATGGCAGGAAGAGGAAGGAACTGTGTTGCAGAAGGCAATGCCCTTCTCCCTAAGCTTTGGGAATAGGAAGGAGCAGGACTATAGTCACCAATGTCCTATCCTGCTCTGTGGTGGGACTGGGAGGTGCCACCCAGATGCCCCTCTAATGAAGGGCTTGTCCCAGCTCCTGGGAGTGCTGGTGATAGAGAACTCCCCGTTGTCAGCCCCTTGGGGGCTTGTCTCTGTGGCAGAGGTTCGCTTTGCCCTTCAGGGACAGCCCACATCCAATGACGGAGCAATGTAGGAGGACAAAGGCCTGGCCTTCTCAGCTCTATCTGGGGCAGCTCCAAAGGGCCATTCTAGACTCAGAGCTGCCTGAGGGGCTGGCTGAGGTTGCTGTTGGGTGTGCATTATAGCTCAATTTCTCTCTCTCTCTAGTCCACCCCATCCCACTCACAAATGTGGATCTTCAGGGTATTTCTTAAGGAACCTCTCCCATACAGAATCCTACCTCCAGAGACTTCTGCCCTGGAAGCTCAACATGCAAGGGTCACTACTTTTTCCTCAGCCTGCCTGGCACTTAGAGCTGATCCGTTTCTCTGAGCTAAAGACTTACTTTTATATATGAGGTTGGCGTATACAGGAAGAGAAGTTATGAAACACATCAAAGAAGAGACCCAGGTTGGAGAGGTAGGGGACGTCGGAGAGAACAAGACTATGAATGAGCCAAATGGGAGTAGAATAAAGAGACTGGCCTTCGAATTCAATGTTTAAAGAAGCAGTTTTGAAATAACCACACAAAAGACTGGGCACCAGGAAGTCACAATGACATGATTTAAGAAATGTGTATGGCTCCCATGCCAGGTCCAAGCCCTGGGAAGAGAACAGGGAAGGGGACAGCATGAGTTTACCTGAGCAAGGCAAGAGGCAGAGTCTGCATGAATCCTATACCCTAGCTGAGTCCATCAATGGGAAAGTAACCTTTTTTTTTTTTTTGCTAAGCCTAAGAAAACAGTACCTCTTATTTGGGAGAATTATTGGCAATACAGTCTCAGAGAATGCTTGCCACCAGATAAGATCATAACAGAGAGTCTGGACGAAATGACTGGTAGATCTGAACACACTTCCCCACTGAATGGCATTAGACACAGTCTTTGGACCCTCCATCTGAGAAGAATAAAGTAGGAAACAGCTGAGTGGAGATTCATGAAACCAAGGTCTTCCTGAATTGTCTTATAGGAATTTTTCGTCACTTGAACTGCCTGAGAAAATTAAGATACGGCCAAAAAATAGAATAATATAAAACAAGGTGGATACACACATACATACACATGCACACACATAAAGTCTACAAATCTTAATATTTAAAAAAAGTCAATTACAGAACCGTGTGTGTGGTAGTATAATTCCCTTTGAATCAGCAAAACCTTCTAGGGCATCAGGTACTACATCTGATAATTTCACAATTACTAGCTCACTTAACATGCATAACACTTTTTGAGGAATGTACTATTATTGTCCCCATTTGCCAGGTGAAGAAGTTGAAGAACAGCGAAGTTAATTAATTTGCCCAAGGTCACAGAGTGAGGAAAGGATAAAACCAGGATTTGAACCAAAATCTATGTTAACCACTATGTTGGGCTTTCTTTCATTTATCACGCCTGCATAAATAAAGAGCATATAGGGGTTAATTTAAAAAAATCTCTCTCTATCACCAAACTGAAGCTGGACCTTGCCAAGAGGAATTATAGTGATAGCATCTATATGGGTTTATCATGTGTTTTGTGGAGATGTGGCTGCCATTTCAGGGCTTCACAAAATTTTCAGGGCTCCTTCTTCTGGAAAGTGGTGGCACTGCACTTCTCCACCCTGTCTGAGGTTAGCCGTGGCCCTGTGATCGCTTTGACTAGTGAATTCTGAGCAGAATGTAGGTGAGTTTTCAGGCCTCCCTGCCTCCCACTTCCATATTCCGGAGTCAATGCAGACACCCTCCCTGACCTATGCTAGACACGTGGTGTGAGTGAGAAATAAACTTCTGTCCTTTTACCCCACTGAGATACAGGTTCATTACAGTTGCTTATCCTCCTTCCACAGATAAAGAAACTAAGGTTCAGAGAAGTCTCATGCCTTGTGCACAGTCACATACTAGTAAGATGGGAAGAACTTCGACAATCAGAGAGTCAGAGGCAGTATTATTTCAGAAAGGAAGACCAACTTTAGCAAAGTCAAGAAGGTAAAAATGTATATTTGAACAATTGCAAGTAGTCCATTTTTTTATTTTTGAACGGAGAGAGCTTCTGACTGGAGGAAAAGTAAAAATCAGAGTTCCAATTGTCACGTGAATAATGAGTTCATTCTGAACTTATTAGACATGTTTACAGGAAGTCAGCAAGGGACCTGAAGCAAAGGACCGGAAACTAGCAGAGGAGAGACAGGAAAGTGTGAGCATAGATGCAGCTAATACTATCATCCAGGCCAGGACATCATCAAGATCTTCCTACAACCTGCCCAGTTCCTGACACTGCATGGTCCTTTCAATGCCACATAGACTGAGATTCTGACTTGATTTCCTGGGAACCAGCTGGACCGACCAGTTCCATGCAATTGGCTTTCACCTTTGGTTCCTCTGCTGCCATCAGAAAACGCAAAGCCTTCACAGAGAGGGTTGGAACTTCCCTGACTTTGTTTTTAAGAAAAGCGGGGGGAGCTTCCAAGGGAATTGTTCATCCAGCCATGATCCTGACTGAATAATGAGCAAACCGTCTAAATTGGCTGATTCACAAGCAGAAAGGGGAAAAGGCCACAGTGGACAATTCAGCCAGAAGGATCTTGAGGAAAATATTGAGAGGAACAAGCCCTGAGGACTAAGGGTCGGCCTCTGTCAGACATCAGCATGCCTTACACTCAGGAAAGAGTCCCAAGAGCTGGCGCCACGGTTTGCCTGGCCAAGTGCTGTGAATTCAGAAGAGGTTTATTCACAAGAAATTCCGTTACAGGCATCTCAGGAAAAGTGAGCAGCCCAGCTCTGCGCAAAGAAGCAGAGGGATACAACATGGAAATGTGGAGAGGCTACTCTCTTGAGCCAGAACAGATAACTTTTGGGCTTGACAGACTAGCAGAAGTTGTCCTGCTTTCAGTAGGCAGTATCTCGGGGATGGAATCTGGGATTAGCTTCACTGCTGAGTCTCAGTCACTTGTGGGCCCACATTGTCACTGCCCTTCCATGTTGGGTGAGGCCTTTGAAAACTGCTGAGCTTTCATTCCTGATCTGCATTGTACAAGCCCTGGTGGGGCCCTGTCGTGAACCTCTCTGCTCCTGGGGGATCCAACTCCATGCATATCCTTGCCAAGCCCTTCTTCATTTCTCTAGACCTTGCTAGAGCTTCTGCTTAGTCCAAACCGATGGGGTCCCAGGAACTCTAATACTGCAACTGCTCGCATCTGGTTTGGAGATGCCAGCTGGGTCCTGATGCAGCCTATACCAGGCCAGTTTTTACCATGCCCCTAGAAGTGTGATTTGCACTGCTGTCCCCTTCCCAGATAAGGGGGTGCGGGAAGCCCCTTAGCTGCATTAGCTTCGCTTTTCTGGATCCCAACCTTTCCTCATCTCTTCCCATATCCGCAAGGTGCTCCTGAAATCCCCGCAGGCCTGGGAACTAAGCATGACTAGAATATAAAAGACCTCAGAATGGAGTTGCTCGGGTTTAACTGGCATAAAAGAATGCAGACAGAATTGTTTTTGCGTGTCATTCTTAATACATGCTGCAGAATGCCTGTGCAGAGAAATATAGGGTGTAAATTAGGAAATCTCAGACGTTGCATTGTTTTGGGTAAACACAATGGAAACGTGAAATAGGAAATACAGAGCTAATTGATGTAGAAGAAGGAAAAACAGCAATCTTTTGATGCTAATGTTCTGCGGGCGAATGTCACATGCACTGTGCAAGGGGAAAGGTAAACACCATCCCACTGGGGTAATAATGCCCCTGGTGTGAGAGCCCCGATGCGGAGACTGCACAGAGGTCCAGTGGTGCTTTGAAGTGAACAATGTCACCACCAAAAGGAGTGTTTGATTTTTCTCTAGGCTGGGGACTGTCTTTCCAGTGGCACTCGGCCAAGAAACATGTTTTTCTGTCTCAATGACAGGACTTCCTGGGGGTAAAGAAATAGCTCTGCCCACCAGGAACAAAAGCAAAAGAAATGTAGTAAAGGAGTAAACCAGGTGACAAGAGAGCAACCAAAGAAGTTCTCTTCTTTAGGGGACAATGTGTGTGTGCTTGGCGGGTCTGGAGCCAAGGAGGAGAAAGAGAGAGCGAACTTGCGAGGCTGCAAGGGAAAGGTGACAATAAGCGGTCTCAATCCTAGGCAATGGGCAAGAAGGACAAGATAAGTGTGAAATAAATGGGTTGGACAAAGAGGAGATGCTGGTGACAGCCCCCTCAGTGAGTCCTGAGTGAGAAGGGCTTGGGGCTCACTGCATGAATTGGCTATACTCTAAAATGGATCTAGTTAATGGCTAAATCTGGTAAACACACTGCACATAGCGATTTTTTTTTTTAAGATTTTATTTATTTGCAAGAGAGACAATGAGAGACAGAGAGCATGAGAGGGAGGAGGGTCAGAGGGAGAAGCAGACCCCCCGCCGAGCAGGGAGCCCGATGTGGGACTCGATCCCGGGACTCCAGGATCAGGACCTGAGCCGAAGGCAGTTGCCTAACCAACTGAGCCACCCAGGCGCCCTCACATAGCGATTTATTAAATGAATTATTTTGTTGATAAGCTTTGAATTCAAGAGCCTTTGCCCATTTCAGAAATACTTTTACTCACACCAAGTTCATCAACCATCTGGTTGCTACTCTAGTGCCAGACGGTGATTGATGTTAATGAAAATATGCTGGTAAGAATGATGATTGTAATTGTAGTCGCTGACATTTAGTTAGCCTTTACTTTGGACTGTATGCTTTGTACACATCATATCATCCTATTTCACATGCAAAGCTACCCGGAAATGTGGGAGCCACTATGGTTCCGTTTTACAGATGAGGAAATCAAGGCTCCGAGAAGCATGCTTGAGTCAGGTGCACAGTCTGGATTTTGACCCAGATCTGCCAATTCAAGAGTCTGAGCTCATAAACATTATGGGATCTCATCTCTTGCTGGGCAGAACTGATGGGGTTTATATCTATTCCTTCCTACTATACACTATACTATACACGTGAGGAAGAGTTTCACGCGCTACAAATATGTTCTCACACCTATATTTAATTCAGCTTTAGTTTTCAAGTAAGTTCCCCGTTACAACTACATATTCAATATTACCCTTTTATTAACCATAAAATCAACACCTATAGTTGTGTTTGTTAACACAGTTTAGTGGGATTCCAAAGGATTGATGTTAGATTACCTAAGGCTAAAAGAAATTCCATGAACACAAAAGAACAACAAAAGAAGGACAAGTAAATGCCAATGAGAACAGAAACTATGTATTAATTATTTCACCTTCCAACCTTTCCCTACTGATTTCTTGCTCCCTCAAAGGCTTTTTTTTTTTTTTTTAAAGCCTGACCTAGACCACAGTATTTAAATTGTCCTGTGTAGTATGTATGTGACAAAAATACACATTTGGGAGAAAAAAAAGAACAGTTTTTCTTTTCTCTGTCCAATGGTGCCTTCAGGTTTTAGCTTCCAAAAGAAAATCCTATGATTAATAACGAAATAGGAATGATAAAGCCCCCTTTCTGGATTAGGATACTTATCTGAAATATTTAGAAATCTGTGTTCTAAGATATACCAAGATAGGTCCCCTCTCTGGGCTGGACTATACTTTGATTCTTTTAACCACAATGAAACAAAAGATGTTGAGCCCAAGAGGGAGAAGCCAGCTATAGTTTCCTCTACCAATCCCAATGCCCAAACAATTTTTGCATATTACCCACAGGCTCTGTGCATTCTGTTTGAAGGTGGGAGAAGGTCAGTTGTTGGAGCAGTTCTGGGCTGCAGGGTGGGAACTGCATGTTTGTGAGTTGGGGTGACATAGAAGCTTCAGGGAACTACAGAAGTGCCTCATGTGTGACATTTCCGGGATAATCTTCCAGCAACTGGATAAGATAGAAAATCCTATTTCCTAGGCATTGGGAAATTTGTAGTCTCTGCCCATGGCATTAGACTTCATCCAGGGGAAATCCTATCAAAATCTTCTTTTGTTTCATTTGTGAAAGAAAGACATGGTCGATTCCTAAGTAGATTAACAAGGCCTATATTTCAAAAGTGCAACTTAGCAGGAATCCTAAACATAGAAACTTCATGAGAGTTTACCATATAATTTTTTTTCCTCCCTCAGAGAATATTTTTACTGGGAAAGTTCTTGAAACCTTGGGATAATCATCACAATTTATTGACACCTTTGGATTAACATAAGAAGGAAAATCTTTGATATGGCAAGAAGCAGGAGATTCAGCTTTTTATAGAAATTTGCCCAAGGATCTTCCACCAATTTCAGTTAATACTAAAGCTCTGTGCATTCATTTCTCAATAAAAAAAGAACAAGACAGCCTTAAATATCAAGCACATTTGACATTTCTTCTATAAAAACAAAGTTGTTTAAAAAGTTGTTTTATACAAAGTTGTATAAAAACAAAACTAGTTATCAACTGTTATTTTCAGCAAATTACTTTAACCTCTCTGTAACTCAGTTTCCTTATTTATAAAATGGGGACATTGAAAACTGCTGGGTTGGCTTATCTGCTTCCACAGTCTCATTCCACTGTTCTCCATTGCACTCAGGTGGAATAATAAGGACAGGTGATCCAAGCCTGCAGGTGAAACGGAAGAGAATGTCATGCTGACCAAGTAACCTTTGATACTCTGGCAAAGGTAGTGCTCAGAACACCCTTCTCCTAAAATGGAAAAAAATAACTTGCAATGAGGGGGGCCTGGGTGGCTCAGTCGGTTAAGCTCTGCCTTCAGCTCAGGTCATAATCCCAGGGTCCTGGGATCGAGCCCCAAGTCGGGCTCCCTGCTCAGCAGGGAGCCTGCTTCTCCCTCTCCCTCTGTTGCTCCCCCTGCTTATGCTCTCTCACTTGCTCTCTCTCAAATGAATAAAATCTTAAAAAAAAATAACTTGCAATGAAATGGATCTTCAGGCAGCTATTCTCTTCTGCAGCCTGCCAAATATAATAACATGGTCATTACCTTTACTAATGTAATAATACATCCTTAAAGTTATTAAGTATGGACTTCCCTGCTGGATTGTGATGGGTAGGTGATAGACTGGTGTCTGGTTTCTAAATTCCAGTTTCTAAATCATTCATAAGGTATGCCTTGTTTCTCTTCCATGTATCTGATTGGGGAAGGGTAGTGGTCAAGGAAGGGCCAGCGATTTCAAGTAAGAGGTCCTGGATGAGGATGCCAGGCACAACTTTGTGCCTCTTGAGTTGGGGGTGGAGAAGAGAATAAACCCATAGAGGACAAGGATGCTGTAAAACCGTCCTGGAGGGAAAGAAGGTGACAAGGGAAACATCCACTTTCTCGTTAGCACAGATGTCACTGCATCCTGGGACTCCAGACAAGTCTCCACAAAATGGACTGCTTGCCTTAGCAAATGGTAATGACATTCAGTCATTCAACAGCCATTTACTGGGGTCTGCTATGTCCCAGGCACCGATTAAAGAGCCATGGATGCAGAAATAAAGATAACAGAATGAGCCTCTGACCTCACAACAAGGACTACAGACTCCACGTGAGCGAGACAGACACCACCTCACCACCTCCCTATTCAACCATGAGTTCCTATGTCTCAGTCTTAGTGACAACAGGCGCCATGGGGAGGAAGAAAGAGTTTGAGTCCAGGGTCGGCAGTGTGATTCTGGGCAGATGACTTAACCTTCCTAAAATTCCATGAATTTATTTTCAAATGAAAGTAAAACCCTATGGACGCTAGTGTATCTTCCTTAGTCTCTACCTGTTAATTATAAAGGAAATGCAGAGAGACGCTACTTTCTTGTTCTGGCAAGAAAATCTTCAGGAGGACTGTCGATATAGGATGTTTAACACTATAGATATAGGATCCTTAACATTGTGTTACATTGTTATCTATCTAGCACACAGCCATCATTTCTTGGGGAGATTACCCACCATCTCATTTCACTGGCTACCCCAGGACTCTGAACTCTTCAAGAAGTTGTCTAGTCATGTTAGCACGATACCAAATGTGTAACCAGACTGCCACAGTGGGCACCATTTCCACGAACCGTAGAAACAGAGTGAAAAGGATAAATAACTCTATAAATTGTTATCAAAATGTATTAAAGAACGAAAAAGCTCTTATGTTATTTTGACTCTTTGCCAAAGATGCAACACATGGAAATTATGCAATTTGAAAGGGAGGAGGAGGAGGACTTAGGACAAGCAAAAGAGATTTTTTCCCCCTTGAAATGCAAAACAATACCTGGGAAAACACAGTTTTTTTTTTTTTAAATACATAGAGTCAAGAAAATGTAAATCCCAGAATTCCGGCCAGTCTGCCTTTTTCTTATTTTATAGTTTCCTTGACCTTTAATGACTTGCTTAAAAATCAAAAAGAGCATGGAATGAGATCCTCCGGAGAACTCACTCAGAGGGAATTTACCTTAACTGCCCTGGGGTGAGAAGCAGATTCTCACCTTCCTCAGGTTCTCCCTTTTGCCTTTTACTGTGCAAGACTCCACCTCAATGGAAATCCAAAGGTGGGGAAAGGGGGTGGGTGGTGCCAGGAGGCCCGGGAAAGACCTGCGTCCTGGTGTCGGGGAGGATAGCTTTGATGATCCTTGGCTTCCCCTGGCCTGTGGACCAGCAGTCCTGGCAGCACCTGCAAGATTCTTAGAAACACAGAATCTCGGACCCCACCCCAGACTTCCTGCATAAGGATCTACCCTTCACAAGGTCCAGGTGATTTTCTTGCCCTTGAAGGTGTGACTCGCCCTGCCTCGACCTCGCCTGCAGGCTGATGAAGGAGAGCACATGAGCACTGCATAGGGGCGGGTAGTGACCCATGGAAGAAATGAAGTGCAGGGACCCCCTTCTCTCCTGAATGCAGCTTTTTCACCACCTCCAGCCTTCCGTCACTCACTTTCATTTGCTCATGTGCTCACTCAACAAAGCAACAAAGCTCCTCTTTTCTTAGGAGCCTCCTCGGTGCCAGGCACTGTCCCTGCCTGCATTGAGGGTACAGCAGTGCACACAGCTGACCAGGTCCCTGCCTTCATAAAGCTTCAGCGAGGGCGGAGGAGAGTAAGATGGACAGGAGGCAAACAAGTAAATAAACCATTTCATGCAGCGAGTGACTAGGGAGTAATAATAAAGCAGGATAAGAGAAGCATGTTGCGGTGGGATGGTGCTATTTTAGATAGGGGTTGGGAGAAGCCTCTCCAAGGAGGTAACTTTGGAGCAAAGAACTGACTGAAGTAAGGAAACCCATCTCTGAAGAGAGTGGGGGAACAGTGTTCCAGGCAGAAGGAACAGCATGTGCCAAGACCCTGAGATATCCTCAGCTTCTTTGAGGAAGAGTGAAAAGTCTAGCCTAGCTGAAGCAAAGTGAATAGGGGCACAGTGATAGAAATAGGTTTGGAGAGGTCAGCAGGGGCCAGACCCTGGAGGTCTTCAAAGACCGCAATGGGTGGGGGGGTTAGATTTTATTTTAAGATTGATGAGAAGCCACTGGAGGATTGTGAGTAGAGAAGCAAGTTTGTCTGGTTTATACATTGAAGAGATTACTCGGCTGGTTGTGATCACACCAAGGCCACTGGCCATGACCTCTCCTGCGGAAACACCTACAACACCACAGACTGTCCATCCCTAAGGGTTTTGTACCTCCTTGTTTAATTATTTGATGACTGGGTCAAAAACTGAATGAATAAGTGAGTGAAAGGTTCTGATTGCCCCAATTTGGGCTCCCCTGAAGCAAATAATCCTATGCTATGTCATATTGATAAAGATCTTTCCTTGCCATATCTATTTTGATTTGCTGTAGGATAACAGACATATTGTCAGCAGAAAGCCCACCCAAATATTCCTGGAAGATCTGAGCTTTTTAGAGAATTCCAGATTTCCCTTTGTTTCTAATGGGAGATGGTGAAAAATACACATTTCTCTCAGAGGCAGAACTTACGAAAGAAATTCCTCCCAGGAAGGTCGTCTCCCCTCCTTATCTCAAAGACTTTCATAGTAACCTTCAACAGAATGTGAATTGGGTATCAGATGACCTTCAAAGTCATTTTTTTTTATCTCTGGTTCTGTGACCTTATGATTTTATGTTCTCTGATTTTCCAACCTTTCTTCCAGAATAAGCTTCAAGAATCAGCACCATGATTGGCATGTAGCTTTGAGGGTTCCCTGGCTCTTAGGTGCAAAATCTGGTTCCTCAGACACCAACACTGACCAACCATCCCTACTTCTGCCAGACGTTCACAAGTTTCATCAAGAAGCCCTCTCTGGTGCCTTTGTATGTCCCTAAAACATTTTTCAAAAATCCTCATCTGGCCATTTATCACCTTGGTAGCTCAGTTTTGGCTAACAATGAGAATGTGTTACATGTGCACCTGTGTTTCTCTGGAATTATAGCACTACTGTCCTTACATGCTCTAAATAACCTCCACATTTTTATGGCATTGGCACAGGGATGCTTCCCGTGTTCCTCAACCAACTGGCCCACTACCCAATCTGGTTTGACTCACACAGACCATCCCTTCTTCACGTACAAACCCACTAGCTCCTCCAGAATGGGCCAGGATCACGGTGGAGGAGCCCATCTCCTGGCAGTAGTGCTAGCTCCATGATAGGCCCATTACCAACCCCAACCACCCCCCACCATTGTGACCATTGCCCATCACTGGCCAAACCTCCCTCATATTTGCCTTCATGTGGAAGCTTATGGGAAGTGCAGTCTCTGCAGAACAGAGCACTGGGGGTTAAGTAGTCTCAAAATCAACCTATACACATTTCCACTTCCACAGAGGAAAATATGGCTTCCTTGTGTGATGCCTTATTATTGCACAGTCCTACACAATTTTCAAAGTGCTTCATGCACATTATTTTCTTTGATTGTTCAACATCCCTGTGAGTAAAGTAGACATAGTTTTTATCTTCATTTTGCAGATGAGATTAATGACTCATCTTCACGACTAGTCAGTGATGGAGCTAGACTGAGAAGCCTACTCTGACCCCTAGACTAGTGCCCTTTTCATTCTACCATGACACCCCACCCAAGTTCTACTTTAGGCTGGGATTCTGAAGCCCAAACATCTCCATTTTATATGCCTATCCACTCAGTGCCTGCAATGAAGCCAAGATTCCCACCTTCCAAAACCATGCTTCTAGACCAGTGCTCATGGATGTGCAAAATATAAACATGAAATAAACCAAGGATTGATATAGTGCTTCCACATTTTATCTTGCCAGCTACCACCATTATTTCATAAAAGGAGTGACATGTTCACCACCAAAATAGAAAGGAAAACATTTTAGAATAAGAGCTATTCTTTCCTAAGAAACAACCATTAAATCATTTTATACCACTGCACTCTATTTTAAAAAATATAATTATATTTTCACATTTAAAATGCAGAAAAAATGAAAACAATTTTCCTTTAACTATATTTTATACATAATGATTAATTGACACAGTTTGTCAATCCAAGTATGTCTCTCTCTAGATATATTCAACACTGCAAGGAAAACCAGTTATTTCAATTAGCTCATTTCTATCAATACTATCAAACCCCCAGTTTCACATACTATTTGGTAGAAATGGAAATGACACTCACTAGGGCTTCTTCACACAGCTTGGAATATTCTGGGCAAACTGAAAGAAGCTGAGAATTAATTGTTTCTATGCCACTAGCCACTTTTCTGACTCTCTCTCCCCCCAGAACTCCAGGAAGACAGTAGGTAGTTGGCAGGGTGTGCATCTGGCTGAAGGTAGCTAGCTCTGCAGGAAGGGGGCTGTGGCACCTAGAGCCACTGCTGAGACCCAGAGCTGACATAGGGCTGACTCACAACTCTGTTGCAAATCATCTGACTGGGGTATCACAGGCACTTGCATTGCAGATCTGATTTTAAGAATCAGCAGTTGGGTATATGCTATGGTGAGCGCTGTGAATTGTGTAAGACTGATGAGTCACAGACCTGTACCCCTGAAACAAACAATACATTATATGTTAATTAAAAAAAAAAATCACTGGTTGTATTTACATGCTATTCCTGAATGTCTCCATTTGATTTTAAGAAAATGACATACGTTCCTACCTGTATGGTATCTATCTACATACACAGGTATCTTCCTATACGCAATAGAAATTAGGTGGGGGAAAACTCATAGGGAAGACATTTTATGAGAGTATAGAGAAAACATACGTCAAAGACTAGAAAACATCAAGAGAAGGATTTCTTGGGTTTTCTGCTTGTGATACCCCAGGGTGTTTCCAATTACTTCAAGTCAAGGCATGGAGTGTCAACACAATAGCCCAATATAAAATGATGTTAAATTCATTTTAGATTATATTTAAGCACATCCTATTTGAGAGACAACCAGGAGGGATGATGAATAGGGTGTGAAACATGTTGACAGGTCAAACCTGGTGACTTTTCACTGAGAAAGAAAATATGAGAGGAGTAGTTTGTAGGTTGGAGCAGATAAGGAAGGGGCAAGTTTGAACTCCTTTCTAGGAATGCTCAGTTTGATGTACCTGTGGGACTTCCAGGTTGTGAGATCTCATAGGTACTCATAATCCGTTTAATCATCTAAAACTATTTGTTATATACAGGTGACCCTTGAACAACACAGGGTTTAGGGGTACCAAACCCCCCACAGTTGAAAATCTGTGTGTAGTTTTCAACTCCTCAAAAACTTTATGAATAGCCTAATGTTGACCAAAACCTTCACTGAGAATATAAACAGTTGATAAACACATATTTTGTATGTTCTATGTATTATACACTGAATTCTTATAATAAAGTTAGAGAAAAAAATGCTAAGAAAATCATAAGGAAGAAAAAGTACATTTACAGTACTGTACGGTATTTATCGAAAAAAATCCACATATAAGTGGACCTGTGCAGTTCAAATCCATGTTGTTCAAGGGTCAACTGTGCAATTAATGACTGGCAAACCCTGCCCTAGGTTCTAGGGACTAAAACAAGAACATGGGCTCTGCTTCCACAGAGAACCTACATTTTAACAGTAACAATTTCTGAAGTAACTGATAAAATGCTTTGACTGTCTGAAAAAACTTGTTTTTAAATATATAATTCATTTGGAAATTTTAAAGAGCATCTTTTTTTTTTTTTAATTATCTCTACACCCAATGCAGGACTTAAACTCACAATCCCAAGATCAAGAGTCGTACACTCTACCGGCTAAGCCAGCCAGGTGCCCCATCTTCTTCTTTTTTTTTAAATAAGAAAACAGGAATAGAAGTCAAGTACTGTCACATTTGCATAATTGCAACATTTTACTTTTGTTATTTTGATCTGGCTAAATTAGTCAAAAGCCTACATTTTATTTCAGTCCATTTAATTTCATCTTAATATTTTTCACATTCATGAATAAACATGCTTGCTTTTGTCCTATGACAGTATGACAAAATATATTTACCAAATATTCAGTTAACCTGTTGAATGGATGGTGCAACCTCCCACAGGCTTCAAAAATACCCTCCATGAGTTAACTTTGGGAGATGGTGAAAGTCACAGCCATATTATTTATTTTTTTTAAGGATTTTATTTATTTACTTATTTAGAGAGAGATCAAGCAGGGGGAGAGGAAGAGGGAGAGGAAGAGAGAGAATCTCAAGCAGACTCTGTGCTGAGCATTGAGCCCAACACGGGGCTCGATCCCGTGACCATGAGATCATGACCGGAGCTGAAATCAAGAGCCAGATGCTTAACCAACTGAGCCACCCAGGTGCCCCATAGCCATATTTCTAATAGTGCTCCATCATGAATCCACAAACTACCCCAACACAAACCTATCTTGTAAAATGCAGAGTATACTTGTTTCAGAAATTCAGGAGGTTTAAATGACTTCTATTAAATCACGGGATTAACTCAGTCCAAAATCTCATCAGCAGCAAACCTATTTATTTCTTTGTTACTTATTTATTGTTTGTTATTTATAATCTCCAGGAGGCCAGAAGATGAGATTGGGTCTCCTGCAGCCTACCAGCTCTCCAATGTGGTGCATAATCCACGGTTCATTTTCAGGAATGTGCTATAGCTGAATGTTTCTTTTATTTTAATAAAATGGCTTAACTTCCTACCTGTATGGTATCTATCTACCTATGCAGGTATCTTCTTCTATGTCACAGACACAGTAGAAGGCAAAGCAGCCAGAGAGACCCAAGCCAGGAAGCAAGATTGAGGGCATGGCTTTTACCCCATCCTGTGCCAGGGGACTAGCTTCACTGGAATTCTCTTCTGTCTGGATTACATGCAATAGGTGTGGAACTAGCAAGCCCTCACTAGTAAGTGTCTCTATCCAACCCCTATCCCCCTTGCACTGTCCCATTTTCTAAGACTCTCCCTCAAAATCTCCCTACACAGCTGAGAAAACTTTAATAGAAGTACATTTTCATTGTACTGCAGCTCAACTCTGGTGCCATTTTTCTCTCCTTACCTACATATTTTGTAATAACCCCTTCAATATCATTGGGTTTTCATCTCACACAAAAGATATCTAAAGATGCAGCACTACAGTTGCTGCTTGAAATGAAAACCTTAGCATAAGAGAAATAAAAGACTGCATAAACTCAGTTTTAGATACTTCATGTTCTGATTTTTTAAGGATATGATTTCTATTTTAAAAAAGCAATCTATGAACACTTTAATTTTTCTTGATTTGACATTTGCACAAAAAATACTGCTCACCACTGCAACAGACCTTCTTTTGGGCTATTCAAGAGCGATCTCTAAGATTCATTTCATGTGGCAAAGTTTGCATTTGCTGAAGCTAGAACTGGAATTCCAAATGCTACAAAGCTGGGCAAGTGGAGTGAAACGTTAGAACAGTGAGTAAACCTAGGCTGCCACACAGTATTCTCATTTCATGTGCAGCCTTGCTGTTCCTCACAGTCATCTTGTAGAGGTACTGTGGTGAAAAATGAAAAAGAATATTGTTAACTTTCCAAAGAGTGGCCCCTAAAAATAGTATGCTATGAAGTTTTTTCTGAATTAAGATGTTCAAAAAAGATTTGGATATATTCTATTCAAAATGGATTGATTTCAAAGACATGAAAAAGGAGAAAATCTCAAATATGTTGAATGCAAAAATCTTAAGTAGCTACTAGTGCCGTGATTGTAATTTGAAGGCTAAGGTTTTAGCCTCTGATACATCAGATAATCTGATTTTGAGATAATGGATAATCAATTTGAGATTTTATGTCTAATAATAAAAATGTTAATACCAGGCTGACCAGGTTGGAGGCTGGGAGCAGAGACTCAGTATGAGCTGCCCATCCAGGAAACGCATAGTAAATCTAATGTTCTTTTTCAAAAGGCAGGTCGTCTTCCCAATGTAACCACCCAAGTGAAGGGTCTTCTTCTTCTTTTTTAAGATTTTATTTATTTATTTGAGAGAGCGAGAGAGAGAGAGAGAGAGCACAAGTGGAGTGAGAGGCAGAGGGAGAATTAGACTCTCCACTGAGCAGGGAGCCTGACCTAGAGCTCTAGGATCATGACCTGAGCCGAAGGCAGATGTTTAACCAACTGAGCCACCCAGGTCTTCTTTTTTTTGATTCTTTACAGTTAACTGGACATTATGGGAAGACATTCCATATGCTTGTATCACAACTTTTATTGAACAGCTGAGAACTCACCTTGTGACTGAACAATGAAAAGAAGAAATCAGGCTGACAACTGCATGGCGTGTTACAACGGACTTATCACCACCTTTCTCCCTCAAAATTACTGACTGTGATTGCCGGGATATCATATAATTAAAAGCTGTGTTCCCTCTTCCTTGATGTATCTTCAGCTTTGCCCTTTGAAAAATCAAGAATACTCTCTTCCAAATGCATTTTGTCTTCCAAAAAACTTACTCAATTTTAAATTTAAGGATTCCATTTAAAAAGACTGACACTGCCATATCAATGTGTATGTATATATTGGATATTTTTATATTCAATATTTTTCCTGTAAATCCAAAAATATATATACACAGTTGTGTAACCAGAAAGCAAAGGTTTTTTTCGGGGGATGAACACCCCAGTTACTGGACAGCAATTTCTTTCAACTGGT
Organism: Leptonychotes weddellii; assembly: GCF_054177405.1. NCBI lineage: Eukaryota > Metazoa > Chordata > Mammalia > Carnivora > Phocidae > Leptonychotes > Leptonychotes weddellii. The sequence continues at coordinate 65,607,665 of NC_138369.1, forward strand.
TAAAGCTTAGAGCTGCGGGGAGGGGGTGTGCACAAAACACCATGTGTTTGAGAAGTCTATAAAATGAGTTTAACAATGAATCATTGTTACTGCAGTGGCTTTTCAATCTTCTAGCAACAAAACAGATCTTGTGTTTAAAATCTACAACGTTTATTATCTTGGCCTTTCTGGGAGAGTTTTCTGTTAGGGAAGGATGTCAAGCTCAAGTTTGCAAATACAGAAGAAAGAATTCTAGGACACAGTCTGAAGACCTAGACAATGGTCCTGGTTAAAATAATCTGCTTCACATCTCTGAGCGTCAGTTTCCTTTGTCAGTAAAATGGAGCTAGTTTTGGTCCTTTAAATAGAGATATTCTTTCTGTAAGTTACATGAGAAAAGGACTCTGTTCACCTCTCTCAATGCAGAGTCACTATGATGCCCCTGGCATAGGATGTGATGAACACACCCTGAATGAAAGAACTAAAATATCAGAATTCTCCTTGCTAGTTCTTTGTATGTGCTGATAAAGACATTAATGGTTACTGAGGTTTATGATGTGCCCAGTACCACACTGAGCTCTTTCTGTGAATTATTGCTTTCCAGTTGCCTAATCTAATGAGGTAGTAGTTATGATTAACTCTATTTTATGCTTGCGGAAACTGAGACACAAAGTGGTCAAGTAACTTGTTCAAGGTGACACATAAGTAGGACTGGAAATTCATACCCAGGCTTATTGTCTCTTTGGATGCAATAAACAAATAAGAAACAAATGACTTTTGCCTTCAGCTTGTTAATAAAACCTTTGATTCCTGATATTTTTATAGCACATGTGAAATTTCATAGGATTCCCAGAAAACCTTGGAATAGCAGGACCTTTATTTGATAGATTAAAAGGCCCAAAGCTCAAAAAGAAGAAATAATTTGCCCAAGGATCTGAGTGGCATAGTGAACAAGAATTCAAGCCTCCGGAATAATAATACAATTAACATTCCCCTGTATCGCCCACCATGACCTTTTATCAAGCAGTGGGGTGGGAGGTAAGGGACAGGACTCCAGACTAAATCCCTTTGGTTATTTTGAGAAACACAGCACTAATGTGTCTCTCCATATTCTAGAAGACTGCTCCACATCTCTCACTTGTGAAAGGCAAAGTGAAGAAATGATTTCTCTTCAGAACTGAGCATGTAGCTCCTTTCCTAAACCACACTCACGTCTCCTGTGATGAAAGAAATAGATTAATTAACAACATCCACAGATAAAAATGAAAGGACAAAGGAGAGAAATGATTAGAATGAAGTGCTAAACTGATGGCAAACTCAATCAAGGACTGGAATATTAATTCAAACCACCTAAAAAGAGAAGGCTAAGTGGGATGGAGAGGGGTAAAAGCATTTTATTAAGCTCTGGGAAATGTGATTACATTTGGAATGCACTGGAATGGGTGAGGAGGACTTGATCTTTTGCCTGGGAGCCAGTGTGCACCCCCAAGTAACAGAACTGAACCCAAACAAACAAAACAAAACTAAAATAATTGGCTTGGAAAGGGCATCTGTTAACACATCCTGCTTATGGAAAATCCAAGAAATCATCTTTCACCAGCAACCATAGGACTTTAAGATTCAAGTTTGCCGAGAGAAAAGTAATGAAGTGTGAAATAGTTTTTTCCTCAGAATGGCAAATAAGAAACCTCCTTTATTTTCCAAATTATTGGTTTACTCTTTTCAAATAGGACAGATTTCACTAAGAGAGTCAATCTTAAGGAATGAGAATCAAGCAATTAGTGAAGTTTGGGGTTCATGACTCTTGGGGTCATCAGGGGTAAAGAGAAAAAAATCGTCTCCTTGTTTTACAAATGTTGGTACATTTCAACAGTATTTTTGCTTCAACAATCAAATCTTTTATCTTCTAGCTAAGCCAGTACAGGTTTGTTAATGCAACTAAGGAAGAAGGAGCTTCCAACAATGTGAGCAATTTGTTTCTTCTCAATGAAAGGAGCAAAGTAAGAAAAGTAAAGGCAAAGGAAGTGTTCTGGAAGCATGTGACTGGCATGGACTGAAGTATGACATGGTGGAAACAACAATAGCTCCACAAACCACTCATCCCTCAACACGAGCACAAGGACCGCTTTGGAACTTCAGTACATCTGTGGGCCTACTATAAGATAGTTGAATTTATTTAATATTCATTGACTGAAAAAATAACTAATGACAGTAAGCTACTCTAAATTCAGTAGTGCTTTTGAATGAATTTGCATTTATTAATCTCAATGAATAGCATCTTTGTATGTTTACCCAATGGTTGAACATGTGTGTGTGACATATTAATTTGTTCAATCTACAGTCAATGTTTGATAAGCATGCAGATTTGAGGACCCTTATGAGTAATTCGTGTCTCCCCAGGATTCCTCAGCTGCCAGATGGGAACTACTAAACCCTTTCTCTTCTACTAAAGACTCCATGGACTAAAAATAGACTTTTAGAAGGCATTCTAAATCCTGCAAAAATTTGCAGTCTATCTGCATTGAAAAAGAGCCAGAGTATCATACACTAAAATGGTAACAGTATTCACTGCTGGCTACAATAGTTTAGGGAGGTTTATTTGCTTTTCTGTATTTTCCAAATTTTCAACAGTAATTATTTATCCCTTTTGTAGTAAAAACAAAAACAAAAAAACTTAACAAAAGGTCCCCATGCCATGACATCAGGAAGGCCCTAGCTGTCCTCTGTAAACTTAAAAGCCCAGATTCTTGGAAAATGTCCCTAATAGCTGCTCCTACTTTCTCCTGGGGACCCAGTCCTGCAAAGCAACGTGGGAAACTATGAGAATGAAAATGTGCATTCTGGGGCGCCTGGGTGGCTCAATTGTCAAGTGTCTGCCTTTGGCTCAGGTCATGATCCCAGGGTCCTGGGATGGAGCTCCGTCGGGCTCCCGGCTCAGTGGGAAGCCGGCTTCTCCCTCTCCCACTCCCCCTGCTTGTGCTCTCTCTCTTGCTGTGTCTCTCTCTGTCAAATAAACAAATAGAATCTTTAAAAAAAATGTGTATTCTACTACCATGACATACCCCACAAAAAATGAGTTTCTGGCAAGAACAACTGCATCTTCAGCACAAAAATAATTCTGTCATGCTTCTGCTTACATCCTTCAATGGCTGCCCCATTGACCTAGAGGAAAATTTCAAAGTCCTCAGAGTTTTCTGATCCTGCCCCCTTAACCTCTCTAGCTTAATGCCTAACCACTCTGTTAAGTAACCAACTTTGGCTTGGTCATGGTCTTCTAGAGCCATCTTGCTTGCTACTTCTTGAAAGAGTTTAGTCATTTCCCAGGGCACATCCTCTGGAACGAAGGCTCTCCAATTCATTTATGGAGGGAAAAAGACAGCTCCACTATTCTATGCATTCCTAAAATAGATTAAGCAAATCCATTTTCTTTAGAATTTCACTGCAATCCAGATATGTCCCCATCATCTAGTTATTTGAAAAATACAGGTCCAAAATACTGTTTATGCAAAAATTAATAGGTCCAATGTTGAGTCTAAAAACTCAACCATTGATGGCGTACTGAAAATTGTTAGTAACTCAATGATCTGTGTCTACGTATGCAGGAGGGATTGTACAACATTGCCAGGTGTGGTGTTGGCCACTATTTATTTCCCAATTTCCAGTGTCACCTTCTTCTTTGAAGAGATATTCAATTTTTGCTAGGTACATGACCACCTACAATAAAAAATCATATCACTGACCTTCTTTGTAGTTAGGAGTATTCATGTGGTCAAGGAGCTATAAAGAGGAAACATTGTGTGGTACTTCCAGAAATCTTCTTATTAGGGAGAAGGCACACTCTTTTCTTGCTCTATCCTATTGCATGCAATGTGGATGTGATGAACAGAGTTTTACCAACCCTTCTGGACCAGAAGAATGGGACCACACCCTAGGGATAACAGAACAGTGAGCCGAAGGAGGCCTATGTCCCTGAGTGAATAATCTCTATAGCTCTGATTCCAGTTTTGGATTGTCTACTCTGAGTCGTTTCTAGGTGAGAAAATAATAAATGTTTGCCTTCTTTAAGTCTCTATATTTACTGGCCATTTTTTTTTTTCCAAATCTCTGTCCTTACAGCCCAACTTAATCTTAAAGGATATATGAAGCTTTGTATGACAACCAGACATTTTAGCAGAATGCAGAATTAGGACTCTTAATAAACTTAATAATGCACTAGGTTCAGTTAGTTATTATCAAGTGTTAGTGATCCCTAAGAATTCACTTAGAAGGTTAGCATCCTCATCAAATCTCCCAGGAGCTGAAAGGCCATGGGATTGGGTATACTGGTCTAAACTAAGGTGTGTTTCTTTTTCTCAAAAGGGGGCCTTTAGTAACAGTGAAAAAATCACAGAGGGAGCATTCCTAGAATTCAAGGAGCCCAAGCATTGCTACAAAACAGTTCATTCTTAGTTTTTAATGTTGTTGCTGGCAAAAGTTATTACTGATACCTTTCTTTTCAGCCCAAATCTCTATCTTTAATGAAAATGTTACAGTTGATAAGCTTCTATTAAAAAATAGCAATTTCAATTTTACAAAATACCTCACCAGTACTCTTCAAAACTGTCAGGATCATGAAAAACAAGGAAGGATTGAGAAACTGTCATGGACCAGAGGAGTTGATAAGGGTAGTGTGGATCTTGGATTGGATCCTGGAAAAGAAAAGTACTGTGGTGACATCCAATACAAGTCCAGAGCTTGGTTGATAGTGATGTGCCAATATTGGAATTTTCATTGTCACAAATAAAGCAGAGTAACAGAAGATGTGAACAATAGGGGAAAGTGAGTGAGGGTATGTATACAGGAACTCTCTGTTCTATCTTTACTTTTTTTGTTCATCTAAAATCATTCTAAATTTTAAAATTTTCACTCAAAAAACGGCAATACCTATTGCTCAATAGTCTGGTGGATTGGTTGTGATAATTGGTATAAAACCATGGAGCTGTAGAAGGAATACAATAAGTAGTAATATCCTTCCTTCCAGGGAAACCGTTAAAATCCCATCAACCTTTTCATTACAGACAAATTCTTTGACAAGCACTTCTTCTGTCTTGGCATACCTGAAAAAATTATTCTCTTATCATAAACTTAAATAAATTTGAAGATGGCTATGTTTTTCTGTCATTTTCTTTACCAGCAATTACCTATTTGTCATAGGTTTTTCCTCTTATACTTCTTTCTTCCCTGAAGTCTTTTTTCTTTGTAGTCTTTGTAAGTTTTACACATATGACTAAATTTAGGATCCAAATCATACTAAGCACTCTCAAAAAGGCATCTGACAGTAAGCTTTGTAAAGGCAAAGTTCCTCCTTCTCCATGGTTCTCCCCCTCCCCTTCCTCCCCAGGTTTTAAACAGAGTAGGTTCTCAGTATGTTTCTGTTAAATTGATTTAAATTAATAAACAAAGAGTACAGTGAAAGGACCATTTCATGATTCCTGAGTGATTTATTACCTTTGCAAAGATTCCAGCATGATGTCAGATTTAATTACAAAACCAAACGTTTAGCTCTCTCATATTTATTTCAAAGCACCAAGTTAGACAGATTTTCCAGTACATCATGAGCTACTCTTGTGAACATCAGATGCCTCTGGGAGCTCCATGAACTCTTTCAAACAACCAGGATAAAAAACAGTGAAGGAAATCTTCTTTTAGTAAAATAAAATCATACCTAAGCTTTGACCAAAATTCCCACAATTGCCAAAATTCCACTTATTTCTAAAGAGCATCTGGCAAGCCAACAACTAATTTCTATTTTTTTTTTTAATTCTAGGTCATTTCTTGCTGATTTAGCCTATTTTAGTGTCTGGTTATTCATTTCTTACACTACATCTTTTTCTTACACTGTATTTTTAGTTTGTTGCCTTAACTCTTTTCTATATTACTACACTCTACTCTTTTCTGATTAGATAATATTTTGAAGTTTGTTTTGGTAAATTATAATAAAAGAGAACACACAAAGAAGTCAGCTGGGAAGAAAGACATGTCAACAAGACAATGTCCAGTGGTGATTCCAGGAAGTACTTTTAGCAGATTTTAATGAGGAGGACAAGAGAACCAAAGATGATATAAAGAAATAGTTTAGTAAGTGTGATCTTCAATTACAGCAAAGTGAAATTTGATTTAGAAGTTAAATACTCACATAACCAGTCCTTCAAATTGGGATCTGGCCTTGGAGTAGAAATGGGGCCAGCAGCACTCTGCTCTGGAAAGCTCAAATCGTCTTGGGCGTTAGTCAGGACCCAATCCCTGGAAGCAGCTGATGTTGATGTTCTATCCTTATTCCCTTGGATCCCTTGATGATTCTGGTGTGTTTTCATTCCTGGCAGCCTGTACTCATGACTTTATTGTAGGATGACCCTCAGGCCTCAGGCCACTGTAACTCACTTTGCATAAATCAGTCCTTCTCAAAGTATGATCTGCAAATCAGGAGCATCAGCATCACTTGGTAACTTGTTGGAACTGCAAGTTCTTAAGCCCAACCACAGATCCACTGAATCAGCAACTCTGGGGGGAGGGCTCAACAATCTGTATTTTAATAAGCCTTCTAGGTGATTCTGACACGTGCAGTTTTGAGCTCCACTGACCTAATTATATACATTGAAAGCCAAGTGACAGGGAGTTTATATTTTGGGGGAGAGGCGATCTTTGGCCAATGTTGATAGATGTGAGTATATCCAACAACCCCACCCTGGTGGGGACAAATCGAAAGTGGGACCTGAACTGTCTCTAGAACTCCCCTGCAGAACTGAGACTCTCTTGATAGCACTCCCATCCTTGGCCTCCTTTCCTTCACTTCCCTGCCTCACTGCCCTACTCCTTTACTAGTTTTTTCTAGGACCAGTTCCAAATAAATCATTTTCACATGAGCCTTCAGCTCAGAGTCTGATTCTAGGGAACTATACAAAAATATGTCCTATAGTGAAAACAAAAACAACAACAAAAAAACCTCCACTTCATTGGTTATATCTGGTGGCCTGGCATGACATTGTCAATTACTACTAGATTCTAGATGCTGTCCTAGAGGCTAGGGATAACAAGATGAGTAGGGCCCTTTCTGCCTTCAGAGAACTTAAGCCTAGTGGCAGTAGTAGTGAGAAACAGACACATGAATGGATACCGTCAATAGATCAATACTGAAATTCAACAGTGCTAGGAAAACATTTTCCCCAAAATTCCTGAAAGAGGCAATAGGTCAAGCTCACTGCTGAAGTGTGGATGAGGACTCATGAGTCAGGATATGGAAAGTGAACAAAATATTCCAGCCCAAACCAAAACATGAAAATGAGCAACAGAGAAAAAAGCACATAATTTGGTGTTCGTGTGGTATCAAGTTCAAATTGGAAAGGTGCAGGTGATGAAGCTGAAAAAAACGGGAAAGTACAGAAAGATTTCCATGCCCTGCAAAGTAGCATGGCCTTTTTCTGTAAATGGTGGGTATCTGCTGATAGCTTTTAAGCATGAGAGTAATTTGTTCAGAAGTGCATAGAAAGATCCTTCTGGCTGAATTAAGAGGGGCTATTCCATCATCAGGAGATCAAGTCAAAGACTGCAGAGATAGTCCAAGCAAGACATACTAGGGGCCTGAGCTAGAGGAGAATATGTAACCCAAGAAATATTTAGGGAGTGAAATTGGCAAGATTTTGACTGCATAAATGTTGTACTGCATGACGGAGAGGAACTAGGCAAGGACAAATCCAGGTTTCTGGCTTAAGTGATGCAATTAACTTCAAGTCATAATCATTTCCATTTTGTCAGTTCAGAGTGAGGACTAAAACAGTCATGCTCAGAACTGCTCCCCTACCTTGGGAAAGCAAGATACAACTAATATTTTAAATCAACACAATTGACGGAAGACTTCATCAGTGTCGACAGACACAAGGCAACTCTGATTAGCACAGATACAGAATTGCCTAATCAACAAAAACACCAGGCACAATTAATACACAGCACTTTCAGTTAAATGCAATTTAGGCATGATTACTTAAATGGGAAGTTTATGAAATTACCCAGGATTTCTTAAGTAATTAATAAAATTCTAAGTCTGGAGAGAATTAGACATAGAGCAAAAGTTTCCTAGAGAACCAACAGTAAAATGAAGATGTATGTGTGTGTGTTTGGCTGTGGGCAGCAAAAACATAATCAATGTGAGTTGTCATCAAGGCAATCTGCAAAATGAATTCCACAAATTACTACTTGGACAGAAGCAAACATAACACCTAACTCTGGTACATAAATATTACCATTACATGTGCCCGTTTTCTCAAAGCCAGAACTTGCTGCCTGCAGAAGGGGAGAAGTCTGTAGAATAGACTTGGAAGAGATTTTTACTGATGCCATTGTACCTGGGAGGGCCTACAGAGTAACCCAGGACTCTTGCACATGATGCATTGGGAGCAAAAGTGATGGAACAGCAAAGCCAGCACAAGAACGCATCTCCCCTTCTGCCCAAGTGTCGGGGCTCTTAGAAAGGCCCCCTTGGTAACACAGATGCATAGATTCACACCTGTCCTTCCTTTCTGCTCCCTGTGACTTCAACTCCGTGGTATGCAAAATGAGAGAAATAGCAATAGGAAAGACCAGTTTCAGGCTTTCGTAGAAATACGGAGATGTCAGTCGGCTTCATCATCCCACCATCAACCTGACAAAAGGCTTTCTTTAAGAAGCAGTCTGGGTCGGTGAGAGTGAGAGGCAGTGGTGGGAATCAAGTGCTATCCCTACCACCAAAGTAGCTGCATTCTTTCCAGGAAATTCGTAAAGACTCCAATCTCAATTTGAATAAAGCAAAGGTATCTGTCTGTCTGTCTGTCTTAAAACATAAGCAGAAACAATGCCATAGCTACAGCAGAGCTGAGAAGCTACATGGCACAGAGATTTCAGAGGAGGGGCTGGGGCTGCCAGGGTAGAGTGGGAGGCAGAGAAAGTTAAGGAGTGAGAGGGGGCCCTTTCAGGGGATAGAGCGGTAGAACCTATTTATTACTCAGTACGAATGCATTCAATATTTCAGTGACTGGTGTGCTGTACCACGTGGATCAGATGAGTATCAGTCTTAGCAAACAAGAAGTTTTCTTGTATTAAACTCCCTAAATCCCCAAATGTAGAGCACAGGTAGGGCATGACAGAGAATTTAAGGACAGTAATTAATTAAATTGACTATAATGATCAAGGGGGAAAAAAAAGATAAGGCAGGCTAGCTTTAATTAGAAGAAATTACTTAAATTATCTAACTCAAGAGAAGGAAAAAGAAGGGGTTTGGCTAGAAGTTCTGAAATTCATATTCCTGTAAAAATGAAGCTACTATAGGGGCGCCTGGGTGGCTCAGTTGGCTGAGCGACTGCCTTCGGCTCAGGTCATGATCCTGGAGTCCCGGGATCGAGTCCCGCGTCGGGCTCCCTGCTTGGCAGGGAGTCTGCTTCTCCCTCTGATCCTCCTCCCTCTCATGCTCTCTCTGTCTCATTCTCTCTCAAATAAATGAATAAAATCTTTAAAAAAAAATGAAGCTACTATAACTGGTTTCCTGGGACAGGTAATGGAATGCTGGGGTGACAGGTTAAGGATAGCAGCATTTCTCAGAAGAGTGTCAGGATCCTCAGATAATTACTAAAAGTTTCTGAGGGGTCACAGAGATCGCAACCTGTAACCCTGAGAACACGGTTGTCTGAGCAAGAGGAGTAACCTCTCTCCATTCCAGACCTTTCTGCACTTTCCTGACCATCTAGCCTTAAAAGAAACAGAAACGTCAGAGACTGACTTTGGACTTTGATCTTGAGCTGGAGGAATCTAAGAACATCAGGAAATACAGCGTGGGACATTGATAGCAGCAGCATGAACCAAGTCCCGACTGTAACGACTTGACAGATGTGGCATATGCAGGATGCACATGACCATTGTCACAAATGCTGCAGTGTCAGTACGACAGCGAAGAACTGGGAAAGTGTAAGGTGGCTGGACAATCGACAGCACATCCATTCAGTGTGATGATACGTAGCCATTAAAATAATCTTTGTAAAGACACTGTAATAATGCTTTTTTAATAAACATAATGGAAAGGGAGGATATAAAATTACCTATAGAGTATGACAGTAACTAACAAGAGCAAAACACCTAAAGTCATAAAAACCACCCAAATATTAATAATATTTGGGTATGGGGATTGAGGTTTTAAGTGGCATTTTTTCATCCTCCTATTTGTTAGTATTTTCCCAATTTACTTTAAATAAGCATGTATTAACCCCATGAATTAAAAACAATAATGTGCTTTGGATGAATTGTACATACCTACACAGATTCTATAGGCAGTAAATGTGGTCTTCTGAGAGGAATTACCCTTTGGCTCCAAATTGAAGTTCTAACACTTCGTATTCTCTTCTCAGGGGACCTTCCCCTAAACTAAGGCCAATGTTAGTGCATGTGGTGCATGTGTGTGTGTGTTGTGTAGTGAGGCGACTTCTCTTAAAGAAGCACACATTTCTGGGGCGGCATTTCTATGGACTGGTTTGAAAGGCACTCATAATTCATTCAAGGTGTTTTTGAAATTGTTTAAATGTCTAAGACAAATTATGGCAGCTATTAGGGTCCCACGTGGATTAATAACAAGCCAAAGATAAAACTGTCTCAAAATTAACTTCTACCTTGACAAGTTTTATTATTTTTTAAAGGAATATATGGTATTCTGGGGCACCTGGGTGGCTCAGTCGTTAAGTGTCTGCCTTCGACTCAGGTCATGGTCCCAGGGTCCTGGGATGGAGCCCCGCATCGGGCTTCCTGCTCCACGGGAAGCCTGCTTCTCCCTCTCTCACTCCCCCTGCTTGTGTTCCTGCTCTTGCTGTCTCTCTCTGCCAAATAAATAAAATCTTAAGAAATATATATATATGGGGCACCTGGGTGGCTCAGTCGTTAAGCGTCTGCCTTCGGCTCAGGTCGTGATCCCAGGGTCCTGGGATCGAGCCCCGCATCGGGTTCCCTGCTCGGCGGGAAGCCTGCTTCTCCCTCTCCCACTCCCCCTGCTTGTGTTCCCTCTCTCGCTGTGTCTCTCTCTGTCAAATAAATAAATAAAATCTTAAAAAAATAAAATAAAATAAATATATATGGTATTCCACACAACACATTGGCATAGTTGTCACCATAACCGCTGAGGTGAAAACTATTATCACTCCACGTAAGGATGAGGCAGAAGCCTAGGCAAGATAAGATAAATTCACTCAGGGCCATGCAGCTAAGAAATGAAAAAAAGCAGGATCTGAACTGAGTGCTCTCTGACAACTGTATCTTTGACCATATCTTATATTGTCTGCGTAAGTCAGTAGTCCTCACAGACCATCTTTCTCTGTCAATGTTTGCTCTAGAACAATACCAGAGAAGTCAAGCCATGTTTGGGAACGCAGAGACACATGTTATCTACTGAAGTTTCTTATACTTGTCACTTCAGAAATCTAAATGAACCCTATCGTAGAAGCTACAGTTAAAGAAAATGATGATGTCATTATCTGATGGCTCTCCTTTGATTAAATCAGCTTTAAAATATTACCTCCTTGCACACGTAAAATTCACTCCATCCTTGTTTTGTCTCGAATCTGCTAATTTATTTAAGAGAGCTAATTGTATCTAACTCTAACATTTACTCTGAAAGACTTATGACCTGCTGCCGAAAAGGAAACACATTCTGATCTGGCAAAACTAAATGAAATAGAATAACGTTCTGGTTTAAAATTCACTTGCTTGACTTCTGTGGCTTTCTGACCTAAAAGAAAAAAAAAAGAAAAGAAAATTAATCTCTAACTATAATTTTTATAATTTAATAATTAGGAGGCACTTCCGTCACACTCATCCAGGAACCAGAGACATGGAAATCCTGGCCCCGGCAACACAAGCAAAGCCCCTGTGATCTCGATTCTCAAGTCCCCTGAATTCTTGGGTGGAGGAGGGATATAGTAATACAATTATGAGGGGGGCCCCTACAATATCTCTTACTAAAATTCAGAGGGAGAAAAATGTGTGCAGCTGGAGCATTAAAACTCTAAGCGATGGCTTTTGCAGAATGAGAAAATATGCTGGCACGAGACAAGGCAACAAGAAAAATCATGGACTAAATCTGAGTGCAAAATTCTATGGTGAAATGGATTTCATCACAAAACACCTTTCCAAATGAAGAGCTAAATTCTAGAGGCCTTGGAGAATCATTGCAATCCAGATGGGCTGACACTTCAGAGAAGAACCTACAGGGAATAATATTTCACAAAATAGAAATGAATGAAATCAGCTCATGGGTTTCTATTGGTTTTTAGCCTCTGCAAAATATTCTGTTTTCAGAAAACCTAAAGAAAGCAAGTCCAAAAAGATTTCTTTTTTGTTGTTTTCTGTTTAAGTGTCCAGACAAAACTAGTTCTTCCTGAGGAAGCAACAAAAATATAAAAATAGAGACTCAGGAAACATAAGTTGGGTCTTCACACAATAGTATTTAAAATATACCAATGGTAATTCGAATGTGTCCATCTAATCTTTGAACTGCCTGTATAGTCGTATATGATCTGTACGCTTTTGATGCATTATCTTATCTCAACTTCCCAACAATCCTGGGAGATTGCAGAACCTCATTAGGCCCATTTCACAGATGATGGAACTGACACAGACAGACCAAAGGACTTATCAAAGGACAAGTGCAAATGGCAGAATCTGAACTCGAACCCCCATGTCCTTGCCGTATATGAGCCCAGGACAAGCATGATGAGAGAGAGAGTTCGGCGGCCAGCCTGCTCAGATTCAAAATCTGAGCTCTGCTGAATTGGAGATGGTACTTAATCTCTCCGTGACTCAGTTTCTTTACCTATAAAGTGGAGACAAGGACAGGGCTGTCGTGAGGATAAAATGAGTTAATACATGCAAAGTGCCCGGCGCCCAGTAAGCACCATACTGGTGGCTACTATCATTAACTATGTACAGATATTTGGTTCCGCCTCCCCTTTTAAACATAAAAACGTTTTTATGAAATTATGTCTCTAATATTTATATCTGGATATCTCCAAACTCCCAACGTACTATGCAACATCATTAGCAAGTTAGCATCTGATCGCAAGCCAGCTCCTCAATTCTCTATGATCCTGATATCCCCCTGCTCCTGTTCACCATCCCTTCTGTTGGGTAATTGGTTGTAGTCATGCTCATAGTACTGCTCAGATGGAATGGGATCTGTTATCTTCCTGTTCACTGCTAGCGTAGACGCAGTCTTAGAACTGGAGCTGCCTGAATTACGCAAACTCATTCGGACCCAGAAGAGGCACTTTGTAAAATACTGTAGATTAAAAGAAAACATAAAAGATCCCACTTTTCTCCTGATTGCAACTTTTTATCTACTGTCACAAGTGCAACCTGGTTATTACTCCTTATTGCAGAGACCACATCATCTGAAAATATTTTGTATAAAGAATGAGGCCTTGCAGCACCTACCAGTTTGGCCGTCTTAATCACCCTGAATTTCAATTCCCAGAAATTGAGTGTTGGAAACAAAAAATTCCTTGGAGAGTTCATTGTCACTAGCTATTTCTGATGAATGGCCATTATTCTCTTTAAATTTTAATACATTCAGAGGAAATAGCCATACTGTATGAACTAATGAAATGTGCTACATGAACAAAATACTTTGAAAAAGCTGACGCTTAGAGTTTGCTTTTGGAATTATCATAACTTCATTTGAGGAGGTTTAAGATACAGATAATAATAGTTGTGCATGCATTAAGTATTAATGAGGTGCTGTGTGATGCTCCTAGCTTACAGCCAGTCAGTGAAAAGGCTCAATAAATGTTTATTCCTTCCCCTTCACTGCCCTGCGACCCCCCCAAAAAAAGGCCTGGTAAGAGCGGTCTCAGCCTCATCAACTCCTCTATCCCCCTCAAAGTGTGGTAGCTTGTTAGAAATGCCAAAGACCCCACTGCACTTCCACTGCCTCAGACTCTGCATTTTAAAATGATCCCAGGCAATTCCCAGGCACGTGAAAGTTTGAGAAGCCCAGGGTGGCCTCTCTGCAGGACCTTTATTTGCAAGTTTCTCTTTTACTGGAGGGGCCATTCAAGGAATGGACACTCTGCAGGTAAAGTCAAGATTAGGCTGAATTTGATAGTCAGTACTAGGATCCATGTCAGCAACCATTCTAGAACTAAAGACAGTCAGTTTCTCTCTGATTTGCACTACTGTCTCTTGTTATTTACTTATTAAAGCTTAAAAAAGCAGATGCGGCCTCACCTGCCACAACTCAGAACCATAAAAGAGTGAGTCATCCCACTTCCATGGTTGGAAGAGCCACGCTGCTCGGCGATTCATAGCTGGGTGAGCCCAGGATGAATGAAAGGCCCAGGCCAATCAGCCCTTGTGAAACTCGGCTCAGAAAGCAACCTCTAACGTCATGAACGCCTTGGCTGGAATTAAGAAGTTTCAAGAGATTCCAACACGAAAAGAAAAAAAGAAAAAAAAAGAGGAAAAGGAAAATAACTTAATGAATCACTCTAATTGTGGCAATACTCAATGCAGAAAAGAAAGTCTGAGTCTGTTTAATTGATACCATCAATTCAGAAAAATGATTTAGCAACTAAGAAAGTTGGAATGTCATCATTCAGGATAAATTACTCTCAAAGAGAGAAATGGGAATTGTAAGAGCCCATGTTATATCCCAGGAGAGTCAGTCACTATTATTGTACCAGCCCACTGGTCACTCTGTTTTTGGCCAGAAAATGTATTTTAAAATTGAATGTAATTCAATAGGCAACAATCGGGCGGCAACTATATACCTGAATGGTGGGGATTTCAAACATGGGGGTGATTCACGCTGTTTCCTCAGGAGCTTATGGTTACTCATGGTGTGTGTTGACGGCAAGCATCTATTTCAATCTTTTGAAAAAAAAAATTTATGCATAAATGCCCTACTTCAGTCAGCGGGGAAAGGGCAAAGCATCGAATATGGGGTTCAGAAAGCACTCGTCAGGTAATAGGGCCTTAAGCAGAAGTCCCCGATGATATCAAAAACAAAATATTAAATGCTTTAATTATCTCCTTGATATTTAAGGGTTTTCAGCCACTTTCACATAGGCTACTGGTGTGTATATGTTCTGGAACCCTACAAAGAAGGTAAGGAGGTGCTTTTCGTCCTAACTGAACAGAAAAGGCTCTGCAGCTCAGAGAGCTCAAATGAGTGAGTCATGCTTACATAGCTAGAACTGGCAGAAAAAAAGAATGTGAACTTGGGATTCCATAGCTCAATCCAGGTCTTTATCTACTATCCCATGCTAAGTGCTAAGTTGCCTACAAAGCATATCCACATTACCTTATTTCACTCTAATTTTGATCTTAAATTACCCCGTGGAGTGGAAAGCACCAGGGGTGATTGATCCTGATTTTCGGATGAGAAACTAACTTGTCAAGTGGCTCTTAGTAATGGGTCATCAGGACTGAAAAACCCAATCTTTGGGTTCCTAGCCTGGGGAGCTTTCCTCTGCTCCCTTGATCTGAGTATTCTCGGCAATTCATTTCCTCCTCTTCTTGGAAACCTGGCTTGACTATATTCCACAGCCTTCCCCGTAATTAGAGGTAGCCATTTGACTGAATTCTGGCCAATAGAATGGGTGTGCAAGGAATGCATGCCCCTCGTAAGGCTTGGCCTATGAAAGTATCCCACGCTCACTCCTGCAAACCTCTTTGCTCCTGGCTGGCTGGAAAGGTGAACAATGGCAAATGTGGAGGCCATGTGTTGGTGACAACAGAGCCGTAGTCAGCTGGGGTCCCTGAATGACCTCATGGAGCAAAGTCCCCTTTCCCTCCCACCTTACCATCAGCTTCAAACTGCCCTGGATAACCATGTGATTAAGAAATAAAACTTTTGTTCTGTTGAGTCATGACATGTTTGGGTCAATTTGTTCAAACGGTTAGGTTATCTTGGCTATGAAACGCAACCAGTCTCCCCGGATGCCAGCTCACTTGGGGTAGCAGCAGCAACAACGTGAGTCTTGCTCTGTTTCACAGAGGTGATCAAATCCTTCCCTGCCGTGATTGTTCAGAGTGCTCATAAATCATTGAGCCAAAATAATGTGGTGGAGACGAGCACCCAGGCACAGCCATTTGGAGGCAGTGTAGAGAAGTAGAGGAGATTAACTCTGTGAGCAATCCTCAGTCTGCGGCTCGCTCTGCATTCATTAGCTATGCAAACTCTGCCTGGTCCCTCAGTTTCTGAGTCTTGGTTTCCTCATCTATAAAAGGGTGATGATAAGCAACAAGAATGTGACGGTGAGTTTTAAGCCATGTCACAACTGAAGTGATATGCTTGGCACAGACCCTGGCCCGTAAAGGATACGTGGTAACCAGCAGGCATTATGAATATTTAGCACGTGCACTGTTGGGCTTCTCTGTCCCCACAACACAACCAGAGTTGCCGCGGAAGGTAATATGGGTAATTAGTAATAGAAAAGCAGAGATATGAGCTCTGCTTCATTTGGTATTCTAAAGAGGACACAGCTAACGAAGGGCAGTTAAGACAATGAAAAAGATACAGGTAGCCGCTCTTGATGCAAACAGGGCAGTTAGTGAAATGAACTGAAGCATATTTGTCTCCAGCACTACAGGGTTTTATTCATAATCCTAGGTCAACCTGTCAAGTAAATCTATTTATCAGCAGAATGCCTTAGTCATGCAATTGTAGCAGGCTCTAGATTGGATTCTACTAATAGTCTACATAAACAAAGCAGCATGTAACTCAAGATAAGGACATTATTATGCCTCTCAAAGGCTTTAAGAGAACTCCAGAGGGTTAGCAAGAATTACAATTCCTTCTCCATCGGTCACTGGCTTTAAAGATAGGGCCATAATGTTTGCTCTATGACTGACTGCAGGCTTATTTCTCTCATTACTTTCTTTGCCTAGTCATTTTGAAACTACTTTGGAAAGTTTCCATTTACCATAGCGCTTAGTGAATATAAAACACAGACACACATATTTGGACACCACGTGTTACCATCGCTTCAAACCTGATCGACCCCTCACGAAAATAAAATGCGCCCATATAAAACTATAGCCAAGCAGTATGCTATTTTCAAATTCCATGGCATTCCAAATTCTCATTATTCTCTTATTTGGCACCGCATTTGAAAGATGACAATCATGGAGCGTCTGGGCGGCTCAGTTGTTTGAGCGGCTGGCTCTTGATTTCTGCTTCTGTCATGAGCTCAGGACTGTGGGACTGAGCCCCTCATGGGGCTCTGTGCTCAGCAGGGAGTCTGCTTGAGGATTCTCTCTCTCTCTCTCTCTCTCTCTCTCTCTCTCGCTCTCGCTCTCCTTCTGCCCCTCCCCCACTCAAGTGCACTCTCTAAAATAAATAAATAAATCTTTAAAAAAAAGACAATCACTAAATCCAAGTGTATCTAGTTACATTATATGTTACCAGTTAAGTTCATTCACACTGACAGCAAGTACATTCTTCCTGGGATTATCAAACCATCGGGAGCTGCCTTTTCTGCAGACATAATAAAAGGGAATGATTAGACCTGAAAGAATCCTCAAAGAGCTGTTGTTGTGATTTTTACCATGCTTCGCAGCCACATCCCTTGTAGGAATTATAGCATTCAAGCTGACACCAGGCAGACTGTGAGTGCATTCTCTGGGGCAACACTGACAAAATGCCCATTGTCCCCGAGCAGAGCCAACAAGGGCCACTGGCCAAAGACTGGGTGCACCTGCCTCTGAGTTGTCTTGTTTCCATCCCCTCTTCTCCAGACTCATGGCCACCGCTCTTTAACACCTCTTGCAAATCTCCCCTTTTCACAAAGAGCCCAGGCCTCAAAGTCGGAATCATCGGCAGGTGAGGGTAACTATTGTTTTATTTCTATAGTATTGGATCCTATGGTTAAACTTCTATTTATGAAAAGCGCTACTAGTTTTCCACTAAGGGAGTTGTGTTAAGTATTGATAGAGATACATATAGATATATATTCTTTATAGATATATTTAAGTAAAAAATAAGTCTATTTAGGGCGCCTGGCTGGCTCAGTTGGTTAAGTGTCTGCCTTTGGTTCAGGTCATGATCCCAGGTCCTGTGATCAAGTCCTGCATGGGGCTCCCTGCTCTGCAGGGAGTCTGCTTCTCCCTCTACTCCTCCTCTGTGCTGGTGTGCTCTCTTTCTCTCTCACGCTCTCTCTCAAATAAATAAATAAAATCTTAAAAAAAAAAAAAAGTCCATTTAAAGAAAAATATTAGGAAATTATATTCAAAAATCATGAAGATGTAAGCTAATGGCTAAAGTTAGGAAATGCCATTTAAAAGCAACATGAGGCTCCAAATGGGTTGCAGGGTTGTGGTTTCTGCTTTCCTGTAGGCACCTGGTACACGCGGGTGCTATGTTCATTAAAAAACAATACAATAAAACATCTGCAAAGAGGAGTCGGAGAGGCCTCTGGGAGCCTCTGCTTTCCGTTTAACATACACAATTAGCAGTTTTAGGAAGCAGCCTTTGGGAGATGAGTGAGTCCTGCAGTGTACCCTCTCGGTTTCTTTTTCAGCGGGAACACGGTGTCTGGAAGGCAAGCCGCATCTGCCCCGGCTCACGCGCCACAGGGCATGGCCTCCGAGGGCGACGGCGGCCACGGCCTCCGAGGGCCACGGCGGCCACGGCCTGTCTTCAAGGGCGGGCATTCCGCAAGAAATGGCAACTGCCTTGTCCAAGGAAAATCTGCTTTTTCTCCGCTGTATTGAATGTGGAGCAAATGTTTTAAGTGGTCAAAAATAACAGGTTTGGTCGTTATGGTTGTTTTCTTTTCTCTCTAAAATGGCTCCATGGACGGCAAGGGCAGTGCACGTATCACTTGCTCAGACAAGTTGCAAATGACAACTTCACGTCTACCCCTGTGTCCTCACTCCTTCTGGAGCCTCAGCCCCCCGTCCCGGGATCCCGCTCTCATCAGGAAGGGATTGGGCTCACAGGCAAATACACAGGACACCAGGTGCCCAGCTCTGGAAAAGAAAAGAAAGAGTTTTCTTCTCTCTTTTTCCATAGTCGTGGGGAGGTTAAAATAGAACAAAACAGTCTCAGTTTTCAACAAAAATTAGTTCTGCCCGCCATAGGAGGACTTGTGAACCAGATGCCACTTCTCAATGGTTTAAGAAACATGTGACCTGGAGAATCACCTCAATTTTGTCACCTGTAAAGTGGGGTTCTCTTATCTGACCTGAACATCAAAGGGGTATTGTAAGAAACATTTAGATGATATCTTCAAAATGCTTATGGTTCTCAGGGGGAAAAAATGGTGTATGGGGTGAGACTATAAAATGAAGCATCCAGAAATGAATGAAAACAAACAAACAACCACTTGTCTCTAACCTTTTCCTAGGAAACTATATATAAGATTTCATCCACCTGGTAGCCAAGCCCCTTTACAGCCTATCATGATACTCAGTGATATTATCTCCTGCTAATTATTCCCTTACGCCTCCAGGCCACAGCCAAAAAGGTCAAACAAAACAATAACAAGAACAAAAAAACTCTGCACTTTTCCACTACAGGCTTTCTCATCTCTGTGTTTGCTTATGCTGTTCCTGTTCTCTGGAACATCCTCCTTACCCCCTGCCAGGGAAGTCTTTGCTATTTCTCTTTCCTCTGAAGTACATCTAGAGTATATCCACATTTCTTGTCAGCATTTATTATACTAATCTTACTGTATAGCTGTGTATCAGAACCACCTAGCAGATAGACTACTGATGGCTTAGCCCCAGCCTTAGCAATTCTGTTTAATGTGTGCAGAGTATAGCCTGGAACTTGGAGGATTTTAGAATCTCTCCAGAAGATTTTGGCATATAGTGAAGTTTGAGAACCATTGCTATACATACTTACAGTCTTCTCTAGGCCTCTGCTATTGGACGGTGAGTTTCTTACATTTGCTCACCTTTGTACAGATAGATGGCAAGCCTCCATTTCAACGTTCTGAATGGATCCGGGCCTGGGCTTGCTAAAGCCTACCCTGGTCTCGGTTCAGGACCCCTACATTTCTGACGGATTTTTGGTCTGATTCTATGATATTATTGTGCAGGTTATCAGAAAAAGACCACCAGGAATAGGAAGGCGTCACAGTTCACCCAGGCTGTGGACTGCTTCTACATCTAGGAAATATATCATGCAGGCTATTTTAGGTTCTTTTTTTTTTTTTTTTTTTAAAGATTTTATTTATTTATTTGACAGAGAGAGACACAGCGAGAGAGGGAACACAAGCAGTGGGAGTGGGAGAGGGAGAGCAGGCTTCCCCCTGAGGAGGGAGCCCGATGCGGGACTCGATCCCAGGACCCTGGGATCATGACCTGAGCAGAAGGCAGACGCTTAACGACTGAGCCGCCCAGCCGCCCTATTTTAGGTTCTTAATTAGACATGGAAAAAATAGCCATCTGATGCCATGAAGTAAGGACACTACAGACTTTTTCTCCAATATCCACATGATATAATTTGCCTCTAATAAACTAAATGCCACCCATGAGATGAACTGTTGTTTTCAGTATGGTGGCCTTCAGTATGGCCATGCATAACTATTTCATGGCACGCATATGGGTATAGTCTGTTCTCAAAAACAAACAGCTCAGAGTGGGTTATGTTATAACTCGTAGTCAAATCTAACACCTGACCCTGAGTGGTAATCCGATAAATGATTTAAGGGTCTAAAACACCCAGCACGATCAAGAGTTCTCAAAATCTCTGCTGGACTCCCGGTTATCTTACTGTTGTTTAAAGGACACTGTCAGCTTTCTTCTCTCTGAGTTCTTCTTTCTGACAGTTTACATGTTTTGTTTAATACTCCATCTCTCTCAGCCTCCCAGAGGCTTAAATCAGTGAGAAATGGCATGTCAGTTTCTCCTAAAATATTATTAATGACAGACCAATTTCTGCAACATCTGAACTCACATGAATATCCAAGCCCATCTTTGAGAATATTTCAAATCAATCTTTCCACCGTCTTTGTTACTCTGCCTGAAGAAAAATGACAGGAATTCTAGATTTCATGGAGAAACTGCCCAGACATAGACTGTGGCTAGCACAAGTCGGCTGAACTGAATGTCAAGGGAGATGCAAGTCATTTTCCTTTCATTAGTTCTCATTAATATCTTTTTCTTAGCTCATTTTTCCCTTTCCCACCTATATCTGTTCTTTTTTTTTCTTTTATCCACTCTTTTAGGCATTTTTGTTCTCTCTTCCGTAGTCTATTCCCTGACATCTCATTCATTTTTTTTTTTAAATCTCACAAGCTCAGCCTCTGGTTTTGGGGTGACCTCTCCTTATGTATGACTTTACGGGGGATGTTGTCATCCCTTCACCTCCCCGACCCTGGCCATGTCCTGCACTCATGGCAGTGGAAACGGCAACTCCCTCCAGAAAGAGATTCCAGCACATTCCAGATGCAGGCTAATGCCAAAATAAAAATGTGCATGCAGATGGACAAGAACTGGGAAGGGAAGAACCCAGAAAAAAATGAAAATATTTTTTAGCATGGTGAAATTTCAGGAGATGCTTTGTTTACGTCCCTTAGTGTTGTGATAACTTTGTTATGGCAGTATTTTATAGCAGAAATTTAAACTTTCAAATAAAAAAGGATGCACTTTTTAAAAAGTTGACTTCAAGTCTCTAAAACGTCTATGAGTTGTTGGGGAAAAAAATGTGGGGTTGAGGGATGGGTAATTCAAAGAAGGAGACAGAAAATAATGAGTATCTTTGTGGAGGAATCCTTAGTACGGACGTAGGAAACTCGCCCATCCTCCTTGTGCACACTTGACTCTGTGAACTAACCCATTCCTACACGTTCTTTCCCCCAAGGACCATCTCTTTTATTCTCGAAGGATTTGAGCTGACGCTGTTCTCCTAACCCTCTGAAGCCCTGCATTTAGTTCCCCAGCTCTTCTGTGCTATTCCTTCTGCTTCTGTCTTCTACCCCACTTCACAGCTGTGCAGTGATATCGAACACTTCCCGGCAGCATATGCTCGTAGGAGCAGATGCCCAAGCAGTGAAGCCTGTGGGAAATGAAGAGGACCCCATGAAGGGTTGGGCTCTGCCTCACAGGGCCAAGCTGTCCTTCCTCCCTGGTCCCAGGGACAGGGCAGGTCCAGATAATCACACTGGTATTATCATTTTCTCATCTATTAAATTGCTATTTTTTTTTTGAGAATTCATTGAGATGTTACATATTAAAGGGCCTAACCATAGTAAATTTTCAATATATATTAATTTTTATTACACACTCCCTTCTAAGTTAGGCTTCCAGGCTGAACCAACGGGTACAAAAGTTGGGGGCAATTTTCCACTGACATCAAGTTTAGGCAAAAAGTCACTTCTATAACCCGTTTGAAGGTCTGCTCATTCTCCCCACTCAGATGAGCTCCAGAGAGAAGAAAATAAATGAAAGATCTCTGTGGGGTGTATGATGACACTTTGTTCATTCATTCACTTAACAAATATTTACTGAGCATTGACTATATGTTAGACTATCTTCTTGGTGTCTAAGATACAACATTGATAAAGCAAATTTCCTGGCCCCATGGAAATTGAGAGTAGCAGAGAAGACAAATACTAAACAAGTGAATAGACACACACACACACACACACATAATATGCTCATGTATAATATGTCAGGGGGTGAATGCTATGATGAATGCTATGGAGAAAAACAATCTGGGGTCAGAATGATAGAGAGTGCGGGCAGGGGAGTGACTGCATATTGCAGATGGTTGCTCAGAGGAAGCTTCTCTAATAAGGTGACATTGAGTAGAGCCTTCTCTGGGGACCTCCTAGGAAATTGTTCTTCAGTAAAACAAACACATCTCACACATACGGATTCTCAGTATTGTCAGGACTGACAAAATGACTGGACTAAGTCATTTTTATCATACCCCTTCTCTACATGAAAAAATGATTTTCAGTGATAATTATGATATGGGACAAATATATTTATGTCATGTAAATATGCATTAAAATATGCACCGACCAAACAAAACCATGTACTCTGAAGTATCCAAATGTTAAAATCAAACCAACAAACAAAAACCACAAGTGGTCACAGAAGATAAAAGAATTAATGTAACTCGAGATCTATTCCTTTTTATGATCATTGTTTTCCACTGTTAATTCTAAATCTACAATTTAAGTGCAAGAATACATGATACCATGGGGACTGGGGACACAAGCTCTTCCTGAAGCAAGGGAAGGATCCCAGATCTGTTAAGTCCTTTTTATTAAGTGGACACCTGATGCCATGGGTGCTAGTCAGCATATTGGGACTTCTCCAAATGAACATCCATATATAATTCAACATTTATCAGATAACAATAATAATGTGCTAATTTGGAGTTTGCATATATTATTAACATTTAACAGTAACCACAGCAACACGTATTTTTGGGAGGAAAGAGCATTTTATCATTGACATTGTTTAGATGTGCCAGTGTTTAGTGATAATAAGAAGCAGAACCACTCAGTGAGTTTTATGACAGTTTTAAATCCCCTGTGCACCTGCTTAATGCCTGCCCCCAGGGTATGCTACTCCCCCTGTCCCACCCTAGACATGCCACTGATGGGGTAAGCTGAGTGACCCTCTCTCCTCACTTCCAGATCTAAGTGTGACCCTGCCTTCTAAGTATGTTTCACACTCTCCTTCATGGACCCCTTACAGGCTCTGGAATACAACAGCCAGTATCTTGGAAATAAAGTGAAATGACACAGTTGCTGAGGCTCAACAAAAAAGCCTATTTGATACCCATAGAAATGGAGCCCCCCAGCCTTCATGTTTGTTAGAAAGAGCATTAACTCACTCTTGAGAGCAAATAACAGATATTGACTGAATATTTATAATGTGTAAGATGGCAAGCTAGGCAGTGAACAGGGGTTTGTGAAGTTATGAGACATGGTCTTGGGACTTAAGACATAGCTTGGACACAGCTTAGAAAAGGCAAAAACCATACAGCAAATAAATTTAAGAGATAGAAGCTTATTAAAAAGGAGGGGTTACTTTAATTAGGGGTGGTCAAGGCAAATGTTTGACCCAAGCCTCAAAAGGATGTATGAGGGCTGCCTGGATGGCTCAGTCAGTTGAATGGATGACTCTTGATTTTGGTTAGGTCTTGGTCTCAGGGTCCTGAGATTGAGCCCATGTCATGCTCAACGGAAAGATTGCTTGTCCCTCTCCCTGCCCCTCTGCCACTCTGTGCTCTCTCTCTCTCTCTCTCAATCTATCTATCTAAAAGAAAGAAATAAAATCTTTTTAAAACAAAGGATGCAATGACATTGGATGAGTAAAAGGAAGAGGAGGGAGGAAGTCTTCAGTGGAGACTACATCAGGGGTGTAGAAAATGCAGTGTGTTAAACAGTCAAGCAACAGTTTGGACGATGTCCAACATGAACATTGAGATGCACCATGGAATATATTAAGGGAAATAGAATGGGGCCATGGGTGGCCTTGAAAGGCAGGTAAAGGAGTTTGACCTTATTGACAGCCGAGGGTCACCACATGCTTTAAGCAAGGGGGTAACCAAATCAAAGTGGTATTTCAGGAAAATTAACCTGGTGGTAATATGAAGTAATATGAAGGACTGAGGTAAAGAAAGGGGGTAAAGAAGGAGCAAATTTGGATACAGGCATAGAAGTGATAAAAAAGAATTTGAGGAAATTCTCCTTCAAATATAATGGAATGTATGACATTAGACAAATGGTCAAACATCACAAAATTAAAACTCAGAGTTTGGATTAAATTTTAATTTGGGGAACATGAAGATATGGCTCTGGGGAAAATATACAATTGGCACCTAGTCAAATTCCCTTATATTTGCTGACATAGTATTCGGAGCTAAAGATTCTGAGCTACATTCCCAAAGGAACAATTTAGAGAAGTCAGAGGGGCAAAGAGTTCTCTTTGAACGGTAGAGCTCTAATGTTAGTTTCTCCACAAAAGCCAGTAGAAGCTTTCCATCCTCAAACACAAGCAAACAAACAAAAGAATCACTTGCATGCAATTCCAATAGAATTCCATCTGGTGGTTGGCCCCAATTGGGACAGCCTGGCCTTAAGTCAGACGATACAATATGAAAACCTTCAGAAATGTAAGATCTACCTTCTACTTCTAATTCTTTTCTTGGAAACATAAGTAGCTTCAATTATAAACACTAAAAAAAAAAAAAAAAAAGAACAAAATTAATCCTCAGAATGAGCTCTATTTCAGGGCTGCACTTAATGTGTGATCTCTCCTGCGCTATTTAATTCACCTCTCCTCTTTAAATAAAGCTCCCTACAAAAAATCTTCAGCTCTTCAAAAGAGAAAAATGCCTCACTCTTATCTGTGAGTTGTCTTAAGGGAGAGATGCAAGTTTAAAAGAGTCTAGATAGACAGTATATTGGTCTTTATTATAAATAATTTTCTGAATTTAAGGCATGGTCCATATCACAAATTTCATGTCCATCCTTCAAGTCACTCAAATTCAAAATAATATAATTGAAATATTTTGCATCAAGCATCAAAGTCCTTGTGCTACATATGTTTGTTTGTTTTTTTTTAGTAGACATGAGCGTCTGTATGAGGGTTTCTCTTGGGAGAAAAAAGACCCCACATCCTAGGAGGTGAGAGCAGGATTCTGATCTTCTGGTGAAGGGAGAGGCGGAAACAGACTGGATATTCAATCTCCTTTTATGACTCAGTTTACCAAAATCCTTGCACTTTGAGAAACAGGAAGAACATCCATTTTGAGAGCCACAGGTGAAGTAATTTTTCCCAAAATTTTTCAAGATTTGGTTTCAGTTTCTAAAACTGGAGATTTCAATTTCCACTGAAACGTAAAGAAGCCCTTTTAATTTCCTGGGGAAAGGGAGAGAGAGTCAGGAGTGGAAAAGGCCAGCAGCCCTGTACACTGTGTCTACAAGGTGGCAGAGAGAGAGGGGTTTTCACTGTGAAATCAACATCGTTCACTGCCTGATTCAATCTCTATCAGGATGGTTTTCACACTTACAAAAACCCATCTTTCTAAACATCATGAATAATGGATGGAGATTTCTGAAACCCCTTCCTTTCCCTCCACAATTTAAATCAAGCTCTTTCAAAGCCAACTTACTACATCTTGATGGAAACCTGAAAAGGTTATAAATAGTAAAAGTTGAAAATTTTCCACAAAGGTAGGTAGATGAAAAAAAAATCCTGATACCATACACAGGCAAGATGTACTCAGCAGCTCATTAACAACACTGTCTTCCTTCATCACCGTGCTGATGTCATGAAAGAACACAAGGAACAAAGAGGGGTCGGGGCACCACTGCGCTTGCCTCCAAGCTGAAACCTCTACATTATCCTGCTTCCCCCAAACCAGGCGTATGATGCTGTTTTCTTGAAGCTAAACTTGGCCCAGGGAAGCTGTATGTAACTTGAATTCTTAATACAGTCTCCCTCTGACCCTGGCCATTGTTTGAATGCTGCACGCTCTGTGCGCTCTAGAGGATTGAAGCTTACACCTGTAAACTGTTCGCTGAGTACAAATTTCCAAGCTGGAGGAATTGTTTTTTCTCTCGCTTCGAATTCCTCTAGGTTTCATGGGAAACTCTTGTCAATGTCACAAACACCAGATCTTTACAGAAAAAGCTGTAAGAATATGAAAAGGATACTTCAGGCTGGGGCAATGGAAGGGATACTTCATGGATGAGGTGGAGAAGGCTTAAGAATAATAATGTTATTTGGATGGTGTTAAATTTCTAAAGGACCCTCAGAAACCTGTACCATCTGATCTGCAGAAGAGCCCTGTGAGGCTGTTCCACCTCTCAGGGAGTCCCCAGTGAGTTTCATGCAATAAATACGTATTGAGCAACCAGTATGTACCAGGTGCTGCTATGCCCACAATAGTCAAGGCCTCTGCTCCCATGGAGCTCAGGGCTGAGAGTGAGAGACAGATAATAAACATCAAACACAAATAAATCACCTAGATAACTTAAGATAGTGAGAGAAGCCATGAAGAAAATCCATGAGGGCCATATGTTAGAGATGAGGAGGCTGTTCTTAGGGGTGACACTCAAGCTGAGAACTGAAAGAGGTGAGTAGCAACCGATGGGGTGATCTGAGGGGGGGGCTGTGTCAAGCAGAAGGAAGTGCACGTTCAGCAACTTTGAAGTAGGGACCTGCGTGCCATGTCCTACAAACAGCAAGAAGGCCAGCATGACTGATGGGAGCTATCCTACTTGGAAGTACATGACCATGCATAAAGAAACAAGATGGAGGAAGAGAAGGAAATAGGGCTCATATTTGTTGAGTGTTTACTACGGGCCAGGCTTTGAGCCAAGTTCACAGTAATAAGTGGTGGGGGCTGGGACTCACACCAGATTCCCTGAGTCCAAATTCCGTATGTCTTATACTATGCCATGCTGCCTGGCCCACACCCTGCCATCTGGAAGGCCAGCTGCAGTTCACCCAGGTAGAAATGGGGAGGAGAAGGAAAAATAATATTCTGAATCCCACACAAGATACTTTTTACCTGCTGGCCTATGTCCTGAGTGGTTTTCTAGGAGGGGCAAATTTTGGCCCAAATTTTAAAAGTTGCAATTTCTCTAAATGCAAAGGAACATTGTCTTCACTTCCTATCTTTGGCGGCCTCTGGTCTAAAGAATCAGCTGACTATCTCTACACTCTGAGGCAAATTCAAGCACTGAAGATAGAATATAGTTATCAGATGAAACTAAAAAGGTGACTGGAAAAGAAAAAAAATAAAGCATATTTAATGCATCTAGGAAATGAATCCAAATGGATCTTGATTAGTGTTGCAAGGAGAATGCAATATAAGTTCTTTCCACCACCTTCCTTTAAGCAAGCTTGAATACTCTCTCTGACACTGCTTTTACCTGAGCTCAAATTGATTTAGAAACCTGTCATACTGAATTAGCAAAAGAAGATAGTAATTCAGAGGGGTGCCAATGTGGCATTATTGAAAAAGGTTTCCTCTGCAAGATTATTTGGGGACAATAACTCACTTTCATCACCATGGGTCAGTATGAGCCTTTCTGTGACCTTTCTGTGGCTTTTGGATTTAACCTTTTAGAAAGCCCACCATATAGATGAGAAGTGCACAGAGAACACCTGCACTCACCAACCAGAGAATGAGGACAGATGCGAGAGCAAGAGCACATCCACGTGTTGGCTCCATTCTGGTCACTTGGCATGGACCAACACAGACCCTGTGGCAGCCTGGCAGAACAGCTGGGTTTCAGAAGACCCTTAACCTTGACATCCAACTCAAAGGTCAGGAGAATTAGGAATAAATAGCACAGACATGTAAAATAAAATACTCTCCCTCATGATCTTAATGATGGGCCATCTCTTCGGAGAAGCCTTCCACAACCATCCTATCTCCCCCTGCTTCATCACTCCCTGTCTTGTTACCCTCATAATTTTCTTTTTCTTTATTAAGATGAAACAAGTTTTGAAATCACTCAATTAATTTTCATTACTTGCCTGGCTACTTCCATCCCTCCCATCCCAGAACATGATCTCCATGAGAAGTAGAATTTTAACCATCCTCCACCAGCCCCTAGGAACAATGCCTGGAGTAGGCACTCAATAAATATGAACTGAAGACTTTGGACTTGACAAAAATCTCATTATATAAGAGCAGAGGCTATTCTGTGTGCAAGCGTGTTGTTTTACCAGCTGTAACAGTGAAGCCTACGCAAGCAAGAATCCAGGCAGTCACCATGAACCGTCTGCTGACGAGAGACTGGCTGTATGTCTACCGGTTACTTGGTGGAAAGAACCTTAGCTGTGGAAGAGCTGAAGGGCAATTTTGGTACTCCACACTAAAGTAAGCATACTCCTGAGTAAGCTCAAGAAAAATGTCATCCAACTCTTCAGCACCTACTTCTTTATTTTTGTTTTTGTTTTGTTTTTTTAATTTTTATTGTTATGTTAATCACCATACAT
>NC_138369.1:65637114-65658041 GCF_054177405.1 Leptonychotes weddellii
AGTTTGTTTCCTGAGATTAAGAATTCCTCATATCAGTGAGGTCATATGATACACGTCTTTCTCTGATTGACTTACTTCGCTCAGCATAACACCCTCCAGTTCCATCCACATCATTGCAAATGGCAAGATCTCATTCCTTTTGATGGCTGCATAATATTCCATTGTATATATACACCACATCTTCTTTATCCATTCATCTGTCGATGGACATCTTGGCTCTTTCCACAGTTTGGCTATTGTGGACATTGCTGCTATAAACATTGGGGTGCATGTGCCCCTTCGGATCACTACATTTGTATCTTTGTTTCCCAGAGTCTTTTTAAAACGTAAATAAATATTCTGTCATTTGTTTTCCCTCTTCTTGTACATATGTGAGTATGCATGTGTGAATGTGTGCATGTGTGTCTGTGTATGCACATGCATGTGTGTGGTATGTGTATACGTCTATGTATACATATACATGGGCATTAGGTGCACAAGTGAATATCTATGTATATTTGGCTTTAATTATTTGAGGGTTCATTGCAGACATTGATGTACTTCATCCCTAAATACTTGAGCATAAATCTCCTTAGACCAAGAATAGTTGCCTCTACTGCAATTATCACACTCAGGAAATGTAAAATTTATAACTATACAGTTTTCTAATAAGCAGTTGGTTTTCAAATCCCTTAAATGTCCCCAAATGTCCCTTATAACTTCTTATTTTTGATCTGGGGTCCAATCGAGTATCATGCATTATATTTAGTTGTCATCTTTCTTGAGTCTCCTTTAATCTAGGATGGTTCCCCAACCATGTTTATTTGTTTATTTTTGGCCCTTTACAACACTGACATTTTTGTAGTGTTCTGGCCCAGCTGTTTTACAGAATTTCCTTTCATTTTAAATCATCTGATTTTTTCCTCTAATTATATCCAGGTTATATCCGTTCTAAGTACCTAACATGACCAATATAAAGTAGATATGAAATACTTATGGTTCCCAAAAGGAATATTTAGGTTGAAATACCTAACCAATGAAGAATAAGAACACTTTTGGCATAGGTATCAGGTCTTACCTGATAGAAGAGTCTCCTCCATCTGTTAAAAGCCTCATCAGTGCAATCAAGTTAGTGCTTCCCACATATCAGTCACTCACATACCACCTTCAAGAATTTTGTTATATCCAGGTTTGACTTGTGTTAGCCTTTATGCAACCCCTTACTTTAATTCAATCTATTTATTTAAACTATCATCCTAAGAAATAATATCCATAAAAACGGTTTTGCTATGCTTGCTATATTTTTCTAATACCTATCAAAGTACACAAAAATATCCAAAGCAAATTTATGCACATCTAAAATGATTTCCCATACCAAAGTGGGCTTCTTGGGGAAATACTGAGTGGAGTATGGTCATACTGCTGTGTGTGTCGTGCATGTGTGTGTAGACAGAGTTGGCATAAAAGGCCTTCTCAAGAACTAAGGAAACAAGAAGGTGCCAAGGTTGTCAGGGCAAGCCAGGGCCAACATCCAAACAAATGACAAGTCCTGCAATGCCCGAGAGGCACAGCTGCTATCTCTAGTCCCCTGACAGCAGATTGATTGCTTCTCTATTCATTTCCCAGGCCCTCAATAGGCAAGATGGAAAACAGGGCTCAGGAAAATGCTACTCAAGCAAACTCAGACACTGATGGAAGGAATCACTGTGTCCTCCAGAAGATCACTCTTTGTGGCCTGTAACATACACCTATTGGATCACAGAATTCCTGATGTTTCATACCCCTCTACATCTGCCAGAAGGAGACAGAGGCCAGGGATGCTGGGTGGGTTGTCCAAGGTCACACTGCTAGTCGGTGGCAAACCAGGAACTTCATCTACAACTTCAGATCCCCAGGGCCAGTTCATTCCATACCTCATGCTGAGGCCTGAACCTATATAGTTTTTTTTAAATATATAAAACCATACATATATACACCATTACACATATAAAACCATATTTGTACACACACACATATAATCACATACATATACATATATATAAACACACACACACACACACAACCACATTCTGGCTTCCTGAATCCCTCCTAAATGCTCTTTTAATCACAAATGTTCCCAGCCCCCAAGAGAAGGGCATTCTTTGAACCTCACTTCTGTCAGCTTGGCTACTCACCAAACAATTATCTTTCTCTGTGTCCCTTCATATGTGAAACATGTAGCCTAGGCCAGCCCACACTCAAATGCTTCTAGTAGTTCTACCCATCCTAATTTTGGCAAATGTACAATCCTACTCAAAAAACTGAGCATCGGACCTCCAGAAAAGTATTCTAGGGCTAGACCTCCCACCTCCTTTCTACCTCAGGTCAAAGCTTTGTGGAGCAGAAGGCCTGGGTGGCTCAGGGACAGGTTCGAACAGCCTACACCTGTCCTGGCAGTTGGTAGATACCCAGCTATCCATCAGCCCAGGATGCTCTCAGGGACTCTCACTTTTCTTTCATCCCAACACGCAATTGGTTACTAAGTTCTGTGGCGTCTGTCTCCCTAGAGTCTGTCTCTTCCATTCGCTCTTCTCCTTCCCTACCGATACACCTTGGTGCAGGCCCTCATCTTCCTCCCCTACACTGTTACAAGGTCTCTCCCCTTGCCTGCCCACCAAGCCACCCTTTACACCAGTGACTCGCACAGTGTGGTCCAGGGACTCCTGGGGGTCCCTGAGACCCTTACATTAAGACGAGACTCTTTCCATGATACTGTAGACATGATTTGGCTGTAGATATGATATAGACTATTTCCATAACACTACATATATAATATTAAAGATGTGATTTGCCTTTTCTACGCTTATTCTATCATAAGTATACGGGGTAGTTTTCCAAAGGTTTTCTGACATGGGATATCACGACAGAGTGAATCCAGAAGCAGATATGAGAATCAGACTGTCTTCTATTAAGCCAGATGTTAGAGATGTACAGAAATGTATAAAGATGTCACTCTTCTCACTGAATTTTCATTCTGGAAAATAAATTATTTTTCATAAAAATGTGTTTTTATGTTAATATGTAATGGGTTTATTATTGCTATTTTAATGAATTAGTAATCATTTTGTTAATATCTCAGTTTTAATTTCTAATATGGGAAATAAGGATAATATAATCCACATAAACAAAACTGCTTGGGATCCTCCATACAGTAAACCCCTCATTCATGATAGCCCTGCTTCCCTGTTCCTATCCTAATTCATATTAGGTTCTCCAGGTCTCCTGCCCCTCCTCTCTCTGTCAGGTGCAGTATCAGTTTGGTCTTTCCCTCAATCCATCCAGGGTCTCTAAAGCCCCTTTGAAGCCATTCTCACCAACTCACAGCCCAAGCAAATATGACTCTTTTCTCTGTGACCTCACTGCTCCCAGCACATACATGTCGCACTCTGCCTGTAACACTTTCTTTATGAGCTCAGCTTTCCATAGATCTCTCTCTCCCTCCTATGTCCACACGTTCTCAGAGGTCCAAGACAGAATCTCACAATCTATATCTTTGTATCCCGGGTCCCTGGAATAAATGTGTATTTGTTAAATGACCTGAACACAGGGGAAATGGAATAAATGCGACAGTGGATTTCTAAACATCAGACATGGGGAAAGAAAGTGAATGAGAAAGGGTGGGGTCAAAGAATTTCATATGTCCAAGTTGGAGAGGGGTCTGCATAAAGCAGTGATTTTTAAAATCACTAGGCACAAGGATTACTTAAGGAGCTTATTAAAAATGCAGTTTCTCAGCTTCACAGACGCAGCTATTCTGACTTTGCTGGTTTGGGGCAGGGCCTAGAACTCCTCACTTCAACAAAACACAGGCTATTCTGATGAAGGGGGTTCTCGGAACACACTTTATGACCCATTAGCAAAAATAATACAGCGGAGGGGAGGGCCGCTCAGGGCAGCAGTTACTAGATTAGGCTGGGCTGAATCACCTGAGGTAGGGAGAGCAAGGAAGACTTGATGAAAAGGCAGTTTCCTGAGTCTTCAGACTCAGAATCAGAGGTACATCCAGTGAGGCTTAGAGTCGGAAAACTTTACTCCCATGGTTTAAGTGCTTAGTCATAAGAATCCGGAGCCGGGGTATTAACTTCTTTTCTTCTTCCAATCATCTCTACTCATCCCCGAACCTCCCATCTATGAAGCAGAGACCATATGGTGCCCCCGGATGTAAATGGTAAATACTCATAAGGAAAGGCCCTTTGGAGGGTCATATAAATGGATCCTAAATGGATGGGGAGCTTTTGGGAAAATACTGGATTAACAAGAAGACCAAAATAACTTTCATAGAAAGGACGAAAAAATGGAAGGACAAGCAACTCCCAAGTTTTCCAGAGTTTAAATGTCCACACTGTGCTTATGGATCTTGCTCCCATTGTTTCCCCATATAATCTAGACCCACACCACCCAATACAGTAACCACTAGTCGCAGTGGCTACCGAGCATCTGAAATGTGGCTCCCATGATTGAGGAGCTAAATGTTTAATTTTATTTGTGATTAATGTAAATTTAAAACCCAATAATGCCATTTATTGGAAAACATTCAAATATATTTGAAACAACGTGGATATGTGAACCTGCTTTTTCAATTGTCAATTTTGTGAAATCTGAACATAGGTCAAGTGTTTCTGATGAAAATTCAGTGTCCAAAGTGCAATGTGCTGTATAAAATACACACTAGTTTCATAGACTCGGTATAAAAAAAACAAACAAACAATAAATTTTAACTCGATCATATGTTAAAATGATAATTTTGGATATACTGGGCTAAGTAAAAAACATTATTAAACTTAATTTCACCTTTTTCTTTTAACATGTTTCATGTGGCTACTGGAAAATTTTAAATTCCATAAGTAGATAGTATTATATTTCTGTTGGAGAGTGCAGTTCCATTTAAGATGGTATAGAATGTGACTATTGAATATTGTCATTAAATATTATGAAACCATCTTGGAACATTACTTTATAGAGGGAAATGAGTGTTCCTCTATAAATTAGTCACCCCGGGGACTGCAGGCGGATTCCAAGGATGCTATCATTTTGGAAACTCAATCTTTTCCAGATCTCACCCCTACCTGTCTTCCCAATGATGGAGCAGCCTCCAGGACAGCTAATGAGTCCCTTCTGAAAAGAAACCTCAGAATTTTCAAGTTCCAGTCTGGTGTTTACACACCTGATCACCGTCTACCTTTAGCAGCCTTACTTCAAATGACTTTGGCTTATTTCAAAACACCAGACCCACCCTTAAACAGCTTAAGAATTCATACTGATGAGACTATTTACAACATTATGCCATTGGCTCTCAAAGAAGACCCAATGCTCTACTGAATAAAGGCAAAAGCATCTCTCTCCAAAGAGACTAGTTACTAAGCCAACCACACTCTTTAGGTCGAATTCTAGCATGTTAAATAAATTACCAGATGGTAACGTTCTTTTCTAACCCCTTCTGTGGGTTTCATCTGTCTGAAAACTGCTCTCATTGTTATTTCCCATGTTATCAGGCATTGACTCACACCTTGAGGCAAGGGTTTTGACTTGGGGT
Organism: Leptonychotes weddellii; assembly: GCF_054177405.1. Taxonomy (NCBI): domain Eukaryota; kingdom Metazoa; phylum Chordata; class Mammalia; order Carnivora; family Phocidae; genus Leptonychotes; species Leptonychotes weddellii. Next base: position 65,642,666 of record NC_138369.1, read on the forward strand.
TCATGGTCCCCCATTGAGAGGCCATGACTACAGTGCAGGGGATCCACAACCGTGGGAGGTCTTTTCTGACTTTCCCCCCACACGGATCTACAACTGGAATTTGGCATTTTCTTCAACTCTAAAGACAAGCAACAGACTACACTACTGTCATCAGTATCTGATATCACCAATAAAAATCACAGCTTTTTTTTTATATGTAGCAACACAGTTGTTCAGAAATCCTGAAATATCATTTATGCATATCACAACTTTAAAATCATAATAGTTTATTCCTCCTGCTCATAACCCCTCTTAATATAGAGAGACAATTATTGGTCAACTTCTCACCTAGTAGTCATTCAGCCACAAAAGGGAAAAGGTGCATCTTCTCACTCAGTGATCCAGACATCTGGGTTGTTTAATGGCTGCCCCATCTACACTTATTTATTCTTCGTGGATAAACAGAAAGAAGTCAACCATTTAGATCATTTGTTATAGTTTCGCAAAACTGGCCAGTCTAAATGAGAATGTTTAATTCTTCATAAGTTAGCACTGCCTTTTGAAATATGCCAGGTATGTGGGCTGCAAGTCTAGACCAGGCAAGTTCAAACACATCGGGTGGTAAAGCTAACTACTGAAGTGTGTTATTTAAAGTGATATTTTTTTAATAGTGATGACAGATTTGGCAGTGATATAGGTCACGCATAATATTGTAAGTTCAGTGAGACAGAGATTCCAGTAATCCCTGAGAATCAGTGTTTTGTGGGTATTTTTGTTGTTGTTACGGTTCTTTGTAATCTTATGTACTTTAATTTTTACATTTAAAATATTTTTAGATTTAATTTAAACAAACTAAAAATGTTAATTTTACATTAAAAAAATAAGAAAGAGTACATAGGTTTTACCAGACTTCCAAAAGGTTACATAGCAAGAAAAATGGTTAAAATCCCCTGAACTAGGCATTGCATTACTAATCCAGGACCCTGAACATCCATGTGTATTTACCAGAAACACCTGCTGCAGGTAGAATCCACAAATGTTACCTGGCACTGGTCACAGTCATGTTCATCACCCCTACTTCACCCACACTGAGGAGAAAGAAGATTTCTCTGAATTAGGGTCTACTGTTAATCAGCACCAAAAAAAGGCAAAGTAGAGAAAAGACCACTACTTTTTAAAAAGAAGTAAATGCACAATTTCACCTGTTAACACCATAGAAGTTGATGATGAGTTAGAGGTTTTGGAGCTTGGGAAGTGAACAGTAACTTCTTAGTGACTCAATAAATTACCATTAATTTCTCTAGAAACCAGTTGGCTCTTCCACCTGCAACATGCAAAGTAAATTAAAATCTTGCCTATTATTACTGAATCTATTTCCCTCAGTTAAGTACAATATGAATGTATATTTAGAAACACTGCAACACCTTCCAATTTAAAAGAAAGCGATGTGGGGCTTATAGGGTAAAACCAGGCGAGGCAGAAAAAAGCAACGCACGTTGAAGACCCATATTTCTCGGCACTGTTGTCCCAACATTTAGAAACACCCTGGCATAAAAACAATGCTGTCACTTTTGGAAATTTTGTTCTTTTTTTTTTTTTTAACACCAAAAGCCAGCTTCAGCCCACAATTTAATATTGTCAATACATTTTCTTCATTACACAACTGGCACACCAAATTTTACTAAGTACTTCACCCTTCAAATCCCACACCCACACATTCTGAACTCATCTGCACCCAGATATGAATAAAGATGAATAGCATCTTGAGAAAATAGCTTCTCCATTCTCCAATGGCAAAAGCCATGGAGCAAACACCTCACAGTGTCTGAAGGATTTCTCAGAGGAATGAGAAAAAACTCTAAAGCCACCATTTTGTCAGGAAAATTACGTCCTTCCATGGCAACTTGCCCATTAGGGATTTGAAATCCAAAGGGACCTCAGAATTCCTTTCCCATATAGAGGTTTGGTGACTTTCTTATAAAGAAATGACTTTTCTTTTTTCTTTCACTAAATTTCAGGCAATTAGGTTTTGGTAGGTCAGCAGCCCAACTCAGCATCTCTTTATGGAGAATGGTTCTAGGAGACCTTGATGAAATTGCAAATGCTTGGAAATAGTCACTTGCTTGCATACAGGGTAAATAGGAAAGCATGCTGACTGTATTTATTTTACTATCATTATGTCTCCATGGGGTGGGCTAGTAAAAAAGTGCAAGCTGTTAACAGCTTGGTATATACATACATATACACACCCCACACACAGTATACTCAAAGAATTTATTTTTCCTTCATTTCAAACCATGACTGCAGAAAATCCCCAATACTCGAAAGAATTTTTTTCCAAATGTTTGTTTCTAAATTGGATGTTTGTCACTCCATTCATTAGTGTTCGTTCATTTGACAAGTTGTTAATGAATGCCTACTACGTGCCTGGCTGGTGGTGAACATCACATACAGTGGTATAAACACAGGCAGGTCTTTGCTCAAAGAAATGTTTCACAAGGTGGCTAGGTGCCCAGACTAACCTATAGTAACCTCCCGTATTAGCCTTCTTGGGCTGAGGTAACAAAATACCACAGCCAAGGGGACAGCATGGCCAATATCTTGTAAGGGGTCTCTCCTTGGGTTGTAGATGGCCTTGTTCTTGCTGTATCCTCACAAGACCATTCCTCAGTGGATGTGGGTGGAAAGAGAGGGGGCAACCTCTCTGGTATCTCTTCTTATAAAGGGCACTAATCCCATGATGAGGGGCCCACCCTCATGACCTCACCTAAACCTAATTACCTCCCAAATACAGTCACGCTAGGGGTTAGGACTTTAATACCTCTTTACTGTCAAATGTGCTATGTCACCTATAATGTGAATTCAATAGACTTAACTGTTTCAAATCCATCTCAGAGGAGTAGGACTTTGGTTCCTCTGCGATTTGGCTGCTGCAGTGGTTAGGGCTGAGGACCCCAGACACCAACAAAGGATGAGAGCTACAGCAGCACCAGACACCTCAGTCCTGAAGACCCAGGTGGTTTGGGGTTTAGAGGAGAGTAAAATAAACTCAGGTCAGCATCTAAAGCAGAAATCATAAGATCTCTGCAGTGAGGTCAAGATCCAGAAATGATATGCTTTTAAAAATCAGGTGTCCTTATTTCCTGCCTGCCTCTTTGAAGCTCCTCATGATCAAGTTCAATCAGGCAATACAGCGAAACAAATAAAAATAACACAAAATTTCAGAATAACAGAAAGACTCAATGTATTATACTAGGCCTGAGGTTTTCACAAAGCTGCAATTACAGAGCACTTTTAACCAGGCCTGAGGAAGTAGGCTAGCTGCATACTCACCCCTCTGCTACGGGAAAGCCAACATCCACCCGGCCCGGCCCCTCAACTAGAAATGATTTGACTCTTCCAAGGTTCGATCATTTCCTTAAAAGCCTATATGATCAAAGCCAGCCTGGAATGGACAGGGATCAAAGAGGAGAAATTCCAGAAATCCAAGTGCAGGCTTTGACTCTGACTAAAACTTCGTGCAGCTGACTTCCTTTCAGACAATTCTCTGCCACCTCAAAGAAACCACCAGCACATATCACAGAGGTTGAATGCACCTTTCCCCATGGTCCTGAGTCCATGCAGAAGCAATCAATAACTTTCAGCTGGATCTCTGACATACAGACTTCCAAAATGGAATGTCAAGCTCCTTCATGTTTTTCACAGAACGAAGGGGTAAAAACACTCCTACATTGCTCTTCCCCCATCTAGTGTCAAAATTGAAAAGGCAGGTAAGGACATTCAGGTATCTTTGGGTGACTTAATTCACGCTTGGGGCTGTGCACATAGCACACAGAGCCTGGGAATAATTCTAACGTGTGTCTGGTTCTTTGCAAGGGCTTTCATCTCCATAGTCCAAAAGGATCCTTACAGTAAGTTATGTGGGACGAGAAATATGATAGCCATTTGGTAGAAACCTGGGGCTCAAAGAGTCAAAGGGACTCTCACCTTCGGTCACACAGTTAATGGCAGAATTCTATTCAAAATAGAAATTCCAAGTGCAGATTTTATCATCATCACACCAGCTTGGGAACTAGAACTCCATTCGTCATCACACCAGCTTGGGAACTAGAACTCCATTCGTCATCACACCAGCTTGGGAACTAGAACTCCATTCGTCATCACACCAGCTTGGGAACTAGAACTCCATTCGTCATCACACCAGCTTGGGAACTAGAACTCCATTCACCATCACACCAGCTTGGGAACTAGAACTCCATTCATCATCATACCAGCTTGGGAACTAGAACTCCATTCTTCTGCAGGAGGCTGGATACAGCCTGCGGATGTGTTCTGTGTTTTGTTTTGTTCTGTTTTTAATTGAATTAGTTCAACCATTAAGCTTCAGGAGTTTTCCCATAAAAATCTGGATTTCTGACTTTTTTGTAAAAACCAAAGCTCAGATCTGTCCTCATGCAGGCAAAGGAAGAGCAGAGCTAAGAGGAGACTGGCCTGAGGAAGTGAGCCTTCGGCTCAGGTCTTGATCCCAGGGTCCTGGGATCGAGCCCCACATTGGGCTCCCTGCTTGGCAGGAAGCCTGCTTCTCCCTCTCTCACTCTCCATGTTTGTGTTCCCTCTCTCGCTGTCTCTCTCTGTCAAATAAATAAATAAAATCTTAAAAAAAAAAAAAAGACTCCCTCTCCCTCCATGGGCTCATGCTCAGCTACACAAGACCCTAGCAGGTCATGCTCTTCCCACTTCCGTGACTGTGCTCACGTGACTTCCTTCCCCTGGGATGCATCTGTCTGTCTTGCCAGTTTGGTGGGGGTATGAGAGCAATCTTTCAGAATTCAATTCAAAGGCCCCTGGCTCCATGAAGTCAGTTCTTGGTATCCCTGGAAGAACTAACTGGCCTTTGTTCAGGGCTCTTAAATACTTTCTTGTGTTATTTTATTAAACCTGTTTTCATATGTGCATATTCAGTATTGGGCACATAGTAGGCAATCAACAACGTTTTGATTGATACTAAAAACAAAGAAGTAAGTAGTACTTACCATGTGCCAGACACTGTTCTGAGCACCTTATACACAGGAACTCATTTCAGCCTCACAACATTTCGCATAGAGAAAATGGAGGCCTATGAAAGGTTGAGACATTTTCTTGGAGTCACTCAGCTTGCTGTTAAGTTGCAGAAGGGGAATAAGAACAGAGTCTGGCTACCTCTGGATAGATGGGTGGATGAAAAGATGGAAGGGAGAGACAGAAGAAAGGAAAGAGAGAGGGAAGGAGGGAGAACCAGGCAGGTGAACTGTCAGGAAGAGGGAATGGCATGTTCTGTGGCAGGAACTGTAAGGCTGTCGGTGGGGGCAGGGGCAGTGTGTGTGCTGATAAATTTTAACAGCAGATTCTCTGGGAATAAAGAGCCCTGCTTTGCAGTATCTGTGAGTTTCTGTGGTGTCAATAATCCTACCAGATGGAGATTTTGAGCTATCAACATGATATCACTGAACGCAGAGTTGGAAAGAGGAAGGGTGACGAGTTGGTGGTACTCCCCAGTATGAACTCCTCAGCTGGAACACACCAGGGTACAGGATGTGCCCCGGAAAGTGACCGAGGATGAGACAGGTAGGACCAGGTGAGGAAGGAGCTATTAAGTCATACTAAGGATGTAATTTCCTGGACGCAACAAGGAGTAATTTGCCAGTTTTTAGCAGGAAGTGACACATCACACGGTTATGAAGATGGACACACATTCAAAACTTCAGGAATCCCTCCTTCATCTTTCCTACAGCTTTCCTGAGTGACAATTATGGCTGCAAGGAAACCTATCAATGATTCTACCCTTTCTTTACTCTATCCCTTTACCCACCAGCTATACTTCCTTCTACCACTACCCCTGACAACCACCACCATCCCCTTATTCTGGGCTCCTGGGCTCCGGGGGTCAACAGACTCTCAGGACTGTCGAGTGTAGTGTCTACCTATCACTATTGGTTCTGTGGCATGTCAGGGCTGGGAGGCCTAAGCAAAGAAAGTGAGCTTGAACCAGCTGAACAGGAAAGCCATCATAGGGAGTATAAATAAAACAATGCCAGATGCGCCCTTGACATTACAGACCACAGAGCTGGTAGGGGCTCTAGAAAGCCTCCAGTTTACTGGGGAAGTAGAGCAGAGGGCAGTCAACTTAACCAGCCCAAAGATATCAAGCTGGTTAAGGTCAAAGCTAGAAGTAGAATGAGGTTGCCTGGTTCCCAAATACTCCACCTGCATATAAAGAGGAGGTTTTCTGAAATGTTGCCTCCCCCTGCAAAGTCAAAGGTTTTCTTAGGAGAGCTTTTTCTACTGAGCAGGTTCTACTTCACCAAATAGAACAAGTGGAAACATGGTGATCTCCAAGATCAAGGACATCCTGTCATCTTCTCACAACAAGGAACAATATGAGCGATCTGTTTAGAAAACACTCTCTGACCACATTCCCCTCTCTATCACTCACAGCCTTATTATCCAGCTTAAGAATTCTCCAGATCTGGACATTTTCCCGTGGGTCTCCATCCACCTGCCTGCACTGAGGCCACTTCCTGATAACCAGGAAGTGGGCAGGGAAAGGAAGTGCACCTTTCAAAGCCATTGTGGCAGCTCTGCTTTGGGGGAAAAAATCGTTGGGGGGCGGGGACTTAAAACTTTCAGCTGATATGAAATGCAGTCTGATAATTCAATCTCACTTCAGGTGAAACTAGCCAAGGCTACATACAGGGCATGGAGCCAAGGCAGCCATCAGGAACTGAAATACAGGCCAATATTCATCTAGCCAGGAGCCAGACTCTGCTGCTGCTCCAAGGAAGCCCATTTTCTAGTTCTTACAAAGGCATCCCACAGCTTGCTTGTGCCCCTGACCTGTGACTCTCTTTCTGCTAAAGGTATCCTTTATTTGCCAATGCCCACCAGTATCTATAACCATGATCCCTAGGAATAGGGCAGGTAAAGCCAGTTCCTGTGGCCAGAAAAGTGAAAATTGGTCCAGAGAGAGAGAGATCCCAGAGAGATAAAAGCAGCTAGGAGGACCCTGTTACAACTTGCCCACGCCTGTTCCAATGCACACCTACAGTGTTAGTTGAAGATACTAAAGCATATGGGTTTGGGGTTCCTGGGGTCACAGACGTCTAGAGCATCTATCAATAGAATTCAAGTGATCCACAAACTTGAATGGGAAAAAAGTGACAACTTTGTTTACTAACTTTGAACTACCATTTAGTATTTCATTCCATTATGAATGCAGGCTACAAACCTGACATGTAGTAGTAGAACCAGCGATTTTGCCACTGATATAAATCAGATATTTTCATATCAGAACACAGGTGTTGCAGTTATCTCAAATCAGCTTTGCTGCTGATTCCTACTTAGGAGAGATGGTAGCCATCCATCCCACCAATAGATCTTGTTGTTACATATACATCAGCAGGTCACAGTGGGGTGTGTGTGTGTGTGTGTGTATGTGTGTGTGTGTGTGTGTGTAGTGTAGTGTTATAATCATGTGCATTGCATTTTAAGAATTTAAACACATCATTCTGGGGTCCCTAAGATTGGCAGACTGCCAAAGGGCCGCAAGGCATCAATGAGATGAAGAGCCCTTGGCCTGGTGATTGAGGAGCCCCATTAACAAGGGACAGGGGAACGTATGAGACCATGCCCTCTGGCTGAGCAGCGAGCCTGTCTGCCTTTGTGTTGACCTAGACCTTGAGGAATTATTTGGGTACATTATTTTTCCTTGTACACTTCTTTAGCTCTTTATCACTCCCGTTCACTTTCTTTAGCCCCTGATTTCTAGGCCTTTTAATCTTACCCTTCAGGTTTGGCTTACTATCAAAATCTCATTTCGTCTTTCTGCACTAATGGCTGGGTTCTCTTCCTTCAGGTGGTCTGTTTTCCCTCTTGGCCTTCCTTACCCCTTCTCTCCTCCGCCTACCCTCTGAAGCATCTTGGTTACCTCTCTCGGCCCTCCTAACCTGACTGGCTATCAGTCATCCCTCCTTCTTGGGTTTTGCAGTAGATGCTTTGGACACCAAGAATCTACACTGCATTAGGGAAGGGAATGAATTTTGTCTACAGGACGTGTTTCTAAGAAGCAACCAAAAAACAGACTGACCACCTGGACAAAGTACAACAAAACATTCCACGGTAGGAGAGTACCCTACCTTCGCCAACCTGAGCTTAAATATAATTTATAGGAGGATGGAAGACATTCCTGCTTAATAATCCCTGATGACCAGATACCTAGGGAAGGTCAGCAGACTGGACCAGGAGTCTTCTGAGTGCATAAATTCCCAGAGTAGCAAAAGGAAAGTATACTGCTTAGTCACTGCTGACAGGGTGAGCCCTCTGTAAGCAGGCCTAGACCAGCATCGCTTTTCTAAATCAGAAGTGATGAGGTTAGACTAGAGAAAAAGCCAGTGTGACTTCATGACCTTTGTGCTTTAGCTTTGGACAAACATGCAAGTGCACTGTACCTCCTCCCTACCCTCACCAGGGGAAATATTTGTCCTGAAATAGCCAACTCTCCCTGCAAGGTATTGAATACTCACATGTAGACTGAAAATTATATCAATGGCCTAAAATAGAAGGGAAGAAAAAAAAAAGGAAAGAAAGAAAGAAAAGAGAGCGAGAAACAAAGAACCTAATCTGCATTTGAAAACATACCTTAGTTTTGTCAACTATTAATCTGTATTTGAGCATGGCTCACAATATTTTATTTTTTTATTTTGTTTCTATTTTATTTCTAAGAAAAGGCACAAATCTTAAAAAAAAAAAACCTCTCTGAGAGTATAGTGACACTTACATTGGACAGTTGCTAACATAAAAAGCAGCTCAGAGAACTTAGGATAAATTGAAACTACACATTTTCTTTGAGCCTCTTGAAGAAAAAAAAATCTTTTTATCAGTGTGGTTCTTTTTTAATATTTGTTCATTTGTTTATTTTAAATGAATTATACCACCCTTACAAGAAACTCATCCCTTTTGAGAAAATCGTATGTTCCAAGCCTGTTAGCTCTTAAGAAGATTGCAGACTTCATTCTCACATACAATGGACATTTCTAGGTCATGTTGCAATGTATTAATTCACTAGCTTTTTATGAAGCATGTATAGTTATATACTAGTATGTCAGATATAAGAGCTTCCCTCATGGTTCCCAACCATTTGTAGAATAAAGCTCATCGAGGTCACAATCTGCAGATAAAATATTAAATTTATTGATCATATGGAATATTCAAACTTAAATATAAATTAAGATATTAGATATTTATTTAAAAAAATCCATGAGGGTAAAGCTTCTCGGGTTCTACTTAGTGATCCTTTTTTTTCCCCCCTGCCAACATCTTCTTCAAACTCCACAGAGACTTATTATGTGGCTTCTCTTGTTATTAAAAGTAGGTCAAGTTCAGATGCTCTGGTCCTTGATTATTTTTTTTTTTATTTTCAAATATCTAACCCAAACTGAGAACTTTGATTCACGCTATGTATTGCTCAATAAATGTATTCATTGTGTTCCAAATAAAAGGGCTTCGTTTTTTCATAACCTTTCCCCCAGAACATGTTGTTTAACGCATAATTGTTATTCTGCCAACAAACTGCAATCAGTTTATATGATTTAAGGTAAATACATGCAAAAGGAATTGTCCCAGCAGAAGTGTTGTGTGGGCCCTTTAACACTCCACCACATAGGAGCCACAGTAAACTAGGCAGAGAGCATGACTACCATGCCCATCACAGAAACAGGATGAGGCTCCAGCTAAGTCTCCTATCATCCCTGAAAAGATATGAGTTGGGAACCAGGATGTCTGCCCAGATCAAAAAGGATTCTTCTTCCTGTGCTTCCTAAAACAGAGACCATTTCTTTTGAATTTTGTCATACCTGATTTCAGTGTTACGTCTTTTTTCCTCTCACATTGCTATAATTTAACTGAACCAGCATCCCACCTTCAGAAGGCTACTCTTCTAGGATAATTTGATTTTTCATGGTTCTCCCTTAAGATTAGTGTAACTATGCATATTTTTTCTGACTCACATAAGACAATATTCATTTCTTTTTTTTTTTTATTTGACAGAGAGATAGAGAGCACAAGTAGGCAGAGAGGCAGGTAGAGGGAGAGGGAGAAGCAGGCTCCCCGCCGAGCAGGGAGCCTGATGCGGGACTCGATCCCAGAACCTCGGGATCACGACCTGAGCCCAAGGCAGCCGCTTAACCGACTGAGCCACCCAGGAGCCCCGACAATATTCATTTCTAATAAATTCTCTAGAAAGTGAATGCTTCCCTTGAGATAACTGGGGACTCTGGGATTTAGATCAGTCAACCCAACACAGATAGCAAACTGAGGTGGTGGGTAGGCGGGGAAGGGGGAAGAAGAGCATCTCTTAGTGCAGACTCTCCATGGCCATTCCTGTCACCCCAAAGCCCTTTATCAGCCAGGCCTCCATAGACTCCCCACCCCAGGTTCTTGATAGCACTGTCCCCCCACCCCCGACCACCTTTTCCTCCTCCACCCCGATTCACTGTCTGAGGGCTTCTGTCCTGGCTTGCCACAGCATCAGGGATGGAAATCCTATTCCAGGGGACATAAAAGGCACCAAGTTTCCACCATCTGTCTGCCTGTAATTCTTACCCCTCATGTGATTCTGAGAAACAGGCTTTTCCCAGTCCCCCTCTCTGTTTACTCCAGCTGACTTTTTCTTGATTTGTCTCCAGGGGCAGGACATCCTGATACTATAGCTACAGAGAAAAGACAGGGGATGTTCTTAGAAACCAGAATTCTGTCCTACAAGAATGCCTAGGGGTATATGGAATCCCTAAATTGCTGGAGAGGTCCCTTTGTTATAGGGGCCCAGCGGGTGAGAAGGTGGCAAAGAACTTTTTTTCCCCTTTCTGACCCCCAAGTATATCCACTAGAAAGATACTGTTTTGCCTCAGATTTCTGTTTTGCATCAGCCTGAGGCTTGACCCAAGGGTCAGAAAACCAGAAGAAATAATACCAAATTATTTCATTGTATTCAAGAGGATTTCTCTTATTTTCCCAAATACTTGGGCGTGAGGACAGACAGAACTATTCAACTTGACAAAAAGACTGCTAAAATGATTGAAAATCCATTTAATTTTATTTAGAGTCATCTAAAGGTTTGCATGGTTAGATTCTGTTGATCTGAAGGCGTATATGTATTGGGTTGCAACATTTTTACAAATGAGCCACATTTGTGATGGTTTATCCATTATATGACAGTTACTTTTCCTGGTTATGCTGATTGAGGCATTTATAAAAAATAGAAAAGTGAACTTTTCTTAATAAACAAGTTTTTTCCTAATTAATTTTAAGAGGCTGAAAAGCAACAGCAGTGGATGTAATCTGTTCATGCATCAACATAGTTTATTTTGACCAAGAATCAGAAGACAGTGCTTCTAGTACTAGTTATGCTAGGAACACACTGAATAGCCTTGAGCACATCACCAAATCTCCTCCCTACCTCTGGATTGGGAGCAGCGCTATCTGAGGTCCCTTTAGCTCTAATATTCTGTGATTCAATCACTAGAAAGGGACTCATTTGCAAAAAAAAAATAATTTCTACAGTTTGTGACTATAGAAATCTCTGTGCACCTTTGAATTCCCCCCTTGCCAGTTCTCCTCATATTTAAAAAGGGAATGTCTACCAAAAGGTCCAGAAAAGAAGTCCATTGCCAGCGGCTAATTCCCTAAATTTACTTCCAGTACCAGGATCTCATCCTGCCGAGATGCACCCCCAATGCACCCCCAACAGACTCCGAGAGGGGCAATATGCACCATCAGTCTTCCCAGTGCCACAGGCAAGAACTGGAACTTATACAGCATGCCCCTGGGGTCTGGAGTAAAGGGCTGGAGCCCTCACCCATACTTCCTTATGGACAAAAGGTCTTCAGTACCAAATGGGGCTGAGAGCTTGGAGCACACCCAGTGTTCTCCACCCACAAGAACTAACCACCTTCACAACTTATTGGCTGGATGACAACAAGCAAATAACTTAATTTCTCCATGGCTTAGTTTTCTCACCCATAAAACTGGGAAAAATAACTTTATCATCCAGGGTTGTTGTGAAGAGTAAATCTAAAACAGTTGATGCAAAATATCAAGAATAGTGCCTGGCACAGAGTAAGAGCTCAGTAAATACGAGCGCTGATGATGATGATGATGATGATGATGATGATGATGATGATTATCATCATCATCATCCTGTCTCCCAGGATAGCTCAGCAACGGTGAAGGGACACTTTGGTGTGGATTTGAAGTCTTCCTTCAAGAGTTACAGGAAGGACATGTTCCAACCTGTTTCTAGGGAAGTGGTCTGAGCACAAACCCAGGTAATAAGCATCCGAAAAGAAATGGGCCCTGGGGTGTCGGAAGCTAACTCATCCGGGGTGACGGACTTAATTCTGGGATCCTACCTCAGGTATCCAGGTACTTCGGAAGAAGCCAACGCTCTATCCCCCCGCGATGCCTGGCCTGTGAGGGTGTGGCCTTTGTGCTCAGGAGCTGCACCGGGAGTCTGCGCTGAGGGAATCCCCGTTCCCGCTCCTTGGGGCTCTGAAGCTTGCCGCGGGGAGACTGGGAGCTCGCTGCTCCAGGGGTACCCCAGGATGGGAGTGACCGACCTCAGGATTCCTCGGCGGAGCCCTGACGAGTCGACGTCTCTTCCGGAAGGGTCTGGCCAAAGCGTGGGGCCCAGAAAAGGGGAATGCGCGGAGCTCTGCTCTCTCCCCGCTGGTTACAGGAGAGCAGCAGACTTATGCAGGGCAACCGCAGAGACGGCTGTGCCCCTAAAAGCCTGCACGTGGGAGGCCCGAGCAGGCAAGGCCAGAGGGTTTTAAACAGCTCCAGAACCCACGCAACCTCCAAATTCTTCTACGGGCCAGTAGGAACCGGGAATCGGACTCTCAGCCAAAGGTGCTCCTTGGAGAGGGGCGTGCACCTCCTCAGAGAGAGAAGGGTTAAAAGAGGTGTCCAGGCCTTTGGTAGCCCAGTGTGTTCCCCAGCTGGACAAACGGAGCCTGGGGAACTGCCTGTTCTTTGCAACAGCAGTCTAGGTCCCCTCCCGCAGATGGTCTTCCATTCCAGATTGCTGGAGTGCAAAGGAGGAAAGAGCCTTGCCTTCCCGCATCCGCCAAAGCGTCTGGAGCAACCAGAAAGATCTACCTAGGGGCCCAAACGTGGACAGACCCACCTGTGCCCGGGGTCCCCGGGCCTGGAAGCCAAGTATCCCCTTACCTGATGCCCACGCCCCCTCGCCTGCCCCGCACTCCCTCCAGCTCTGCGCTCTGGAGCCTGCAGGAGCAGCGTGGGGCTCCCCCACTCCTTCGCTCCGCCCAGGTGCGATTTGCGGAGGGGCGGGGGGGAAAGGTGGCTCCCACTGCAGCCTCCGCCCGTGCTCTCTCCTCCAACCTGTTCGAACCCCTGTCTACTGGCTAGGCGCTGGGGACTCCCCCCTACTCCGCACACACGCCTCCCCTGGGGGCCAGGAATCCCCTTCCCACCCTGCGGCTGTGCAGACCTCTTTGACTCCGAGCGCGGGGCAGGAAAGATGGGCGTGGGTCTATGGACGCGGCTGTGGAGGTGGAAGGGTGTATAAGTGGGTGCCGGAGAAAGGAGCGGACCTCTTAGAGCCTGGAAAGGCATCCCTGGTCCATGATCCGATCACTCAGTCACCGCCTAAGATGCCAACGCATTCAGAATCTCGCCGGGAGGTTTGTTTCTCCTGGAGGGGAAGATCGCCCCATCCCAGGCACCCAGAAGCCTGCCTTCCCAAGTCCCCCTCGGGCTCTGGCATTCCAGGGCTCCATTCTGACTCTCTGCGCCTCTCCAGGTGCCCAGCCCCTCCCCCATCTGTATTTACACACCCGGGCCAGAGCCCTCAGGACTCAAATCCTTTTTCCTCCACGTCAGGTGACCGCTCGGAGCTGGCCCCTTGCCCACTTTAAAAAAGCAGAGCCCTTTGGTACCCTTTCAACCAGATCTATCCCCGACCCTCGGTTTCCTCCCTCACCCCTCCAGCAACATTTCCCTCCCCAAACGACTTACTTCACCCACCCGGATCTGCACTAGCCGTTCCCGCGGCGCACAGCCGCAAGCCACTCCAAGGGTTTCATTACCGAGTTGGGGGTGGCATTCGCAAGGATGGACCGGCTCCCGCCGTGCTAGACAGAGCCCCAAGGGTAGCCGCAGCCTTCCCCCTCCCCCCCCCACGACCCACCCCTCCTATTTCATTATCTCTGCTCCTATCCAACCCCCACAGGCAGGATGAGCACTGCTGGGTCCCAAACCCTCGCCTCTCTAGCGGGAGCTGCAGGGAGTGAAAAGTCGACTAGCAAGAACACCGAGAGAGAAATGGGCAGATGCAAACGTCAGGGGGTGGTAGTGGGGGAGGACTGGGGGAAGGGCGCACGCGAGAACTAGACGTGCAACTTGCACGGCACGGGGTGAGCACCGCGCAGGGAGGGGGGCACAAAAGTTTGCAGACTATTGCACGGCAGTCGGCTGCACGCGAACAGAGGGTCGACTCCCCTTCGCTAGAAGGGGGTCTCTAACAGGATCGGCGCCAAGGGGACCGGAGGTTTGGACATGGCTCTGACCTGGGGTGACAGTTCCCCTCTGCTTGTTATGGAAGGGATGGCCAAGGCACCCAGGCAGAGGGACGACACCGCGCTTTGCGAAAAAAGCAACAGGCGGCTGCACCTTACCTTGCGCCAGTCCCGGGCCGGGGTGGCTGCTCCATCCTCGTGGCGCAGGGAGGAGGCGTTGGATGCGTATGCCTGGGGGTGTGCGCCGCCAGAACTGCAGCGCCCGCTCTTCCCACTAGGCTGCTAGCCGGGCTGCCCACCCCGAACCGGGCCAGCCGGGAGGGCTCGTTCCGGGTCGCGGCGGCGGCGGTAGTGCGCGGCGGCTGGAGCGCGGGACGCGGACAGTGCGTGGCTAGCTGGCGTCCTCTGGCGCCTCCGCCGAGCGAGGGCGCGGCCCCGGGCGGCCGTGCGGAGCACCGCTGGGCTCCCGCTTCTGCGGCGGCTGCTGCAGACCCTGCGCCCGGCCCCGGAGCCTCGCAGGAGGAGGAGACAAAGACGCGAGGGAGGCGAAGCGCCGCTCGCCCAGATGGATCGTCTCAGTCACTAGAGGGGAATCGCCTCCAAACCCGGGCTGGGGAGGAGGGAGGAGGGGCGAGGAGACAGGGGACTGGAAAAGCAGCGGGGAATGAACGTGACAGTCGGAGCCCTGCCGCCGCCTCGCCGGTGCTGCCCTGTTGCCACCCGGGTGGAGGGTCCGGAATGGAGAGGGAGGGCGGGGGCTGAGCGTTTGCTGCTGGAGGAGAGGAGCTGAGGTGGGAGTATTGGCTCCCTCCGCCTCCCTTGCCTTC
>NC_138369.1:65658141-65663841 GCF_054177405.1 Leptonychotes weddellii
TGCCAAGTACTGTACTAGGCTGTTCTGGGTAAGATGAATAAAGTGAGATATTCCCCCACCAAGGCTCTATGATTGAAAATCAGAATGATCCTCTGCAGTTCCTGAAGCCCCAAGTTTTGGGGATGAGTCGTGGCCCTTGATCCCCACCCCCAACCAGTCCAGTTTCCCAAAGCAGAAGGTGTTCGGAGAATTGAATTTGCCTTCCCATTGCAGGGATGACTGAATGTACAGCCAAAATGGAGTGTGTATAGTGTATATAGATCCTAAGAAAGTACGTGTGTGTGTGCGTGTTTGTTAGGATTAAAGCAAATTACTGCTTTTAGTAGTTCATATGTCATGATTTAAATTATTCATCAGATCTGCACCTAAATAAATAAATGAATAAACAAACAAGCAATTTGGGCCAGATGAACTGGTCTTCCAGCCTCTACAAATACCACCTTCTTTGACAGCCCTTTTCTACAGCCCTAAGCCTTTACTTTAGGCAGAATTAACTTCTCCCCTTCTCTTTGCTGTCACTATCATACTTGCCAATCACTTGCAGAATTCACATACTTATAGATTTTTTTATAGATTTCTATTGCTTTACTCACCTGTATTACTGCCTTTTTTTCTCCTTTTTTAGGGATCCGCTGCAACATCCAGCCTTGTTTTGTAGCTAATGGGTACTCAGGGAAAGCTTAACCGGTTGAAGGTCATTTTCTTTTTTAAACACGGCTGAATCCCAGTATCTCCAGAATTAAAGGAACTTGGGTGATGAAATTTTTAAGAGTTTGGGGCAGGGGAGAACACATATAGTTCTACTCACAGTTCCATTGACCTAGAAATATAAAACTATGTAATTCATTTGTGTTTCTAGACAATTTTCTTCTCCCACTGACAAGCCCACCTCTGTTGAATTTCCAGAAGCAAGGGAAACCAAGCTGTTGGACAACTGCATAGAGCAAGAGATACATACTCAGCTGCCAACACCTAGAGCAAACCCATTCCAGGTGGAGAATGACCAAAACCTCTTTGATCATTTCATGACCTGTGTCAAGTATGTTGAAAGCTTGTCAAAGTTTCCTCGTTTCCAATGAGGCTTTCTTTGTGGATGCATTTTAGAAAAGTTTGAACAGTATTTCATTGCTGAGAGGTGAAAAATGTGCTGTGTTTAGGGATATTTAAAATAGTTCTTTAGGGGCGCCTGGGTGGCTCAGTCATTCAGTGTCTGCCTTTGCCTCAGATCATGATCCCTGGGGCCTAGGATCGAGTCCCACATCTGGCTCCCTGCTAGGCGGGAAGGCTGCTTCTCCCTCTACCACTCCCCCTGCTTGTGTTCCCTCTCCTGCTATCCCTCTCTCTGTCAAATAAGTAAATAAAAAATAAAAATAAATAAAAATAAAATTGTTCTTTATTTTCTGTGCCCACTTCTAACCATTGTAGGATGGATACCCTAGATCAGGGATGCTCTATGAAAAGGGTCCACAATGTGTAGGAGATTAGAGAAAATGACTGCTATGTTTCTAAGATGATACTGTGATTGGAAAGGTTGTGGGTTTTTTTTTTTTTTGGTTTAAGTTTTGCTTATTAATTTTGTTTTTTTAAGTGAAGTTTTAGGACCCAGACACGGGTATGTATGGATGGCAGGTATGTGATTTGGTATAATTTTTCTGAAGGGAAATATGATGTTACTCTTGAAAGCATGAAATTTTTGCATGCCACGGTCCCTAAGACTCTACTCCTAGAAATTCATCATTAGGAATAAATAAGGATGTACAGTAAGATTTATCTACAAGGATATTCACTGCAGTGTTGTTTATTCTAGTGAAAAACTGAAAATAAACAAAACCAAATTGAAATGTCTAACAAGATAGGAATGGTGAAATATTTTGTAAGTCTATAATTGGAATACTGGTCAGACATTAAACCTTGGTTGTAAGTGAATGGGTGAATATTGTCAACAATGACAGTTATGATTTTAGATGCAAAAAAAATCTGATGCACAAGATGAGAGATAAACAATAATAAAAATTGATATCTGGAGTCAACAGATGTAGGTTTGGAGCTAAACATTTCTTCTTGATAGTTATGTGATCTTAGACTTGAACTTCCAAATCCTCAATTGTGTAATTGGTTGATGTTATTTACCTCATAGTGTTGTGTTTTAAATGAAATAGTTTTTGCGAAACACTTACTACAGTGCCTACTACATGGTAAAATCTCAATATGTTTTTCTCTTGGCAATCATTAAATGTATAAATGTTAATACCTACATATATTTAGGCTCTTGTCAAGAGTAATATACATTCCAGTATTAATAGTGGTTATCCCTGTTAATACAGGGATTATGGGTATCTTTTAAAAAATATAGGGTAATCAAAAGCAGAGGAATTTGTTTTTAATTTAGTTTTCTTTTAATTAAAAACAAATAATTTCTAACTATTGACACAGGAAACCTCAGGACTTGGATGCTTTCTGCTCTAGTTGATTCACATGATCATCAACAAGACTTGCTGACCATTGGTGTCGCCCATGCGATAAAAAGGATAAATGACAGGACATGGAGTTTGTCACCTCTGATACAAACTTAGATTTGTTTTGTAGTAACCAGGAGTCAAATCCAGCTCAGCAAAATATGCTGTTTAATACCAGGAGCTGATTGGTTGCTGCCCCTGACTTGTCTTGACAGCCTATAAAAAAAAGAAGAGAAGAGAGGAGGTACCAGAAGCTATATTTGTAACTTGATTAGCGAATTAAGAAGGAAGCCTAACATTGAAGGGCCATGGGATTCAATGACCTTCACATCTACAGCAGTGGCTCCTCTGGGCCAGAGGTGGAGCTTTTGTAAAACTTACTGTGTGTTTTGAAATGTTTCAGAAATGTGGAGGAAAATGTGATTTGCTTGTGTTTTCAGTTTAACTATCTTTAGAAATAAGGGTAAGTGTTGTTTTAAAATCAATATATTCCAATAAGTTTGCATATAAAGGAAATCCCTTGAATTTTGAATTGTATTCTCCATTTGAAACTCTCTAGAGAAACGAAAATGCATTTCTCTGAGCCCCTGAGTTGATTTTCTGAAATCTGAGTAATTGGGGTGCCTTAAATGAATGAGATCAAGGCAAGAAGATGTTAATATCATGAATCCTTTGTGGAACATGTTCCAGTGACCTATTCTTCATAACAAACCACCCTAGAATTTCTTGGCTTAAAATAACAACAATCTTCTATTGGCCTGAATCTGGAATTTGGACAAGGCTCAGGGAGGAAGGCTCACTTCGGGCCCTCTCAGTGTCAGCTTAGGGCCACTGGATTCAGAACTAGAGGATTCACTTCCCAAATGACTCACTCATGTGCCCAGCAGTCTCTGTTAACTATTAGTGTTCAACAGAAGCTGAGGGGTCAAGAACCTCAGTTTCCACATTGTGTCTCCATGTGCATCTCACCATAGTTTCTCATAGATTTCCTCACTTCATGGAATTTAGGTTCACAAAGAGAGCCCTGCTAGGAATCAAACCTTGCCTGGATAGTGAAAACCTGAACAGTTAAGCATTGCCCATTATACAAATAATCTAGTCTTCATACGATTTTATAAATATTAATCCAGAATTGACTGGACAAAGTAAGCCAGTGAATCTAACTCATCCTTTGGATGATTTAGGTAAATGGATCAATTTTTCTTCTATTTACTGAGATTATTTGGAATGTGAATTAGTGCACCCACTATGGGAAACAATATAGAGATTACTAAAAAAATTAAAAATAGAACTATCACATGATCTACCAATTCCACTTGTGGGTATTTATCCAAAGGAATCAAAATCACTATCTCAAAAATATATCTGTACCCTCATGTTCATTGCAGCATTATTTCCAATAGCCAAGACCTAGAAACAACCTAAGTGTCTATTAATGGATGAATGATAAAGAAACACACACACACACACACACACACACACACACACACACACACACTGGAATATTATTGAGCCATAAAAAAGAAAGGAAATCCTATCATTTGTGACAACATGGATGGACCTTGAGGGCATTATGCTAAGTGAAATAAACCAGACAGAGAAAGACAAACACTGTATGATTTCACTTCTATATAGAACCTAAAGAAACAAAACAAAAAAACCAAAAAAAAAAAAAAAAAAAACCCCTCCTCTGTACAATGAACAGATTGGTGGTTGCCAGAGGCGGGGGCTGGGGGAGATGGGAGAAATGGGTTTATTGGAGGACTAGCCATTTATAAATTCATGATATTTTCTCTCTCTCTCTCTCTATATATATATATATTTAATGATGGTTCCACATAATAAAGACCAAATTCCCTATCATGGCTTTCATGGGCCTCTGCAATTTAACTTTCTTTCTAGCTCAATCTCACAGCTTCCTCTAGCTTCTCATGTTTATCCATCTTATCTGGGCCTTATGTTGACTCATATTCGGGCTAGCTATTGACAAGTTAGACTTATAGTGGGGGACTAAAGTTCCTTGAGAGCAGAGACTTTATTCCAATCAGTGTATGCCCCCACAACTGTCAGCCAAGCCATGCAAGGAGTGGGTGCTTATACATTCTTATTGAAAAGATGAATAATTCAACACCCCTTGCCTTTCCAATTCAATCATTCTATCTCCAAAATGGCAATATTGCTCATGAGCTGCTCCACAGGGGAGCTAATTAATTCTCTGAAACTGGAAAATGTTTTGAAGTTCCACAGTACTTTGGAACCCTCAAGAACATTAATATGTGCAATAAAGACATTATTATTACTTCCCTGACACATAAATGGTGAATAATCCATTTTAATGTGTTTGTTTTGAATATACTCAACAAATTTGCAAGAAGTAATGTATTGTTGGCTCATTTCTACTAATGGACCACCTTGTGTGGACTGAATAAGATGTGGCCTTTTCTGGCTCTATTGTTTGTTCATTTCTCTAGCTTTCAGAGCTGCTGTTATACGTCCTTCCTGCCAGAAAGGTACCCATGATATGACAGTCAGCCTTCTGGAGGTTCTACATCTTGACATGTAGTATGGGTACTTATGAGATTCTGGGATTGCACTCTTAGTCCCCTAACCATATAATTTCTGTAGGAAATGTCTGGTAACTACAAAGCTGAGTGATCCAATAGAGAATTCCTATCAGATGGAGCTATCAGTCTCTTCTTGGGAATTCTGGAAAAGAAAACTGGGAAGATTGGGCTCATCTCTCTGTTGGCTAATGCTACAAGATATAAACCATCGGAGCCATGACCAGGCATGACATCTGCCATGTGAAGAAGGCCACACTGCACTGTGAATGATACAGCTTTATCATTCACAATGTGAGTGAATGATAATGAGAGGCAGAGAGAGTCCCTGTAGGGTCTGAGTCCCTGGATCCAGCCATTTGGAAGTTCAGCATGTCTCTGCTTTTCCCTGCTTTTATTCATCCTCTCTTTTATTCATCTTCTGCTTTTATTCATCCTCTTTTCAAGAAATCGCCTTTTTGCTTAAACTAGTTCAAATTTAGTTTCCATCACTTGGGACCAAAAAAATTCCAACGAATGCAACATCAAAGAAAGATTTGAGAAATGCTTCTCAGAATATGTTTGATTAAAAGGTTGGAGAGAGGGGGGCGGAGCAAGATGGTGGAGGATTAGGAGACCTGGATTTCGTCTCCTCTCAGGAATTCAGCTGGATAGGGATCAAACCATTCTGAACACCTACAAAC
>NC_138369.1:65664341-65735368 GCF_054177405.1 Leptonychotes weddellii
AGAGACGATGGACTCTGAAAAACAAACAGGGTTCTAGAGGGGAGGGGGGTGGGAGGATGGGTTGGCCTGGTGGTGGGTATTGAGGAGGGCACATTCTGCATGGAGCACTGGGTGTTATGCACAAACAATGAATCATGGAACACTTCATCTAAAACTAATGATGTAATGTATGGGGATTAACATAAGAATAAAAAAAAAAAAAGGTTGGAGAGAGAGCAACTGGGGACACTTTGAGATGAGGCTTATATTTTGAGAAGTTAAAAGTCCAGTGAATAATAGAAATGGAACCCTATTTTTCCAGATAATAAAAAGAGGATCTGACATGTAAAAGCAGGATCCCAGTGTTTGTGATTTACTAGCATGTAGGCTTCATGAGGGTAGAAATTGGATTCTTTACCACTATACACTGATGACTACAATAGAATTCTGTACTTAGCAGGGGTTTAATAAATATTTGTTGAATGATCTGATGCATTTATTTATTGCATCTCGTTATTCTTAGTCGAAATATGAAAAATGACTTCTTATTGAATTCACCCTATAAACCAGCCACTGTGCTCATTAGACCCATCATTTAGTTTATTACCAGACCTTGGAGTGGAGCTGGGGGTGACTATGGATTAAGAGAACTTGTTCTGAGATTAAATAGTTTGTTCAGTTTGCATGCAGATTCTATATGTTGAGGGTCAGGATTTGAACTTAGGACCATCAGTCTCCAAAATGTGTGCTCTCACTTGGGGCGCCTGGGTGGCTCAGTCGTTGGGCGTCTGCCTTTGGCTCAGGTCATGATCTCAGGGTCTTGGGATCGAGCCCCATATTGGGCTCCCTGCTCGGCGGGAAGCCTGCTTCTCCCTCTCCCACTCCCCCTGCTTGTGTTCCCTCTCTCGCTGTGTCTCTCTCTGTCAAATAAATAAATAAAATCTTTAAAAAAAAAAAATGTGTGCTCTCTCTAATGTACCACATTCACATATTAACATATAGGGCAGAGATTTCTTATTGGAGCAATAAACTAAAAGGGGATAGGGTTGGACTGGAATATTGCTTCATCTATAATTCCACCTCTAATTATCAAGGATTTAGTGAACACAGACTTAGTCCTCATTTTATAGACAAGTAAGTGCAGGTCTACAGTGTTGCCTCCAGTACTCGCCAGTCAAAATCTCCTTAGAAAGTCTCATTATCAGGATGGAAGCTCTCTTCTTATTCCCCTTTTCTTTCCGTAAGGGAACTTCATTACAGCCCCAGTCCCTGATAGCTATTGGTGCTCCCCTGCAACCCTTTGGCCTCACTGTTCCTAATCCCACGGCTTCTTACTGCAAGCACCTGCTACTCTATGGCTGGTCCCTTGAAGGGGAACCCCGGAAGTGTTAGGGGACTTACTCCTTACCTCCAAGACTGATGGGAATTGATGGATAAATACCCTACACACTACTCCTCTGTTGGTTCGACTCTACAGAATGTTCTACACTGTCTCCGAGAGGTCCTCAGCGTGCTTGTGCCCCAACTACCCATAACACTAAATTGCTCAAAAGTAAACCGTTTATTGGTTTCCTTCCCTTCCATGTCTCACTTCCCTAGACCTCTCCCCAAACTTTCCAAATAAACTATTCAAATTCTCACCTGTATCTCAAGGGTCTGCTTCTGGGCTAACTCGAGCTAAGTCATCTCTCTGACCCCTTTATCCTCATCCCTAAGGGAGAGGGTCAAATTACTTGACTGATGAGTTTGAAAGAAGAAACTGAGCACTGTCTATTACTTCAACTCTTTTGAAGAGGACAAGTTCATAGGACGTGCATGTTTGGACTACTCTTTGCCATGGGCTTAAAGGCTTGCCTTCATGGGAAGGTCTTCAGTTAGCAACTGGATGGATGAGTCAGTTTAATTCAGGAGTGATGTATTAGGACACTCCCCAGGTCCTTACAGATCTAAAATCATGCTCTCCAATCAGCTTTATCAGCAATATTTTGATAAGTGGACATTTTGATTCCATCAGATTAGATTCACATGATTCATAAAAGCCAACATGTGGAAACAACCCAAATGAACATCAACTGATGAATGGATAGACAAAATATGCTATATCCATGCAATGGAATATTATTTGGCCTTTAAAAGGCATGAAATATTGATACCTGCTACAACAGATGGATCTTGAGAACATTATGGTAAGTGAAAGAATACACTCACAAAATACCACATATTATATGATTCCATTCATATGCAATGGCTAGGAGCTCTGCAGAGACATAAGACAGATTAGTGGTTGCTTAGGGCTAGGGTGTGTGGAGGGGAGTGGGGAAGGGAGGAGACAGCTAAAGGGTGTGGGGTTTCTTTTTGAGGCGATAAGAATGTTCTAAAATTGACTGGAGTGATGGTTGCCCATATCTCTTCATAAAAACCACTGAAAGTTACACTTTATTTTTATTTATTTATTATTTTTTTTATTATTAACATGTAATGTATTATTTGTTTCAGGGGCACAGGTCTCTCAAAGTTAGGTCCACACCATGATGCAAAATGCCGACATGAGGGGAGGCTGGGTTAAAGGTATATGAGAATGCTCTGTACTATCTTGGCAACTCTTTTATAGATGTAAAACTATTTAAAAATAAACAGTTTTTAAAACTGGGTCTAAACTTGGGAAGGTTCTGACTTGGAAAGTTTCAAAACTTCTCTGACTCAGTTTCCCTACCTTAAGGGAGAACAGTACTATAATACTCATCTCATAAATCAACTGAGATAGTGTATATAACACTATTATATCTGGCAAATAACCTCTCTCTCTATCTATCTAAAATCGAGACCTAGGTGTATAAGGCAGAATTGTCAGTGTGTCTCAGGCATCCCATTTTCCCCCAAGATCTCCGTCATCCTCCTATCTCCCCACATATGAGGTTTGGCCTGACAAGGTGTGGTCAGAATAACATTCTTATTACTACAATTTAACAGGTATAATGAGCTAACTCAGTTTGCAATGCCAGAGATTTGGGGGTGGGGGGGAGGGGCAGAGAATTTGGGTGACACTGACAATTGATGCCAAAGTGGCCCTCCTTAGCAATTAGTTGTTCTTGTTTGTTTTGCCTCCCATCATAGCTATTTCTGTTATTTGTGTTTTGTGAAATGGTATCATTCCATCAGACCCACATGTAAGCCTCAAGTTGCTGATGCAGGCTTTCCTTTCCTCCTTCTGTAGCACTTATGGAAGCCAGCACAATATTTCTGCTGGCTGGTCTGGAGTCAGTTCTGTATCTAATTATGGGGTTGATTTTCTTCTTTTGTATTAAAGTTTTTTCCACCCACTGGGGGTGTTAGGGATGTGACAAGGAAGCTTTCTCTATGGTCCCTGTTTCATTGTAGGAAGCCAAGGCGTGGGGGAAATGCCCTTGTTGGAGTGGAGGCTGGGGTTTCAGTCCTTTCTCTAAATTTAAGGGACAAAGGAAGCCTCAGACAAGCCATTTAATTCCCCAGGCTTCTGTGTGTCCTTTATAAAATGAGAGGATTGGCCTAAATCATCTCTTCTATAACTCTTAATTCCTCCTAGGACTGACATTCTCCACAATGCAAGCATTTTCCTGAAGTTTACTGACAAGTAGTTGCCAAACACCAGAGGAGTGCTGATATGTTATTAGCTAATATTCTCTCTCATCTGTTTGCAGTATCTTGATGGGAAATCATCCCTGGGAGCAGCCCTCTGTTCTGGTGTGCTCTGAGAACAGATTTAGAGAACACAGGAAGAGGGAATTATGGAGACAGTGGATCCCTCCAACATGGACAGGGATGGTGGCATTCTGTTACGATTCCGAAACATACAGAGAACCTAATGGAAGGCTGGTCTCAGTGCCTGGAAAAGGAATATTACATAAGTGCAGTTTTACTTTCTGCGTTAATCTTTGCTGAGGTAATTGCCTTATTCTATTTTAGGTGTGTTGTTGGCAATGCTGCATGGCCTACTGACAGGTGTTCAATAAAAATAGAGATCATACTCAAGAGGAGAGGTGCAATATTCACACATGGCCAAAGTTCTTTGAGCCACAGCACTCAATTCCTCAAGAGTTACATGGAGATAGACACTGCTAGCATTTAGCAGGAAGAAAGTTTGAGTTATGTTTCTAGGTTGTTGGGTGTATCTGGCACACACCCCCGGACGCAAGGAGTTATGTAACAATTTCAGCAAGGGGGGAGCGGAGGGGCTTTTCAAAATGAAGGAAACTGAAAGTCCTATTCTTCCCTCTACTCACCATATATTCACCCTCAGCCTCCATATGCATCACCAAATAGAACTAAGTATGCCACCTAAATATCTCTCTAATTGTCCACACCATACTATCAGCCCCCTCTCCAGTGCTGTCTTGATTCAGAACATTATCATTTCTCACCTGGGTACTGTGCTACCCTCCTAAAGGTCTCACTGTCCTCTGCTCAGCCTTCCTTCACTCTCAGCTCAGCAGCAGGAGCAAACCCCTAGCCTGCAAATGTGTTGGTCACACGCCTTGCTCAAAATTCTGCAGTCATTCCTAATCAAACCTGAACCTCATCATACAGCCTGTAAGTCTCACTATAATCTGCCTTCCAATTTCACTAGCTTCAGCCTCTGGCATTTCCTCTTCTTCTAGGGTCCAGCCAACCGTAGCTGTTCATGGTTCTCCCCGGATTTACCACACTCTTGTGCCTCTCGCTGGGATATGGCCTGGCATCTCCAGTTCCTGCTTCCAGGTTCTCCTTACCTTTTAGGTGTCTCTCACCAACATCCTCCCCAAATTGCCTGTCCTAACTCACTAAGGACTACTTCCTTCTCATTTCCAATGTTCCATGTACATACTTTCAATATGGCTATAATCAAACTAGCATTTTCAGGGTGAATTCAAGTGCGATCATCTAAAGGCTGAGACCATGTGATGAATCTTCAACTCCTTAGCACCACACCAGATAAGAGGTGCTCAATAAATGTCTTAGGATGAGATGGAAAGAGCATTTTCTAAGCACCTAAGATATGATAGGCTCCACATTTGACTTTGGGGAGACACAGGACAGGAAGGGAAAGTAAGCAGCCTATGACTTACATCTGGGAGAGTGATAAAAATAATGAGAGGATGGGCAGAAATATTAATAATAATAAATCATGCATAGTGTAAAGTCAATAAGCCAGAAAGTCCTTGAGTCTTGGGTAAAATTTAATAAATCATGGAAGGAAAAGCAAACTAAGGGTATTATTAAGGAAATAAGAACTTTGACTCCAAATGACTCCCACTCCCTCGGTGAGTGGAAGGCCCCTGGAGTTCTCACTATTAAAGCCTGTTGGCATAGTTGAGGATGGCCATGATAATCAAGCATCTAGCCTATGGAGTGGATCCAAAAATGTAGATGTTCCAAAACAGGGGAATCCCCGTAATCATTTCTCATGATCTGTAGAGATGTTAAAAGGAATTCTTAAGTAGGTGACTTTATACCTATAGAATTTAATCATAGCTCCCAGCAAAATTGTTCTCTTATTCTCCTTAGCATCAAAGACTGACTTTTAGTGGGGAGCGTTGGAAGGTGAAGCAAGACAAGTAGCAGATGGGAAATTATAATGAGACTTGAAAACTATATTATGGAGTTAATATTTTATCAGGAACCACTGAAGAGTTTTGAACAGGTATGTCACAGTCACATTTGCAGGCCAGGCCAGGAGTCTGGCTGCTGTATGCAAGATGGATGGGAGATATAAATAGAGGGGTGGGGATAGTGAGAGCATTTAGGACTCTAGACAATAACCAAGGTGAAAAATGCCAGTGTTTAGATAACAGAAGGGTGGATGGGGAGACATATAGACAATTCTAAGGTAAATTAAGGCATCTGATGTTATCTATGTGACACATTATATGATGGATTCCAATTTCCCCTTCCATGTGCTAACTCAGTGGGGTATTCCTAGCCCATCAAGATTTCTGTGGCCAATAGAACCCCAGCACCACTGTGATAAATGCAATTGGCTGTCTAGCCAAATGACCCTTCTCCTCCCCACCATTCTTACAATGGAGCCCATACCTCACTGTAGAAGCTGAAAATCTGCTTACCCAGCAGACTTTGCAGTGAAAGGTGGGCATCAGACATGATTGCAGTCAGTGGAAAATAAGGGGAAGCTTGCTGCTAGGAATTTTTTAGTCAAGGCCTTTCTCCCTATAAAAAGAATGACAAGAGGAACAATATCTTTCTTCTAATGGTCATTCACCTTGTCATGCCTGTGTGTGATGCCTAGAACCATGGCAGCCATCTTGAGGTCATGAGAGAAAAGCATGAAGACAGAAGCCATTATGTTGAGGATCAGAGAAGAAGAATGGAAAGAACCTGATTCCTTACTGATGTCATTTGATCTTTTAAACCCACCCTGAAACCACCTACCTCCCACTTTTGTTCTATGAAATACTATAAAGCCTTGTTTTTTGTTTTTTTAAAAAGATTTTATTTATTTATTTGACAGAGAGAGAGATAGCAAGAGCAGGAACACAAGCAGGGGGAGTGGGAGAGGGAGAAGCAGGCTTCCCACTGAGCAGGGAGCCCGATGCGGGGCTCGATCCCAGGACCCTGGGATCATGATCTGAGCCAAAGGGAGACGCCCAACGACTGAGCCACCCAGGCACCCCTATAAAGCCTTGTTTTAAAAGTTCTTGCTACTCAAAGGGTAGTCAGTGGACCAACTCTATTGGCGTAAACTGGAACTTGTTAAAACACCAGATTCTTGGGCACTATTCCAGAAAAACTGACTCAGAATCTGCATTTTAACAAGATCCCCAGCACCAGTTTAAGCCACTTTTAAATGAGTATTCTGTTACTTTCCTTTGAGGCATCCTAAATAATATACTCACTACATATAGTTCCTTTTTAACTAGAATTAATTGTACTTTCTCCTGTTATTCCACAATATTTGACCACCCCTCTATCACAGTATGCATTTTATTTTGTCACATACATGTAGTATAGTTAGAACTACCTGTGGCAATCTGACCCATATAACTTCATGAATTCCTTAAGAGTAGGCCCTACATCCTACTGACTTTTCTATTCCCCTTTCTGCCCAGCAGTAAGCTCCACAAAAGCAAATATTCAAATATTTGTTGAATGAAAGAATAAAAGGAGTAATCATTTCTTTGTAATTCCTCCAGCCAATGAGAATTTTAGAACCTCCAATAGGAAGCTATAATGGACTCAAAGGTATGCTCGTGATCTGCCTTGGACAATAAATGTATTCTGTTTTCTTATTCAACGATTTTTCCAGGCAGAGCCTTGCTCAAAAGAGCTCTTCAGAGGCAAAACACAATAAATCTTGGGTCTTCTTCATGGTGGGTAACATGCTTGCCATCTTCCTAAAGCTTAATTGCCTTATTGTCACTGGAATAATGAAAGTCATCTCAGGGTTACCCTGGTCCAAGTCCCCAGATCCAGCCCTCTTGGGACCACTCTATCCATATACTGATGAATTTAAAGTAATCAATGCCACAAATTAACCCACCATTTAGCAGCAAGCATTGACCACTGAATATGGCCAGGAAGGAAGTTTCTGGCCACTCAGAATTCAAGGAAAAGCCAAAAAAGAGGCAGGCACATTCAGCTGACTCTGCTTTCCTTAAAAGGCTCTGGCAGTGGCCAGGCTTGGAGAAGCTAGAATGAGAGGATAAATATAGAAAATTGATTTATCTTTTTCATTTAATAAAAAGCATCCGTAGATTTCATAAAGTAGAAACCCTGCATATAGGTCATCCAAACAGAGGACACACACACGCTTTTAGTCATCTTACAACACCTACACAAATACATAGCAATGGGGTTTGACTTTCTGTCTTATCCATGATTTTGTAAACACACCTTCACAGCCCACCATGTATCTGCATGCTGGTCTGCTCCCTCAATATCTGGCAAAACAGCAGTCATTGTAGGTGTGGTAAGTAAAACCCAAAACCTAAGGTAAAGAGATAGGATCTGGTCCCACCTCCACACTGGTTAAAGGTGAGGAGTGAACCTATCCCAGCCTGTTTGTTCAAATGAGTGCCATCCTTCTGACTATGAACACTCTTCAATCTCAAATTTTAGAGTGGATAAGAAAAACCATACACTGATTTAGAGGAAATCGTTTCACAAAATTCATGGGAATTATATGGGATAATTTAGAAGAGGTTGCACTGAATTCTGTCTGTTTCAACAATTTCATTTATTTACTGACAGCTCTAATTGGGCAAAGGAGCAAACGTGATGTAGCAAAATAATCCCTAGCAGTGCCTGCCATAATTCAATATTGTCAACTGAAAGCTAAACTTTATTGGACCAAATTGCCCAATAAGGGCCACAGAATACCACACATGGACAGCTGTGGTTTTAAGTCCTCAATTGACTTTGCAAATAGGAAAATTGCAGAAGCTATTTCAGAATCTGGGAATGCTTATTAGCAAATTTTGCCTGTTCAAATTATGGCCTAGATTGAGAAAATCAGTCTTGTAATTGTTGGGGGCATTTTTTCACTCCCAGAAGAAAAACTAATTTTATGTTTATATTAATAAGATTTTTTGAGACACTATTCATTTGAAATTCAATGGAAGTTAATTCCCCAGAAAGGATTTGGTTAACCAATTTATAGAGTTTCCAATTTGGGTTAACAGACATCTTACTCATACTTATGATAAATGTACAGCAAGAAAGAGAGCCCTGAGGAGTTAGTGGCTTGTCCAAGATCCCTCAGTTAGAAGCAGAACTAGGACCACGGCGTCATGACCCCTTTTAAAGCAGCCGTACTGACCCGGTGGTAATTTTGTCCCCCCGCAAGAGATACTGAACAATGTCTGTATACATTTTTGGTTGTCACACTAGGAAAGAGCTACTGCTTACATCTAGTGAGTTGGGGCCAGGAATGCTGCTAAACATCCTCTAGGGCACAAAACAGTTCCCCAGCATAGTAGTGATGAGGCTAAGAAACTCAGGGATAGAAGTATCATTTAAATGATATTTGCATATGCACACGCAAACACGAAAGTCACAAAAAGATAGGATAGCTACATTATGTCTAGCACTTGTTTATAAGCAAAATGGGAACAGTAAGGACAACAGAAAACCTTCAAGTTTCCCCTAATACTTCTCTTTCGCTTGTTTCACTTCCAACACCAGCACTTCCTGCCAGGCCCTCTTTCAAATAGTATTCCCAAAACAGCTGCTTTGGGCCACCTCCACGGATACCTCCCAGCCCTGGCCATCACTCTCTTTCTCCTGGACCACTTCAACATTCGAAATGGTTCATCTTCAACTCTCC
The DNA here is from genome assembly GCF_054177405.1 of Leptonychotes weddellii. Classification (NCBI taxonomy): domain Eukaryota; kingdom Metazoa; phylum Chordata; class Mammalia; order Carnivora; family Phocidae; genus Leptonychotes; species Leptonychotes weddellii. The sequence goes on from NC_138369.1 coordinate 65,673,616, forward strand.
CCCTGTTCAATGTTTTCTACTCAGCAGTCACAGTGACCTTACAAAAGTAAACCTGATCATGTCCCTTCTTTGTATAAAGCTTAGGCTCCACTGGGATGGGTCCCATATCCCAGCATGCTGTTGGGAATGAGTAGGGCATATTTGTGGTTGTCATTATAAGTGGGGAGCTACTAGACTTTAGTACCTGGGGGCAGCAGAAACGTATCAGGAAACCTATCACCCTGTAACAGGAAGGATTGGGAAGAACTGACTTGCCCAAGCTGTTGAGCACCTCTGATGAGATGCGGCGGCCTCACTGCCTACCCCGCTCTCCAGCTTGCTCTCTGTGCTCCAGCCAGTGTATTTGGTGTTCCTTGAAACTGCCAGGCATGTTTCATTCTCAGGGATCGGGCACTGGTTGCTCCCTGCCTCAAAAACTCCATCGCCCATATCCAGATGCCTTGTTCCCTTGCTTCTTTCAGGTCTCAGCTGAACTGTCATCTGATCAGAGAAACAGCACATCGCCCTCTTACCTAAATTAGCATTCTCTTCATTAAGGCGAGGTGTTATTCTAACCAATGTTTCTTCCTTTCATTTATCAATATCTGATGCCATTATCTAACATATAGTTTTCAGTGTATTCTGTCTCTTATCTGTCTCTCCTTTCGAGATCGAGGTCCAAGAGGGCAGGGGTTTTTGTCTGTTTTGCTCATCTTTGTATCTGCAGTGCCTAGAACAGCACCTGGCACACAGAAGGGACTAGACAATATCTGAAAAATGAAGAAAACGAATGCATGTCTTTACTTAGCCTGAAAATTATCCCTCTGGAAACATATGATCAGAATAGAGAGAATAATCATCAATTTTCCTTTAATTTGACAGCTGTATATTTTCTTAAAAACCTAACAATACCGGGGGAAAAAAACAACAACCCTGCATTCACCAAGGACTGCTTGGAAAATTATACTTAGGAAACAGTCTTAATTATTTGGTCACCATAATCTGTCTTTGTGGACTGAGTAGTATAAATAGGTCAAGCTATTTCTAAAGAACTTCAGGAATCATGGAAGAAAAAGAATAGAAAAAAATCTATTCACCTAAGATATCATTGAGAATCTTTTTAAGGGATGCAAAGTTTCATGGGCTATTTTGTGCTGACAATCTTAAACATATAAATTCAACAACAATGTTGAAGAAGAATTCCTCCCCATTAACTTTGATGGGAGCTGGGCATCTGGCAAAACTGTGATTGCCCTGAAGCCTAGTTTCAGGCTCAGGAAACAAACTGCTCCTCTCAGGGAAAAGTATGAGTTTGGAGAGACAACCCTTTGATCAGTAGACAGAACTCAGCTTCCTCTCTGCTATCTTTCTGAGCTCTGACTCGCCCCCGTGTCTCCATTAGCCTCCTGGCTAACAAACAATAGGGATGTGGCAAAGCAAGGAGGTTGCTGTTGTGGGGAAGGAAGTGCCCATAACACTCATTGCCATTTGAAATTGTTGACCCCATGTGTTTTGGGTCAGGTTCCATAGACCCAGAGTCCCAGAGGTATTTCTGTGCAAGCGATTTATTGGGGACTCCTCTCAGGAGAAGGGCAGTGTAGGAAGCCAGACAAATTAGGGGAAGAAATCTAAGCAAGGAGGTACTTTTCGGCTGGGATTTAGCTTCAGCCTTATCCCCTGGGGAGATTTGGAATACAAAGTGTACTAAGGATTTGGTCCCCCGGGGGCAAGGAGACCTGCTTTTCATAACCCTTTGTCAGTCAGTCTTGGGCCTTTGACTGCTCAATAGGATGGGACATGACTCCCCTGGGGACAGCTGTGCACCCCGAGCAGCCAACAATTACAGAGGCTGCGAGTGGGGTGCCCCTATTCCGTGAAGGGGATTTAGATGAGACACCAACAGCATTTGCTTTATGTCTGCTAGAGTCCGAAAGAGACATGAATCACAGTTTAAAAAAAAAAAAAAATACCCCAAAGCACTTTCTCTAAGTATCATGCTTTGGCACAGCATTATTCACAGTGGCCTTGAGAATCATGTCTGGCATCCTGAGTTTCTTCTGAGGACACTCTGCTAATGTAGGGCAATGTCGACATGGTATTTGCAATGCCGAATAACAAATATCTCCTTTTCTCCTTGAAATGTTCCCAGCATCTTAGAAAGAGCCATATTAATAAGTCTCAGAGAACAGTGGAAGAGGTTAAGAATATATGTTAAAACATCTAACTTAAAGATTTGAAAAAGGAGTTCATTTTATCAGCAAATTTGAGTAATAATCAACGGAAGTCATTGCAGCAAATCATTTAGAAATGTTGCTTGCAGATATTTTCTTTTCACTTGTTTTCCTTTTTTAAAAAAGATTTTATTTCTTTATTTGAGAGAGAGAGAGTGTGTGCATGGGGGGGGGGGAGCGCAGGGGGGAGGGTAGAGGGAGAGGAAGAAGCGGACTCCCCGCTGAGCAGGAAGCCCATTGCAGGGCTTGATCCCAGGACCCTGAGATCATGACTTGAGCTGAAGGCAGATGTTTAACTGACTAAGCCATCCAGGCAGGTGCCCATTCACTTGTTTTCCTTAACAAACAAACAAATAAAAATATCTCTGAAGCAGCATCATCTAGACCAGGATTCTCAATCTTAGCACTATTTACATGTTGGGACGGAGAATCTGGAGCTCTTCTGTGCATTGTAGGATGTTTACCAGCATCCTGGCCTTTACCTACTGGATGTCAGTGGTACTCCTGATCCCTCTCCACCCCTCACATCGCCAAATGTTCCTTAAGGACAAAATTGCCCCCACTTGAGAACCATTGGTAAAGCCAAAGAAATTCAGGATAATCTTTGGAATCATGGCAGGGCCATAGACTGTGTGTGTTGAGCAAGGTGTTTAGAAAGTTATTCTAAATCTTGGTTTAGTCATATGTGAAATGAGAAAAATACCTAGCTTATGGGACTGTTCTAATGATTTCAGTGAGAAACAGCAGTGTGGCACAGAACCTGGCACATTGCCCAGTGCGTATGTAGCTCTCTTCCTTTCCTTCTGGATATGTATTGGGTTGCAGTGAGGGGTCAGTGGGTACTACTCAGTCTACTTCAAAGTGAAGTCCAAGTCCACTCATTTCATTCATCTTCATTTCCACCATTGGGAAGTAGACCGAGCTGTAGCAGTCTCTGGGGATAAGGTGTTCCAGGTGGAGGAAGGCACAGGCCAAAGCTCAGTGGTGGGGATATGCTGTGACTGTTTGTGGGTTGTCTCTAAACTGGAGTGGCTTGAGCACAAGGTCCAGCGGTAGAAAAGGAGTATATAGGAATAGGAATTATTATTTTTTTAATGTATCAGGCTTTTTCGAAGGAAGAGTAAATGCTGAGAAGATGATGTCACTGCCTTTCTAAACCAGCTGAGCCAAGACCATCTTATGATAAGGAGTTTCCAGATGGGCTGACCTTGAGAGCTTCTTTTCCCCACTCGAGTGAGTGTGCCCCAGGCCAAGAGCAACCCTTATATCTTGCTTCCACCAGTTTTATGCTGAGCTCACCAGAAATGTCAGCCCCAAGTTTCACTCACTGAAGTCACTCACAGTGAGACTAAAATCCAAGGCATTCCTGGAAATGTGTTTGACATTAACAATTGGATTTCTAGTGTCTAAGATGTGCTTGCCCCATGGATGTTTGCTTGTAACAGCACATAGGAAAGACCAACAGAAGGCAGGTTGTTCATCCTGAGAGCCCGGGGCACACTCTGTCTGGGTCACAGAGGTGTCAGTGTAGGGTCAGATGGGGTCAGGCAAACAAGTCTCTGGTAGTATGGCCTGAGGGCACTGTCCTTTTCTAGAACTTTCTCAAACTGCTTTCTGCAACAACAGAAGATATGTGGCTAAGGACTGACAAAATTCATTATCTTCTAATTCCTAACCTGGGTAAACCAGAGCTATAATAATTAGTAACCAGGCACTGAAATATGACAACACAGAGAGATACTGGCAACATTGCTTCCTCACGCTGGGGAGAGAAGCAGACAGTGTGCCTGGCAGGGGCTCGGTAGATAAACTACCCAGCATTCATGCCCCTGTACAGAGATGAGTCAGAGGTACCCTGCACTGTCTCCTGCGTTCCAGAAGGGCCAGTGTCCCACAGCAGGACCCTGATAGAGAACACACACTCTACTGGCTGCCCCACATATTTACTCATTTCATTCTCACATCACTATAATGATTTGGGTACTGATATTCATCCCAGTTATAGATGAGGAAAGCAAGGAATGAAACATTGATTACCTTGCCCAAGGTCACACGACTGGTTAGCAGAGGAGACAGGTCAGGCAGCCTGGCACAAGAATTGATGCTATTTTTCATATAAGGAATCTAGGCTCTGAGAGGTTAGTCAACTTGCCAAAAGTTGCACAGATGGCAAGTGACAAGGCTGACATCAGAACTCATGTTCGTTTGCAGCCAATGCACTTTACCTACTAATTAGCAAAAATCCTCCTGGAGGTCCCTTCATGCATGCATCCTCCCATTTGATTCTCTGAAGGAGCAAGCCTGGAAATGTCACCTGGGGCCCCTTCCAGTGGTACTTTGCCTCACTCCACTCTACAAACTTGTGCTGAGAAAGACACAAACCCCATGAAGTATGGTTGGAGGGAACCCCCAAGCCACCATGTAGCCTGAAGCTACTGCATACTTTCACCTGGATGTTTTCCAAAATGTGAAATTGCTTAATGAGAATTTGCTTCTTACATGTTTCTGGTCCTTGATCCTAGCAGAACAGCTGGTGTTTGATGAATGTATTGTTCTTCCAAATCAAGGGGAAAAAGAATAAGGTTTGTGCTTCAAGAAAACATCAAAGCCTTTGGTTTTCAGAATTCTTCTCTAAGTCACTCCTAAAACACTAGCCACATCAGTAGGAAGAAAGCACTGAAGAATCAAAGCACATTGCAGTGGGATGCCTGGTTCCAGTCAGGGCTATGGAACTTCTTGACTGTGAATTTATGGAAATCGCTTCACCACTTTGAGCCTGACTTTTCACAAATGAGAATAATAACAGTGCTGGTTATGTTAGCCTCAGGTGAGGATCATCATGGAGCTAGGCGTAGGAAAGATTGTGCAAATATTAAGATGCAATAACATAGTAGGGACACTGCAATATTACAAGGCAGGGGTGTGTGTCTCTTCTTTTAATTCTGCCAATATTAACTAATGTAATAAATATTTATGGAGTACCTATGACATGCCAGACTATTTCTTAGGCTCTGAGGACACAGGTAAATAAAACAAACAATTTCTTGCCATGCCTCTTAATGTAACCAAAATAAGTAAATATTTAGTTTGTTAGAGGTTGGTAAGTCTTAAGGGGAAAAAGAAAGCAAGGAAGAGTAGAAGTATTGGGGGAATCATTGCATTTTTAGATATAGGGAGAAAGATCTCTCTCAGAAGGTTATATCTGGGTCAAGACTTAGAGAAAGGAGAGTGTAGACCACGAAGGAATAACTCAGGACAGGACACTCTGGGGTTCCAAGGAACACACTTTGGTAAGCACTGCCCTGGTGGCCAGACCAACCTCTTTCACTCCATGACTATGGCTCTTTGGGAGAAGCAGAGTGTGCTTCAGTCCAGCAAAAAGGAAAGAGACCTTAGTTGGCCCTGATTCTGAACATGTTCTTCTAAGTTATGGGGTTCAGGACATGCTATCCCCAAATATGGCACCTTGGCATATTAAATATCTTAAGCTGAAGGATTTTCTTTTTTAAAAAAATGGCAGGAGCAAAACCCCCAACCCCTCGCCCTTCTTTCCTGAAAGCAGGAGATAAATCCCCCCATATGAAAGGTAGCCTACCTGAACTGGAGGGAGAAAGATGTTCTTCTCACCAGAGATGGGGAGTTGAGGACTGAGAAATCTACACAAACCTTGTTAAGCTCACTCTTATCTTCCCGGTTACTTCTTCACCACGTATTACCCCTAGCCCAAATGCCTCTGTCTTGTCAATTCTTTACAAATTTATCTTCTACTTACCTAAAAGGTATAAAAGCTTCCTGCTTAGGGCGCCTGGGTGGCACAGCTGGTTAAGCATCTGACTCTTGGTTTCAGCTCAGCTCATGATGTCAGGGTCCTGAGATGGAGCCCCGTGTTGGGCTCTGTGCTCAGTGTGGAGTTTGCTTGATTCTCTCTCTCTCTTTCTCTCTCTCCCTCTGCTCCTCCTGCTCATACTCTCTCTCTCAAAAAAAAAAAAAAAAAAAAAAAACCCTTAAAAAAAAAAAAGCTTCCTGCTCTGGCTGCTTTGGGTCTTCATTCTCTTGTGAAGTTTCTCATGTGCATGCAAAAATTCAATGAAATGGATATGCTTTTCTCTTGCTAATCAATCTTTGTCAGTTCCACTTTCAGACCCAACCAGGGACCCTAAGAGAACTGAGGAAAACTTTTTCATCATCTCCATAAGCTACTTGCCATCTAATCATTTCTCTTATCTGGAATCCCAATTCACGAAACCTGAAAAAATAACCCGGAAAGCTTCCATAAAATTGGCAGCTCAAGAGAACCACTCTGCAAAGCCTGCTAATTCTGCAGACTCCCCAGCTCCCATTAGGGCTGTAATCAGAAAGGAACATTCACTATGCAGGGGGTGAGTGCAGAGCTAGCAAGGCCGGCCCACTACAGGTTTCCCCTGCTATCAGAAAGTAGAAGGGACCTATGAACCCTTTCATAAGCCAAAAGGGCACAAAGTGAAGCAATTACCATTCATTTATATGGAAAAGTTTTTGAGCATTCCCAGACCCCCTCCAAAAATAACCTCCTAGGCTTTTTCTGATACCTTAGGACACATCTTGCTAATGGATGCACAAGATAAATTGAGATAAAGCACAAACGCTCAGAGACAGAGTTCAAAGCTATGTTGGCCTGATGCTGGGATGCTGGAGCGCAGTTCTCAGGGAAGGAATGGGCGGGGCTCCTGCCACTACTTGGGGCCTATACTGCCTCTCTCAAGGATCACTGCAAAACAAATACTGAATGTTGTTTTCACTTTTTGCCTTTTTTTTTTTCATAAAAGCAAAAATCCTTTCCAGATTTCTCTTGGTTGGCAAAAACAGGTACCAGTGTAGGTCTTTTGTAAAAGCGAAGTGGCAATAAGGCAAACTTTGAGAAATAGGGGCTCCTGCGCCCTCTGCACAGGGGGGCCCTGCTTTCCAGTCAGTTGCTCCTGACCGGAGATAGTCTGCAGCGTCCCCAGCCCTGGAGAACCCCGGGCAAGTTCAGCAGCCTCCTTGGCATCACAGGGCTACGGAGGAGGTCTGCCATGTCCCCAACAGCGCAGAAGCCTCAGGAGGACAGTAGCGACCCCAGAATGAGGAAGCTGGTCTCAAGTGGGCCAGAGACTGCATTTGGACCACCTGCGGGTCAGTTAGATTTAGAGTGTTTGTCGTGGCCAGAGCTCCGCATACACCGCATTCCCTGTGGAGAAGAAGCAGCAGAGCCCTGGGCAGCATTCCCAGGCAACTCCTTCGGCCTGAATTCTACTTAACAAGTACTGGGCTCAAGTTGCTATGCTCAGCTTCATAGCCTCACTCCTTCCAGTGAAGCAAGAATAAAAGACTGACTGTGTCTCAGTTGCCCTGGGATGTGTTCTTGCCGCTCAGAGATGAGGTAAGAGACTCAGAGGTAGAGTGCAAGAGACGTGCTTCTAATCCCAAGCACGTCTAGCCAGGGACCTCTGGCAAGGGGGTAAATGCTCTGAGTTTCAGTATTTCTATCTGTAAAATGGAAATTCATTTCTTCATCAAATAAGAATTCTCCTGAGGATACACCATCTTGTTGAAAGTCATAACTATGTTAGTTTTAAAATAGGGTTTTTTTGGTAATCAGTCAAGTGCAGACACAAGGTAACACCAGAGGGGTGCCTGAGAGGGAAAGAGATCATGATTCTCACAAGTCCTAGAAGAGCGAGGCATGGCTGGCTGTGCAGGGAGGGGGCCAGACGGGGAGGAAGGTCCAAGGAACAGGCTCAACCAAGTAGGTGGGGAGCCGAGAGAGAGTGAGCACCTGTGGACAAGTGCCTTTATTGGGGGTCAAAGTGGAGTTCACTAGCTAAAGGTGTGAGGAATTTCCCTGGAGTGTTCGAATGTCCATAGGTCACAACCAGGGGAGGACAAAAAGAGGAACTTGTGACAGGGACCAACCTGATCACACTAGCGCACCTAGTCACATGGGTAAAATGGCCACAGCCCGTTTGTGGATCTGTTGAGGTGGTGGGAAAATATGAAGTTTTAAAAACTTATAATACAACATCCTTAAAGGAGAGAAGATGCTGTTCGAGTCTACCTATGCTGGACATCTCCCCAGGGTAAAAACCACCATGCAGAAAATTTCCAGGTCCTTCTGGCAAGCCAAAAATCTCTCCAGGGATTTACATGAATATGCAAATTTGCAACCACATGGATGGAGCTAGAAGGTACAGTGCTGAGTGGCATAAGTCAGTCAGAGAAAGACAAATACCATATGATCTCACTCCTGTGTGGAATTTAAGAAACAAAACAAACGATGGGGCACCTGGGTGGCTCAGTCGTTAAGCGTCAGGCTTCAGCTCAGGTCATGATCCCGGGGTCCTGGGATCGAGCTCCGCATCAGGCTCCCTGCTCAGTGGAGAGTCTGCTTCTCCCTCTCCCACTCCCCCTGCTTGTGTTCCCTCTCTCTATATCTCTCTCTCTGTCAAAGAAATATATAAAATCTTAAAAAAAAAAAAAGAAAAGAAACAAAGAGAGAGAGAGTCAAACCAAAAAACAGACTCTTAACTATAGAGAACAAACTGGTGGCTACCAGAGGGAGTGGGTGAAACAGGTGATGGGGATTAAGAGTACACTTACCATGATGAGCACTGAGTAATGTATAGAATTGCTGAATCACTATATTGTACACCTGAAACTAATATAACTCTGTATCTTAACTATACTGGAATAAAATAAACTTAATGAACAATATGCAAATGAGTCAGACCAAGGGACCCCTTCAGGACCACCAGACAATCAACATTTTTACCCACCTCTCACCCATCTTTTCTGTCCTGCTCATTGGATTCTCACTGGTAAATATGTTTTCTCCAACTGCTTTCATTAGAAACTAGTTGCACACCAAATGTAGATAAAAGCGGTGTTTTTTAAAAAAATGGGTTTATATTAGATGTTTTTTTAAATTAAGTAAGAATTTTTTTTCCATTTAATCATATCTCTCTGAGGTAGGAATTGTGAAATGAAGTTGATGTTTTTAGATGAGAAACTGGGAGGGGGGCCTCAGATAGGTAAGGAAGCCACACCTAGAAAGTGGCAAAGCCAGCCCCAGTCGGTTTGATTTCAATTCCCTGATCTAACTGCAAAGCTATACTAGTTAACTATTTCTTCATAACAAATTACCCCCAAACTTAGCAGTTTAAAATAACAAACACTGATGATCTCACTCAGCTTCTGAGTGTCCAGAATCAGGGGGCATCTCAGAGGAGTGGTTCAGATTGAGGTCTTAAAGCTGCAGTCAAGACGTTGCCTGGGGTTGCAGTCATCCCAGTGTGTTGCTGGAATAGAAGATCCAAACTTGCTCCCATGGATGTTGGCAGGAAGCTATGCCTGTCCACAGGGCTGCTTACAATATAACGGCTTCCTTCTCCAGAGTGAATGACCTGAGAGAGAATGGTACCCAGATATATGTCCTAGGAGGTATCTAACCCAATCTCAGAAGTGACATGTCATCTCTTCTCCCATAAAATGTTATTGGTCACAGATTCCAACCCTAGGAGAATGTGGAGGGCACTGTCCAAGTGAGTATCTTCCAGGAGACCAGGACTGTGGTGGGCCACCTTGGAGGCTGGACAGGATTGCCCAGCAGAGTTTGATGTTATCACTCTCAAAGGACTCAACAGCCCTCTTGGCTCATGGTCTCCCTGCCAGCTACACATCAGCATGGAGAAGGTAGGGGAAAGCTTTTCTAGGCATCTTCTTCTTGATACAGAGACAAGGAAAAAAGGGAATGAGGAGGACTACATAAACATGCGTTATTTTTGCATCCTTCACCAGTGCCTTGAAAACATTAGACATGGTATGTTGAGGGTAGTTAATCCTTTTCAGGATATGCACACACCCATTTTTTGATGAGAAACAGAAAGAGAGAGGGAGGGAGGGGATGGGGCTTACTTTTCCAGTCTTTCTAGATACAGATTCCCCAACAGCTTTAGTGCTGTTTTTCTCATAACATGGCAGGACATAATCTAGCTCAGGAACTAAGAAAACCTGATGGAGAAATGAGCCCTAAATGTTGGCTGTACTGCCCAGCACCAACAGATGATAAACTCCCGCTGCTCCTTGAATAGATCTATAACTATAACTGCACTTGCCCCTTTTAAAAATAACAGTCGGGGTGGAGAGTATTTCTAAGATAGTAGAGTGTCACCTTCATTTTTAAACATGAATAAGCTACACAGATGAAGCCTGTGAGGGCTAAAGCATCAGGCAAGGGAGACTCAGGGCAGAGGCAGAGGTAGATTTTGTCAGGGGGTTCTAGAAAAGAGTCGGTTATTCATTCACTCTTTCAACTAGCTTGTGGGTAGCCTTTATTATGAGATGGCTACTAAGCATTTGGGGGAATATTAAAATATATGGGGTGCAGGTAGAATATTATCGATTGATTCCCACACATTTAGTAGATAGACATATCCTCAATCACTTATTCATTCACTGACCAAATATTGCCATGTCAGACATTGTGTCAGAAACTGGTGTGGCAAAGATAAGTAAAATAAGTTGCCTGTTCTCCAGAGCCCATGATATCCTGGAGGGTCAGGATTACAGTGCATCCGGAATGATAAGGGAAGAAAGAAAAAAGGAGGCACCCCTGTCAGTCTGGGAGAGAGGATGGAGAAGTTTCTAAGGGGGAGTGGTACTGCAGCTGAGTCTCAAAGAGAGAGTTTAAATCATTCCTTAGATGCATGTAATGTAATATGCATATAATGCATAACTGACTTGTGTAACTGACTTTCCATCTGTCTGTCCGCTAAGGGGGTGTGGATTAGAGGTTGCAATCATGGGCTTTAGTTTGGATCCCAGTTCTGCCATTTACTAGCTGTGGAACCCTAGGTAAGTAACTCTCTGGATGCCTGTTTCCTCATCCATAAAATAGGGATACTATTAGAGATTACTCCCCATGATTATTATGAGAATTAAATACATGAGTTAATGTCTGCAAAGTGCTCAAGATAGTACCAAGCACAAATAAGTACTAAGAGTACCAAGCTCTATGTACATATCACTTATTTCTATCTAGACAGAGAGGCAGTAATAAACATTTTCCACTGGAATACCTCCCAGTTATATTCCTGGGTCATAGGAATTAAAATCAGGGCCACGAAGGAGAAAAGCCAAGTTGCTGGTTTTGAGGGAGGTGGTAGAGATAATGTGAGGAATTTTTATGGTTATCCACTGGGAAAAGTCAGAGTTGCAAACTTTTGGGTAGGAAGCAGGGGCAAAAGCCAGGCATCTCAGATCTTAACAGTATCAGAGACCTTGAGGTGGGAGCTATTGTACGGATAACCTCATGGATGTTTTGGCTAAATTGACTGCAACGTGGAGGGGCCAGAGTGCTTGGGTGTGTCTCCAGCAGCCTCCTGCGGGGCGGAAGAAAAACCTGAGCTGCTTTCAAACTCTATGTCTTCATTGTGTCTCCCCTTCTCTACTCTCTCCCTTTGGGAGGCCCAGAGACTGAACCCATTGGGGAAACTGAGCCTGCAGTCAGTGTACAACTTATATCTAAATAACTGCTCTACAAAGTATGGAGTGGGGACCCTTATGTATAGCAAAAGAAATAAAACTAATTGTTATGGCATTTGTCTACATTGAGTACCGTGTTATATATGTATCATTCCGTGTTTAGCTTCAAACCAGTCTCCCGAGGAAGCTAGTATTATCATTCCCATTTTAAAATGAATGAGGAGATATTCAGAGCAATTAATAACTTTCCCAATGTTGTTATTAGCAGTTGGAAGAACTGCATTATGAGCTAGATCTATATGACTCTAAGGCAAGTGCTTGTAACTTCTGTGCTATGTGGTATCAGAACTAAGGAGTTATAGAATTCCAGAGAAGAGCAGAGGGGGAAATGGTGAGGACTTCCCCAGCGATTGAGTATTTGGGTTGAGTATCAAAAATGGTTAGGGTTTTACATGTGAAAAAGTAGAACAGGTCATTCTAGATGAAGAAATGCAAAGGTTATGAGGGTATGAGCTTATGAACCTCCCAGGGATATGGGGAGGAGGCCAGTGTGGCTTACACATGGGATGTGGTGGCACACAAAGCTGGCTAGGGTCAAGTTCAAGGAGGGTCATTTGTTCCCTCAACCTAATAAAAATGCAAACTCTTCTTTACAGTGAGCTGGTGGGGAAGGGGAATGGAAGGAGAGGCTCCGTGTCCTACCAGGCAGGACACACAAGTGACATTCTGTTCTAACAGGCTTTTGCCCATGGTTGATGCTCAATTTCTGCATCACTGTCTAAAGACGGTGGCCTGACCTTGAGACACTGCAAGGGACCCAGCTGTCTGGATTGGACTTGATGATGTGAAATCAGCAGCAGAAGAGAAACGTGTAAGGAGCTGAACCTTGGACCCAACCTGATGGATCTTGAAGCTGAGGGGGTGCCTGACTATGCCAGGAAAGAGTCCCCTCCAGCTTGCCTGTGCAATCCTGACAATTCCCACGGTGATGCCTGTTTGGAAACAACCATTCCACAGACAGCCCATGTGTTTCTGAATTAGGGTTCACGGAGATATCAAGTCTGGGATTTGTTTTTAATGACCTTGTTCCTTTCCCACACCATCCTTGACTAGAAATCACCCCCAGGCAGCTAGCATGTCGTTTTCAGAAATAATGTGAATTCAAAACAACAAGACCTATTCACTGAAAGAGTAGTTATGGTATCATTACAAAAAAAACCAAAAAACAAAAAAACAGTGAAGTGTTGGTTTTGTAAGCAACAGTTCAGGTTCATACGCTAGCTCTTAGCACTGAGCTGTTCCGTGACCTTGGACAAAGTGCTCACCTTGCCCAAGCCTCCATTTTCTTTTCTTTTTTAAGATTTTATTTATTTATTTATTTATTTATTTGACAGAGAGCACACAAGCAGGCAGAGCGGCAGGCAGAGGGAGAGGGAGAAGCAGGCTCCCAGCTGAGCAGGGAGCTCCATGTGGGGCTCCATCCCAGGACCCTGGGATCATGACCTGAACGGAAGGTCATGATCTCGACTGAGCCACCCACGCACCCCAAGCCTCTGTTTTCTTAACTGTAAAATAGGGTCAAGAAAGTGTGCCTCGCAGGGTGGATGGGAGCAGAAGTGAAATAAGGTGCATGAAAACACATTGCTATTTTGAAGCCTTGAGCTTTTGGACTATATGAGAGGCAATAGAGTCATTTAAGAATCTGAGGGAAACATCAGGCCCCTAAGGGGTCCCCTTGGACACTACTTTGTGCCCTCTCTTAGGTCCCCTGAGTAGAGGCTTCTTCCCAGGGACAAAGCAGAAGAGAGGAGTTTCGGGCACCGTTGGCTCCCGCTTTAGGCAAGATCTCTGATTACCTTCACCTCCTCTGTGTCCCAGCAAATAGAGATGGTGACATCCAGGTGCATGTGCATTTAGATGTGTCTTGAACAACAGCACAGACCCAAAAAGTATCCCTCTCCACTGCTCCCTGACATGACTAATTACTTACTACCTGTTTGTAGTTCTGTCGTCTTGGGAGAGTTATTTAATCTCGGAATGCCTCAGCTTTCTCATCTGTCAAATGGTGACATTACTTCCTTCGTCATACTATTGCTGTGAAGAGTACTTAGGATACTACATATTAACAGAATGTCTGGCACATAGTGAGCACTCCATGAATATTAGCTCCTGCTAACATTATAATTGCTGCAGTACATCGCAATCACCTCATTCCCTCACACGGGGGCCTCAGCCCCACTAGACTGCATGTTCCCCCCAGGGTGGGGCAGGGCTTGGGGGTCTGCCGTACAGTAGATGAAGACTAAATGAATCCAGAAAGGCCAGCCATCCCAGTGGACAGGAGTATGCAGACAGCAGGACAGATCTGCTTGGAGGGGCAGAAAATGAAGCTGAGACTCAAAATGAGCTGAAGTCATTGCTGGGTAAGGAGAAGTGGCCAGAGCACTCATGCCAGGCTGGGCCCAGGCATCCTCCAGGATGACAGCGAGGCCAGGGCGAGCTGGGAACTCAAGACTACAGATACTGGAGGCCTTGGGACGCACGTTAAGCAGCAGGGATCCTATCCCATGGGCATCAGTGTTTTCCAAACTTCAGGCAGAATCACCTGCATGGTTTTTGCCAGACCTGAGTAACTCAGGTTACTGACTTACTCAGGTTACTGACTTAACCTTGTAATATTTTCCTTAAATTAATTTACATTTTTTAAACTTATACTGTCTAAGAAAACTCTATTAGTATTGTCAGTAATAATCCATGTCTTCTGCGGTGAATATAATGGTGAAACAAGTAAAGTAAAAACAACTTACTTTCATAAACCCTTGCTAGATACTTTTGCCTGTGAAGGCTCTGAGCCTACTGTCTCCTTGGCTAAAAAGGGAAATCAGTAGGTTTCCGAGGAGTGTGAAAACCATCAAGCACATATGGCAAACTTTTCACTTAGAGGGATGGAGAAGAAGCTGGGAAGGGAATGTGCTTGGTGCTGTGGAATCCGATGTCAGGTAATGCTGTCACTGTGGGTTTCTAAAAGCATCCTCCGAGCTGCCAGGGGCAAAGGTCCCACAATTAGGGAAACCACCTCGGGATGTTGGGAACATCTTTTAATGGTTTTAGGGAAGAAAAGTGACCCCTTTAAAACATCTTTCTGGCTATATTAAGAAGTGTGGATTTATGGGGACTGAGACTGGTGGCTGGCAGTTCAGATAGAAGCAAATGACCACAGGTGAGAGGTAGTGAAGGTCTGAGAGCAGAACGTTGTAGGGCTAGAGGGAGGGGGGAGAGAAGCCTCTAATGGAATATTCAAGGAGCATGGTGGTGCTTGCTGATTGACTGTGCAAAGAAAGAATTTAGGATGCCCTCCCTGGGGTCAACTTGGGCCATTGGGAATATGATGGTGGAAGAGAATTCTGAAGGCGATGTTCCCACTGCTCTTTTCTGAACTTGTCCATTCTCTTCTTCCAGGCTCCCAGGTTCTTCCAGCTGATTCTAGGAGCTCAGACCTTCAGGATGCCCCCAGTCAGACGTGCAGAAGAATTCATACTCCAAACCCATTAGACTGCCTAGGACGATCCCAAAGTAGTGGGCTAGCAGAAGACAAATCACTCTATATCTTGCTCTCCCCATTCCACTACTATTATACAGTTGAGAAATAGTTAAAAGGAAAATCAAGCACAAGAGCAAAAAGAACTTCAAAATTCACCCAGAGAATCCCACAAATCCAGGTGTAGATTCCAGGATCTCACTAATTTTCTTTTTCCACTTGGTGACTAAGTGGGGTAAAGAAAGTTAGAAGCCACGTGTATGCCATTTACATCTCAGATGATTTCTTAGTGCTGCTGGAGGAACAATTTTCTTGGTCCCAGGCTTCCTTACTTCACTGCTCAGACAGACATCTTTATTGCTACAGTGGAATTCCTGCCTTTTCCTTGAGGGGCCAGTGGTCTGCACATCAATTTGCTATATCCTGGAAATGATACTATCCATCTTATTTCTCCCTTATCCAAATGAAAATATCAGCTGGCAGTCACAGCAGAAAGTGGCTAATGAACCAGCTCACACTACGGTGTAAATGACTATGAGTAAGTTAACTGTCTAACATTTAGCAACTAATTAATCCAGAGGAATAAATATCTTATGTGAAATTTCAGATCCATGGGGCTTTATTTTGAAGTAGCAGATACATCTTTTCCCTCCTGTGAGCCTATCCTAAATCAACAGACACCAAGGCATTAAAGTTTCATTGATTGGGTAAGAGTGGTCTATAAAAGACACTCCCAAGAGTGTCATGAACAGTCTACTTTCAAGTCCGGCCATAGAGTCAATTAAGTTCTGAGACAAACACCTTCTCCTATTTCTAAGAATGATCACGTCTATTTCAAAATGAAAACTTCTCCTTTGGTGATGCTTTAAAAATTGAAAAGACAGTAAAGGTAGTGGCAGAATGCATAAAGACCCTCTTGGGAGGATCAAAATATTTCCATGTAACTTTGTCAGTGGGTGGACTAGTGATGTAATCTGACATTTCATAGGTAATTCAAACATATTATCTGAATAGAAAAATGGAAGGGAACACAGGCAAAAGTGATAAACATTCCAGAAATTACATAGACAAACTATGGAGTTCACTATTTTGAGAAACTAGTGGTTTCTGCTCCCCTCATTAAAAATATGTCAATTTCCTTTAAATGGACAGCCTTTGAATTTGTCCTTGTTGACAAATTTCCTATTTGAACCTACTTGAAAAGATTGAAGAAGTTGTTCATAATTTGATTTAAAATACCTCTTGACTCTGAGATGGGAGGTCAATAGGTGTTGTAAATTGTGGCCATTCAGAAGCCAAAAGATCAGCGTCAGCCAACAGGTCTATTTCCTTCAACTTTTAGGAGAGTAGGTAAAA
Organism: Leptonychotes weddellii; assembly: GCF_054177405.1. NCBI lineage: Eukaryota > Metazoa > Chordata > Mammalia > Carnivora > Phocidae > Leptonychotes > Leptonychotes weddellii. The sequence continues at coordinate 65,690,218 of NC_138369.1, forward strand.
CATATAGTTGTATTATAGTCTGCTATGTCAGAGAACCAAAATTAATGATATGGCCTACAGAACATATTCTTTCTCGACCAAGTCATGTTTTTTAACCCAGAAGTGTCTTTTTTGACATAGTACTTGATTATTCAGTCAAATCATAGATTCCTAAGATAGAAAGGAACTTAAATGTACATATACCCTATGTTGTTATATCTAAAATAATGGTTTCTAACACTGGATGCTCATCAGAATTCCCTAGAGAGCTTTTAAAAAAATGCACATGGCTGAGCTCCACTCCTGGGCTACAAATCGTTATCTGTGGTCGTTTGGGCCCAGGCATCAGTATTTTTGAAAGCAACCCTCCGCCTCCATGACCCTGATGAATACCCAGGGTGGGGAACCACTGACTTAGAAATCAAATTCACCCCTAGTGTTGAGTTTGTGCTTCTCAGTGGTAAAATTCAAGGAACACTTCACTCATATATAAGGGGTTTCTTGGAAAATGAGCCCTGATGCAATATTTAATTTGTTTTCCTCTTTCCATGTACAACATGGACTTTTCCTTTCCTCTATAGTCAGGAGAAGAGAGCTCGACTGAGCAAGAATAAGATATTAGTTGAATAGGGAGAGGGGTTTGGAGGCACCGTCCTCCCCACCACCATTCCTTGGAGAGAACCTTCTTCAAGTTTCTACCAACAACATCCAATGAAGCCAACTGAGGTATGAGTGAAGACTGGGGAACTAACCCACTGGACCCTGTGCCAACCCAGCTCAGCCTGGACATTGCAACCTGTGGCTGCCCTACCTTTGGCTTGGGCATCGTTGTATTTCTGCCTGGGGAGTGAGCTACAAGGATCCCTCTCAGCCTATGTGCCCCAAGCCATGTGTCAGCTGTAATAGTTACAAGAACCAAACACAAAGAGTTAGTGACCATAATGCATGTAAATTAAAACATATTCTCTGGCCTAGGATATTGGTATCATTGGGTTATTTTATTGGCATCTGCAATTTGCACTCCTTATTCTCAAAAATGATGATCTAGCCTTTAAACCTAATGAATCAGTGAATAATTGTTGAACTTCTACTGTGCTTAGCACTGTACCAGGCACTTTGAAAAAAAGATTTATTTGTTTATTTATTTATTTATTTAAGAGAGAGAGAGCACGTAAGCATGAGTAGGGTTGGTGGGGGAGAGGGAGAGGGAGAAGCAGGCTCCCCACTGAGCAGGGAGCCCGATGCGGGACTCTATCTCAGGACCCTGGGATCATGACCTGAGCCAGTGGCAGCTGCCCAATTGACTGAGCCACCCAGGCGCCCCTGTACCAGGCACTTTAGTGAATAGAGAATAGGACCTAAACCTTGCTCTCAGAGAACATCTATTTCATGCACCTGTAAACAGTGAAAACATTGTGAGTTGAAAAAGCAGTGATCTCTGGGACTTTAGACACTGATCAAAAGAGAAAGTACACATAGAAGAATAACAAAGAATAGATTTGGACCCAAATGGGGAGATAGTAGGAAGGGTCGTGAGAATCCAGCAGAGGAAATTACACTTGGTAAAGACAGCCACGGGGGGATTTGATTCCAAGGAATGCTCTGATGGCACCATGAGCAGTGGTACTAGCAGGAAAGGGGGTGAACTGGGAGGATGGAGGCAGGCTGGTGGGACACTCAAGCAGGTGTTGTTACATGACTTTGTGGCCATAGGATCCCATTTCGAATGGAAAAATCATAGGAATTGGTCTTTGGGAATGGAGAACAATGAAGAAGAATGAGCAATGAAGAAGATGCAAAATTTCTAGGGTAAACGAGGGTATGGCTATAAACAGTCATCTTGGAAAAGAACCAAGAAGTTTGCTTTTGAAGACATTGGGTTTGAAGCCATTCTAGGACATCTAAATAAAAACTCCCAGTTGGTAGTGGAAGATAAGAGGTTAGGCTCTGAATAAGAGAGATCAGAATGATGGATCCTCTAAGATTGAGGACCTAAGGAAAAAGGAGCTTAGAGTTGCAGAGTCTGGGGAACAGCCTTGAGAGAAGAGATCATCAGTGAGCTCTGTGTGTGAGAAGTATGCTTGTGTAGTTATTTATATGTGTAAATGCCTCCTATGTAGTTTTATTGAGATTGAAATCTCAGACTTTTGCCCAAAACAACTCCATTTTATGCCATCAGTTTAAAATCTTCCACAAAGAATGAAATTCCTTTTGTATCTTTCTCTGAGTTGACCAATGAGCTCTAACAGAACATTTTGTCAGACAGAAAAAAATGTGTACAAAAAAGGGGAGAGACAGTTACCTTTTAAAACTGACCTTTCATTTTTCATATTTTATTCATCCTTTTTTAACAGATAAGGTTAAACTCATTGTTATTTAAACTGCATTACTAATTCAGTGAATTCATGGGGAAAACATTGAAACTTAATAGTACTGAAGATTTAAGCATCTTATTTTTAATGAACCAATTATTACTTTTTCTCCAATTACCAATCAGTCACAGCTCCTTTTTATTCCAGACTGTGAAATATGGAGCAATGTAGCAGTATTTAGCAGAGAATCTGTATGTAATGGAATTCAACAGGAAATCATACAGAATAATCATTATTTCTCTTTAGGACTCCAAGTGAATATAACTAACCTATCTGGGCCAATTCCACCTCATCTATAAAATGGGCCAAACGAGATCTGACTTGCTCATCTAATAGGTTTTCCATGAAGACCAAAACTAAAAATATGGAATAGCATATGAAAGAACTTTCTAATCCATAAAGCCTTACAGGCATGAAAGTTATCACTGTTGTAAATTGTATGAGTACCCTGAAGAATGAAGAGAGTTCTCTATTAGCATAATGCTAAGGCAGATAAAGGAGCATTTGGCTGGGCTCTGAGTGATACAGAATGTGGGTGCATCTGAGATTGTCTGAGTTTGGGTCCCCTCACAAAAGGAGGCACTAAAGCAAGGGTTTTTATTCATGTTGTTTATCTGGAAAGTTCTGTGAGGAAATGGGGAAGGAAGACAGGGAGGAGGGACAGCAATGAAGGATGCAAACATAAGCAGGACACTGCTGTGAGCAACGCGGGTTCAGTCCCACAGGGATCCTCTGAAGGACCGTGTGCAGCACTCCTCTGAATTATCCGGTGAGGAGAGGTAGCTTAGGTACTTAGTCTCTAACTCCCATCCCACCCTGGAGGGTTGCTCCTGGGGCCTTAACTCCTGATATTTCCAGGCTGTGACATGTAGGAACTGAAGGAAACAAGAATATGTCACCCTGAGATATACTTCCCTGACAAAAATAATTTTGAGCTGACAGCAATTAATAAGCAGCAAAATCAGAAAAAGCTCCTTGTACCTCCCCCCTTTTCCGCCTAAAGGCAGGATATAAATTCCGTTTTATAGGAGATGGCACCAGAAGAATCTACCAACAAACCTTACTCCATTAGTTTCCTTCCATATATTTACTTTCCACAATTTCGCCACCCTTGGAAGCCAAAGACCACTTACTTTCTTTGGTCCTGTCATTTTGCTATGAGTTTATTGTTCTTTGTTGAAGATGCCATATAACCCAGAGTTCTGAGCCACCTCCGCATTACTCATCTGGGTACTCCCATGTGTTACATGTGGGATGTGCATGTTGGTAAACTTGTTTTTCTCTTGTTTATCTGTCTTTTGTGATAGGAGTCCCACTTTAAGACCCTGAGATGGATAGAGGAAAAATGTTTCCTCCCCTCCAGAGCTAAGCACGCTCGCGCTGGCTAGAGAACACCTTCAGCTAGAGTTGCTGGAAGCCATGGGCACGTACAGGAATGTCCGTAGCTGACCTCCAGGGTAGAACAAGGCCATATGGGGGGGCATCACACCTCTGCTTTGCAGCCAGGACAATTAGGTTTTGAATCCTGGGTCTGCTCCCCCTAAACTGTCCTGCACGTCGCTCAACCTTCCTGACTTCAATTTCTCCAGCCGCAAACCGGGGACAGCAATAGCTACCTTGCAGAATATTAAGTAAGTGATTATGCATTCTTTTGATGGCATATCCAATCACCAATGTTATTTAAAAATAGTAAATGTCCTGGGAAAAAGTTCACGTATAGAATTAAATGAATACAGGAAGTCACACTTACTTGCACGATGAGTCCGTTTTTGTAAAGTACGTATATTTTATGCAAAAGGGTAATAATTGGGACAAAATGTACTAAAAGATTGAGTGCTTATTCTGATTTCTATTTTCCTATGTACACTTTTCTTCATTTTTAAAGTTTTCTGCCAAGAGTTTCTATAACTCTATAATCAGAAAAAGGCAAATTTCACAGAACCCATTCTTCAGGGCTCTTCTGAGGATACTAGATGATTGCACAAAAAAAGTATTTATCGCAGTCCATGACACAGAATATGCGCTTAATATATGATCATTCAAAAAGCAAGTAATACACATTACTAACGAAATGAGAGCTTGCTTACCACGCACCAGGCACTGTGCACAGCACTTTGCGTTTATATCCTCTTTTAATTCCCAAACTAGTCTTATGCGGTAGGTACTGACCTCACCACAGTTGTGCAGATGTAGGATAATGAGAATTAGGAAGAATATGAAAGCTTATTAAAGAAACATCTTTCTATGTATCAAAACTCCTCAGAATGGCTTTGACATTTTAAAATAGATGGCTCAGAAAAAAAAAATTCACTTCCTTACTTTTTTTTTCTTTTTTTAGTTCAGAGACTGAACATAGTTTAAAGAACTGCTACTTTACCAGAACACTGGTTAAGGTTAAATGTCAAAGAGTAGCCCCTGGGTGACCACAGTCCATGAGCAGACTGTGAGGCAGAAATCAAATGGACCTGGGAAGCTTCCGGCTTGGCCTGTAGGGTAAGATTTCTGTGCGTCTCTGAAACACAGTTATCTTTGCTAACAACAAAGGAGAGCTGGAGACAGCGTTTCAGCCTGCAAAGACCCCTACCCCAGAGATTAGAAGAGGCTGCTTCATGGACCGTTCTGTTGCAGGCCACAGAACCAAAACGTGCCCATTAGGAGCAGTGCCTGAGAAATAAAGAAAGGAAGATTTGTATTGGACAGAATGGTGTGTTACTTTGCTTTATCTGTGTTGCTGATAGTAGAGCCAAGGCCTTTTCTTGTTTCTTTGTTACTGTTGTTGGTGTGCTGGGTTCGGTAGAAGCATGTGGGACTTAATTAAAATAGTTTAAATGGCCCTAGTCTGTCAAGCTTACAATTCCCCTTGAAAACCTCTTGGTTCTCCCCTTAGTGAATTTCATTGTAAGAAAATCAAAGAGAAAAACTCTGGAAATTGTTACCCCGAAAATAAATGAGGAGGGGGTGGGGGGGAGGGGCCAGTGCCTGCACGACTGGGAATAATAGCAAACCCATGCGTAATTTTCAGCTTAACACTTTTCAAATGGCAGAGAGCTTCAGCTTCTGCTTGTCAGAGGTGGAGGCCTTTAAAAATACACAGGAGAGCTCTAAGCCTATTTTCCGGGCCCCTCTCTGACTCTGTTTCTTGCTGGCGGGAGGGAACCAGGGAAGGTGAGAATAACAGCTTCGCCTACTGCTGTTTTGATTCCAGGTGGCAGGAAAGCTTGCAGGCCCTTTGAACATGTGCTCCTATTAATTTGAGGGAGGCTCCTGTGTGGATGAGCAAAAGACCTTGTGTCCCAGATAGGGGACAAGCATTGGTGTCTAGGAGCTATGAATACTGGGACTCCCACTAGTGGGCTTATATTTGTGAATTTAATCTCTTGCGGCATTAAGAAAGCTAAGTATGAAAATGGCCTGTTATCTTGATTTTTAGCATCATTCCCAGTTTTGTTTTGTGATGCTTTCCTCGATTTTTCCTAGATTTTCTTCACCTTTTTTTTAAAATGTATATTCTCTTGTGTTATTTTGTGCATTATTGTGAGCTACCTTAAGTTGTTCTTAGAAGACAGTAAAGCATAAAGAACGTTAGAAGAATTCTTTGTGGGCAATAGTGAGGGGTCCACTTGGTACTTGGACAGAACTTTGTCCTCGAGGAGTGAAAACCAAGGGGACACTGTCTCAGGGAGTAGGGTTGTAGATTGCTTGTTCTCTCTGGAGAAGGAATGTTCCAGCTGAAAGGGGTAACGTGGATAGAAAACTGGGTTCAAAGATGCCGACTTGACAGTCCACCATTGTTTCAGAGAGAGTCCCTAAGCCTGGGGGTGACAGGAATTCTGGCCGTCAGCCAGGGGTTCCACTAGTGTGAGGCAGAGGGGGTTTAGCAGGTCTCTCCATGGCCTGGGTAAATAGCACCACAAACATCCATTTCCTTTTGTGCTATGTCAGTGCCAACCTGACACATTTCTGATGATTTCATTGAGCTCCGGGCACCCTGACAGGGGTACTATTTTTTTTTTTTAAAGATTTTATTTATTTATTTGGGAGAGAGAGAGAGAGCATGAGAGAGGGGAGGTCAGAGGGAGAAGCAGACTCCCTGCCGAGCAGGGAGCCCGATGCGGGACTCGATCCTGGGACTCCAGGATCATGACCTGAGCCGAAGGCAGTCGCTTAATCGACTGAGCCACCCAGGTGCCCGACAGGGGTACTATTGACAGAAAGAGAAAGCATACTGATGCCTAGAACAAACTAGAAAAGAAGTGCCCTCCTAGAAAGGAAGGCTCCTACTCATTGGACTTCTGACATTGAATCATTAGTCATGTGTCCGCAGTTAAGAGAAGTTTTACACTGAAACACTGATCACACCAGTGACCTGAGAAAGTCGACTTTCTCCATCTGTATGGTTGGGCCCCAGACTGAGCTTGTCAGTTCATCTAGGAAACTGAACCCTCTGGGGCTTTAAAGTGGTCAGGCCTCAGCATTCCCGTGGCTATAGCCTCTGCTAGGATCTGTCTGTCTTTATGTTCCCACAAAATCCTGAGATAACGATTTGACTGCAGTTTGTTTGTTTGGGAGATGATTAGGAGGAGCACTGGAAAGGCAGAGGAGGAATGAGTCAGAGATGGGAAGAAACCACTGTGGTCAACTGAGACTCACTGCCCTTGGGACACTTTGCTAGATGGTGTCGAATACCTCAACTTCACAAGAGAAGGATTTATCCTTGATCACATCCCCCACTGGCTAAGGATTGCTCCAGGGGGGAATTAGCTCCTGGGGACACTGCTTCGGCTGAGTAGACGTCTTTGGCCAGGGAAAGCCCTCAGCCCTAGATAAAGAGTTGCTCACACTGGCTGCAGGGAGTCCTTGGGGTATATGGAACAGCGGGCTCTGCTAAGATTTGGGTGGGGCAGTGCGACTGTCTATGATACCCTTCAATAATATCAGCAAATGAGACTGCACTCTTGCATTTCCTGCATCCATCTACTGCTGCCTCCCAATTTATTTGCCATGTTCATTGATTTTGATTCTGAATTCTATAGTAAACTTCCTAAGAGTGGTCCATGTTGGATCACTAAAGAACACTAATTGAGGGCTTAGGGCACTAACAATGTTTTTTTAAAAACAAAGAAAAAATATTGCAACCATGATCGTGGGAAATAACATGATTTTATCGACTTCTTTTCATTGATGTTATGGTTAGAATTGTTTTCATTCTGAGTCATGTCTGGTGATTGGGGAGGCAAGGGTAACCAGAGCTCCGGCTTCTACTGGTATTAATACAGCCCTGAGGCTAAAGATGAATCCAATCAAGACATAATTAATTTCCTAGCCCTAAGTGTACTGGAGCTGCCTCCCCAACAGCCCAGCAGCTGCCTTTTCCAAGAATGGCCTCAGCATGTAGGAGTGAAGTTGCAGTAGCAATGAATTTACTAGATGATCCTGCCCTTTCGGCCATGGTGATTGGACATCCGATGCAAGTTGTATCAACCAGAGTTGCTCTCTGAGAAATTTAAAGTTTGGAATGAAGAAACAGAGTAAGAGTGATTGGATCTGAGTAACCTTAAGATGGTGGAACTTTGGAAGGAGAGTCCATGTGCCCTTCTGGAGTAAGATCTTGATTTTTTCTTTCCATTCCAAAGCCAAGATCATTAATGAAGACTCCAATGTGGAGTGTGGTGGACATTCATTTGTTGCCTGGTTAACATTTATCCCCCAATTCTCACTTTCTAACAGGGCACTGGTTGACATTAATGTGTCTGTCTTGTGGATAAGGTGATCCCACCCTCAATCAGATACAGACAGCGGTAAGACTAACCCAGTCAGTTGACCCCATTTCACTTGTCACAGTGACTGGTTCAGGTAACCCAGATCAAGTCACTTCCCAGGCCACAGGGATTACTTAATTGTTGGGCACATCACCCAATTTAGGCTGTTATCCTTCAAATAAAACTCTATTGGTTCCTTGGGTTGGCCACCTACTGAAAGGATCTATAGTTAATATAGACAGGTAAACTGAGGGCACAAAGTCATGGTGATAATGAGCCATGGTGTTTTTTACAAAGTTCAAGGAGTACTTATATGTTAATGCTATAATAGCTAGGGAAATATTCTGAAGAATCCAAAGAATGATGTGGCCATCTGACTCAAGGGGGGTCTCCAAGGATTTTCGCCTTATGCTATTCGGTGCCTTTATATAGTCTGTCCAACACTAAAAAGAGCTGGCCTGTGCAGCAAATAAGACACTGCAAAAATAATGGAGTGTCACTTTTGAGACTGGGTCATAGAAATCACTGTGGCTTCTATTTTGTTCTCTGGAACCTCTCGCTTGCTCTTGAGGAAACCAGATGCCATGTCATAAGGAATTTATGAAGCTGAATGGAGGGACCAATGTGGTGAGGAACTGAGGCCTCCTACTAATAGCCAGAATCACTCACATCTATGTGAGTGAGCTATTTTGGGAGTGGATTCTTTAGCCCCAGTTTTAAAGATGACAGCTCTGGTTGACATCTTGAGTATATATTTGGTAAGAGTTCCCAAGTCAGACAATTCAATTATACCATTCTTGAATTCCTGACCCACAGAAATTATGAGATAATAAATGTTGTTTTAAGCTGCTAAGTTTGGGAGTACATTTTTATGCAGCAATAGATAACTAATACACATAATAAACCACCTATATACACACACACTAATATAATATATTATGTATGTACATGTATGTATATACACATACATATCTCCCAAGTGGAAATATACTTTTCTGAAGAATGAATACATTTTCTTATTTCTTTCATCCATCCATCCATCCATCCATCCATCCATCCATTCATTTGTTCATTCATTCATGGAGTGTTCACCATGAACCAGGAAATGAGCTAGGCACCAGAGATACATTGTCCCGTACTCTAGGTGCTCCATCTGTAGCCTATAGATTTCCTAAAAATCCTTGGGTTTGACTCAGGTTTATCAGCTACTGGTCTCAATACTCATAGAAAACACAAAGCTGATTGGAAACACTATTTGCACATCGAGCTAAAAGTCTGAGCAATGAAGACAGGCTCTCTAACCAAGTGCACATAAATATATCATTTTGTCAAAAGCCAGTGAAGCTCTCTCGAAACTGATGTCCTACACTGACCTAATGGCGTCAGGGAAAAGATAAATCACTGCCACATATCCAGTGCTGAGTGTTTTTGTTGTTGTTGTTGTTGTTTTGACAAGACTACTCAATTTTGACTGTACGTGTTCTCAGAAATGGTAAATCCACAGAGGATGGAGTTAATCTTGTGCAGTGCTCAATGTGCTCTCTGTTCAGTATCTATTCCTCACAAACAGGCACTTATTGCCTTTTATTTGGATGGGAATGATGATCATAGTCGTCAGACCCAAGTGCAATACTCCAAAAACTCAAGAGCATAGTCAGATCAGAAGATTTGGAGGGTCTGATGTTAATTTTCCCAGACAAATTTGTCCTCTCTGAATGCAGAGTTAATGGTGAAGCCATAAAGAAACTAATCTGTCTAGAAAACAAATCTCCCCTGCCTCCAACAATTTATATATTTCTTTCATTCCCCACTTCAGGGAATGTAATACTAGAATTGAGTTCAAATATCCTGCATTTTTCTGTCTAAATACTGATTTGTTTTAGATGATACAAATGGCATGTAGCCATTTATGTAATGTGCATGGTTTTAGGTAGTATGTGTAATTTGATAATCAATAAGTACCACCTAATCAGACATTTTAACAGTTTTCTATACCACTATGCTAATCTTCTTATGTGTCACTTTTATAGTTTCTTAAAATCATATTTGACACATACTAACTGAAAATATTTAAACTATACAATTTGATATTTTGACATATGTATACACTTGGAAAAATACCCCAAGGAATATAATGAACAGGCCTTTCACGCTCAAAGTCTTCTTTTGTAATACTTCCTTCTGCCCCTCCACACCAACCTATCCCCTGTCCATAGACAACTCCTGACTTACTTTTAGCATTATGGATTAGTTTGCATTTTCCCATATATCATATAAATAGAATCATATACTATGTATATTCATGGTCTGGTTCCTTTCACTCAGCACAGTTACTTTTTTCTCTTCTCTCTCTCTCTCTCTTTTTTTTTCCTCACATAGGCAGTACCTTTTTGGTTTTTTTGTTTTGTTTTGGTTTGGTTTTTGGTTTTTGTTTTTCTTGCTCAGTAGTGTTCCATTCTAGAGATATAACACAATTTTCTTTTTCCTTTCAGCTGTTGTGGACATTGGGGTTCTCTTCAGTGTTTTATTATTACAAATAAAGCTGCTGTGAACATTTGTGTACGAGGCTTTGTGTAAATGTGCTATCAGTTCTCCTGGGCAAAATCTTAGAAGAGTGGCTAACTCATACAATGGATGTGTGTTTAACATTCTAAGAAATTACCAAACTGTTTTCCAAGGTTGCTGCATAATTTTAACTTCCCATCAGGAGTATTTGAAAGTTTCAGTTGCTCCACGCTTTTATCAACACTTAGTATGGTCCATCTTTTTAAATTTTAGACATGCTAATAGGTATTAGTGGTATTGCATTGCTGTTTTAATTTGCATTTCTCTAACTAATGATGATGAACCCCTTTCAGGTGTTTATTTGCCATCTGTATGTCTTTAAATCTTTTACCCATTTTTTGACTGGGTTATTTTTTTTTATTACTCAGTTTTGAGACTTCTTTATATATTCTGGTTAAAAGTCCTTTAATAGAGTGCACCTGGGTGGCTCAGGCATTGGGCTTCTGCCTTCTGCTCGAGTCCCACATTGGGCTCCCTGCTCAGCAGGAAGCCTGCTTCTCCCTCTCCCACTCCCCCAGCTTGTGTTCCTGCTCTCGCTCTCTGTCTCTGTCAAATAAATAAAGAAAATCTTTAAAAAAAAAAAAGTCCTTTAATAGCTTTGTGATTTGCAGATATGTATCTTTCCATTCCCTAAGAATGTCTTTTAGAGAGAGAATTCTCAATTTTGATGAAGTCTACCTTATAAATTATTTATTTTATGGATTGTGATTAAGATGTATATGAGAAATCTTTGCCTAACTAAAAGTCATGGAGACTTTTTCCAATTTTTCTTTATAAGTTCTATACTTTGGGGTTTTACATTTAGTTTATCATTTATTTGAATTATTCTTTGTGCATGGTTTGAGGTATGAATCAAGGCTTATTTTTTGCATTTTGGATATTAATTTTTTTGTATTTTTGAATATCAAATTTTTCAGGCACCATTTGTTGAAGAACATATTTTTTTTCCTCTGAGTTGCCTTTGCACGTTCATCAAAAATCAATAGACGGGGCGCCTGGGTGGCTCAGTCGTTAAATGTCTGCCTTCGGCTCAGGTCATGATCCCAGGGTCCTGGGATCAAGCCCCACATTGGGCTCCCTGCTCGGTGGGGGGCCTGCTTCTCCCTCTCCCACTCCCCCTGCTTGTGTTCCTGCTCTAGCTATCTCTCTGCTCTGTCAAATAAATAAATGAAATCTTAAAAAAAAAATCAATAGAACATATATATGTGTAAGTCTACTTCAGGGTTCTATATCTTGTTCTATTGATCTGTTTGTCAACATTTATGCCAATATCATACTGTCCTGATTGCTGTAGCTATGTTATACATTTTGAAATCATGTAGGGCAACTTCTTTAACTTTGTTTTTCTTTTTTCTTTTTCAAAGTTGTTTTAGCTAATCTAGGTTCTTTGCATTTTCAAATGAATATTGAATGAAGCAGCTTGTCAATTCCTATAAGAAAGTCTACTGGAGTTATGTTTGGTATTGCACTGAATCTCTGCATAAATTTGTGGAGAAATGACATCTTAGCCTTCTAAGTCTTCCAGCTCACCAACAAGATCTATCTCTCCATTTATTTCAGCCCTTCTCTATCTTCTTCCAGCGATGTCACATAGTGTTCAACGTTTAGGTCTTGCATATCTAAGTATTTTACATGGTGCTTTTGCAAACAGTATTTTAAAATTTCAACTCCAGCTTGCTCATTGCTAGTATATATTAAATAATTTTAGTATATTGTTCTTGATCCTATAAACTTGCTACAAGTTCTCGTATTGTTTCTCATAACTTTTTTTGTGAATCAATCATGTCAGCTGTGAATAAAGATAGTTTTTTTTTATCTTCCTTTTCAAGCTGGATACATTTTCATTTTTTTCTGAAACACTTTTAGATTTACAGAAGAGTTGCGAAGTTTTTATCAAGTATTACTCTTTATTCTTCACCTATTTTCTTTTAATGTTAACAACTTACACCCGTGATACATCTATCAAAAGAAATTAACCTTGGCACAATACTATCAACTAACCTAGATATTACTATAAAATGTACCTCTTCATCTCTGATAATAATCCTTACTTAGGAGTCTACCTTTTGTGATATTAATATAGCCATTCCAGCTTTCTTATACTTTGTGGTTGTAAAGTATATATTTTCTACTCTCATTTTTACCTCTGTGAATATATTTAAAATGTATTTCATATAGAAACTATATAGTTGGATCTTGCTTTCTAATCCAATATGATAATCTCTGCTCTTATTTGGACTGTTCAGATGATTTACATTGATAGATAGATAGATAGATAGATAGATAGATGATAGATAGATAAAGAGTAGATAATTGGGTTTATACCTACTATCTTACTATGTTTTTCTATTTGTCCATTTTCCTCCCAGTCTCTTTCTGAGAGTGTGAATCTCCCCACGACCAGCCCCTGGTACTTAGGAAGAAAGGTTACTTAGAGAGCAGTCTGATTCTTGGATGCCTATTTTTAAGATTTCTTAGGGAAACCTCTCTCTAGGGCCATTTTACCCCTATTATTAACATGTGATCCTATTGGTATCTCTACTAAATGCCCTGAGCACCCAATAAGATCTCATTTCGCTGGCTGGCCAACCCTGGAAATCACTCAGTTTACAGTTGCCTGGTAACTGTAACTGTTCTTTGCCTGAAATTTGTTCCTTTTCTAGTAGTTGTTCTGGCACATGAAATTTTCCCCTATGTCTTCACCACTTTGTCTTTAGCTAAAGAGTTGAGGAGACCCTACTGCAGATTTCAGGAGCTCTTTCTCTACACAGATCCCTTCCCTCTGGTACCCTTGCTCAGGCAAATTCTATCCATCTCGAATCCCCTGAATTTTGATCACTAGCTCCTGAACTTAGAGAGACTACTGGGTTCTGCTTATGTTTCCCCTTCCTCCACTGCATTCTCCAAAGTACCTCCAGGCAGAAAGCCAGGGTGGCAAACAGGCTCAGCTCTTCCCCTCCTCTCAAGGATCACTTTCTTTTGCTTCCTGTTGTCCAATGCGATCATTTCTTTTATTTGTCTCATTTTATACTTGCTTGTTGTCATTGGGCAGTGTTTTAGTTTGCCTGAGCTGCTATAACAAAATAACACCAAGTGAGGGATTAGCAACAGAAATGTATTTTCTTGAAGGTCTAGAGGCTGGAAGTCCAAGATCAAGGTTTGGCAAGATTGGTTTCATTGGAGTCCTCTCTCCTTGGTTTGTAGATGACTGTCTTCTCCCTGTGTCATCACATGGTCTTCCATCTGTGTACATGTCCTAATCTCTTATAAAAACACCGGTCATATTGGACTACAGCTCATTCTAATGACCTCGTTTTAACTTAATTACCTCTTTACAGACCATATCTCCAAATGCATTCACATTCTGAGGTACTGGAGGTTAGGGCTTCAGTATATGAATTTGGGGGGCTGGGAGAGGGGTAGAACACAATTCACCTATAACAGGCAGTCTACAAATGGCTACTCTTTCATGCTAGCAGCTGAATTTTTGAATTTCCCTATTTGCCAGTTATTTTATTAAAATGTTGCAGACTTTAATTCACTTAATTCTCCCAATATCCCTGTCAGAGAGGAATGATAAATCCTATTTTAGATCTAAAAACATTGAGGCTCAGGCAGTTAAGTAATTTGCCTAGGATTCTATAGCCAAAAAGCAGAAGAGCCTGGATTTGAATCCATGCGTCACTCCAAAATTCTGCCTCCTAGCCACCATGCTTTGCTTTCTTTTAGGACACATATGAACAGCATGATTAATGTCTCAGTATCATATTGTCAGAACTGTGGGCAGATATTCCTGGAATACTGAGCCTTGAAGCTTGACTGAATACAGAGTTTCACTTCTTAGCAAGCAAGTCACAAATTTTCCCATGTCAGAAAACAGAGGAATACTAGAGTATTCCAGGACTCAAATTTCATAAACACCTTTCCCTTTGTTCATCTATCCCAACCAATCTCTTATTTCATCTTATGTTTATATAACTTTCCTTGGGATATTTTTTAAATAAGCAAAATCTTGGAATTTTACATAAGTTAAATGTCATATGCCATAATGATCTAGTGTACGCTGGGTAAATTTTACTTTATATCTAAATTATCAGTTATGTATGGATAGCTGACAAAGATAACCTCATCCTTTTGGGGATAACAATTTTTTTTTTTTTTTAAAGATTTTATTTATTTATTTGAGAGAGAGAGAATGAGAGACAGCATGAGAGGGAGGAGGGTCAGAGGGAGAAGCAGACTCCCTGCCGAGCAGGGAGCCCGATGCGGGACTCGATCCCGGGACTCCAGGATCATGACCTGAGCCGAAGGCAGTCGCTTAACCAACTGAGCCACCCAGGCGCCCCGGGGATAACAATTTTTTCATCAGTAAGTAGAAGTGTTCATTTAGGCATCGAGAGAAGTAGACATTGTTTAATGTTCTTCTATGGGCCCATTTCTGTCAAGGATAATTAATGATCATCATAAATGCATTATGACAGCAATGTTTTCTATCCTGAATAATAGATTAGACTAACACTTGGCACCTAAATTTTAGTTTTTGAGTTGTATCTGATCACAGCATGAATGTTCTGAGCAAAATAGACAGTCCATGCATGAGGCAGAAACAGACATGATAGTATGTAGTGAGGATTCTAATGTCAGTATACCATTTTGGGGCACTGCATTGCGATTTCTAAACAGATAATGTTGTTGTATGTATCCATGCCATTGATTGTCAAATGATAATGAGCCCAAGGACCCTATTTGGTTGGAGTTTCTCTTATAGAACTGATCCTGATTATGAATATAAATATAATTTCCTCATTCTCCTTGCTCAAGTAATGTTATTTTTACCTTTGACTAGAATGTCAAAATTCTACTTATGAAGGATTGAGAAATTAAAGGAAAAAATATAAGCGCTGTGAATTGTGTAAGACTGTTGAATCACAGATCTGTACCTCTGAAACAAATAATACATTATATGTTAAAAAAAAAAAAGAAGAAGAAGAAGAAGAAGATAGCAGGAAGGGAAAAATGAAGGGGGGGAATCGGAGGGGGAGATGAGCCATGAGAGACTATGGACTCTGAGAAACAAACTGAAGGTTCCAAATGGGAGGGAGGTGGGGGAATGGGTTAGTCTGGTGATGGGTATTAAAGAGGGCCTGTACTGAATGGAGCACTGGGTGTTATACGCAAACAATGAATCATGGAACATTACATTAAAAACTAATGATGTAATGTATGGTGATTAACATAACATAATAAAAAAAAAAGAAAATAGGAAAAAAAATTTTTAGGCATCAAGGTTTTGAGAGAATACTCCACTTCACTACCAAAAGTCTTTGCTCAACCCATAAGCTGGATGTTGAACTTGTTCACTGAAAGTGCAGGTTCTGATGTGGTAATGATAAGAACCAGAACTTGAGACAAAGTCTAAGATGGAGTTAACTACATTTAGGAGGTAATTCCTGGAAGCAAAAATGAGGAATTGGGAAGAGGGAAAAGAGAACTTATCAAAGGCAATCATAATGCATAACTTATTTGTTCACCACTATGCAATGGGACTCATGCCCAGGGCAGCTCTGAGGCATTGCCTAGAATGTGCCTTAGAATTCCTCTCCGAAGTACTACAGAATGTAGGTACCATGTGCTCCTACTCCATTAATTGAGGGTTGCCCACAGGGCATTAAATCGTGCTCAGTTCTGGCCTGTACCTGGTCCCTGGCTGAAAGGGCTCCCTAGCGTCTAGAGAAAGCCCACAGACAGAAAACCACTGAGCTGGAGGGGGGATGGCATCAGTGGCCAATACATGGGACTTTAAACCGTGGCTCCTCTGAGGTCATGGTGGGATCTGATTTGGGCCATGTAAAAAATCTGCCACAAATTGGGTATTTGCTTTATTTTTAAAATGTAGATTTCTTTTTAAGGGTTAACTTCCTGATGAGCATGCTTCTTTCCAGGGAGGCACAGAGCACCTCTGAGTAGAGGCATTTGTCCAGTTTTCTAGAGACAGATGAAGATGAAGTTTAATCTCTCTCCAGACACAGTGCCATCTGGACCTGGGATTAATGACCACAAAGATGAGACCTTTAGAGCATTAATCCCAATGCAATGGCAAATGCACAAATATAAACATGTGTGCAGATTCAGGGCTAAAGAGTCTCTAATGACATTGCTTTTATAAGAAATCTGGAGGGAATATATTAAATATGACCTTGCAAGCAGATAAAATTTGTGGCCACGTGTAACCTATATTTTGAGAGCTGCCGTGCCTGGGGGAAAGAGGCTGCACTGGCAATTTCCCCATCCTTAAATCAGGGGAAATTTCATCATAATAATATTTGTAATGGCTTTAATTGACATGCCACAAACTGCATATGTTTAGATTGTACAATTTGATCAATTCTGACATTTGGATGCATCTGTGAATCCACTACCACAATCAAGATAGTGAACAGATCCTTCACCCCCAAAAGTTTCCCCAAACCCTTCTGTAATCCCTCTCTCACCCCTCCCACACCCAGGCTCCCACTGCTCTGCTTTCTACTGCTGTAGGTTAGTTTGCATCTGAGACAATTGTATATAAATATAGACAACTGCATGTAAATAGACTCATACAGTATGTACTCTTGTTTTGTCTTTTTAAACTCGGTATCATTTTGAGGTAAATTCCTGCTGTTTCCTGTGTCAATAATTTATCTTTTTATTAGGGTTGAGTATTTTCTATTGTATTAATATAATACAAATTGTTTATCTGTTCACCTACTGAGGGACAATTCAATTTCTGGCATTTGCAAATAAAGCTGTTCTGAACATTGATACACAGGTCTTTATGTGGACATATGATTTCATTTCTCTTGGGTAAAAGAGGAATGACTGGGACATATGGTATGTGTATATTTAACTTCTTAAGAAGCTGCCAAATTGTTTTCCAAAGCAGTTGTATCATTTTACATTCTCACCAGCAGTGTATGAGAGTTCCAGATGTTCCCCATCATTGCCAATACTGGGTGTGGTCAATGGTTTTACCATAAGTGGGTATGTAGCAGTATCTCTTTGTGGGTTTAATTTGCACGTCCTTAAGGGTTAAGATGTCAAGTATATTTTCATGTACTCATTTGCCATCTATGCATCCTCTTTGGTAAAGTGTCTATTCAAATCTTTTGCCTATTGTTTTATTGCTTGTTTTCTTCTTACTGAACTTTGAGTTCCTTATATATTTTGGATACAAGTCCTTTATATGTATCTGAGTTATACATCTTTCCTCCCCAGATGTGGTTTGTCTCTTCATTCTCTTCATAGTGACCTACGGAAAGCAAAGTTCTTCAACTTGATGATGTTCAATTCTTTTTTTTTTTCTTTTATGGGTCTGTTATTTTGCCTAATCCCAGGTCACAAAGATTTTCTCCTATGTTTTTATCTAGACTATTATAGTTCGGTGTTTTATATTTAGGTATATGATAAATTTTGAATTAATTTTTATGTGGTATGAATTGTAGATTAAAGCTCATTTTTTTAAATTGTTCAATCACAACGTACTCAATAGTGGTAGTAGAAGAGATAATCGCAGTGGTAGGCTAATTAACATTGGTTTCCTTGAAGAATGGAAGGCTGTAGCCTTTGTCCACTATAGTCAGGCACTCAGCCAGATGCTTGGAGGTATCGTCTCTAATCTTAACCCAATCTGGAAAAACAGGTGTAGATGATTGGTCCCCTGTGGCATATCTCCTTAACTTACCTCTTATTTAAGCTACCACTGCAATGGGCATCGTGGACCAGCTCAGATTCATTTCTGTTGCCATCTCCCACCTCAGCACACTCTGCATTCCATCTCAGGGTTTTCTCTGATGCCACGGAGCGAGTTCTCACCCAGTCTTGCAAGTCCAGCCTCAGAGGGCAGGGAAGTTAATGCTTCAGGGAAATCCTTGGCTAAAGCAGACCAAGAGCCAATGGATAAATGCTTGAGTCTCCTGTCCTTCAGGTGAGCAATTCTGAGAGGCACCCTGTACTTTTCTTAGGAGGTCATGGAGGAATTGGGCTCTCACTGACCCCAGCACAAACTTAATAACATACCCCTCTGCCTTTCGCTCCTTCCTTGTTTTATTCTCCCTGCTCTCTTATTGCAGCTTCCTGGGATTATGTTCCAAATAAAACACCTGCATTCGAGTCCTTATCTTGGCTCTGCTTTCAGGGGAATTCAAACTAAAGCAGCCATTATTTTTATCTCAGTATTGGGGAGAATTAAGTACCACAGAGATCAAAAGATTATTCTAAGTCACCAAGCTCAGTAAGGGGTGAAGCTGGGATTTGAACACAGATCTATCTGCTCCCAGAACCTACATTCATTCCTCATTAGGATCAGCCTGCCCATTCACCAGTAGCTTGGCAAAAGCAGCCATGTGTAGTAGTTAGGAGTAGGGATCCTGACTCTGCCACCACTGGCTGTGAAGCCTTGAGCAAGTCATGTAACATCTCTGTGCCATGGTTTTTTCATATGTAAAATGGGCATTCCTTTTAAACTTTAACTCACAGGAATAAATGAATCATTATTATAAAGTGCTTAGAACACTGCTTGCAATAAAGCATTACATGTGTTATGATTACTATTATCATCATGTTGTTGGTGTTGCTATAACCAAGCCATACTGTATTCAAAATACCTTGCCCGATATAGAAACTGTATGTACAAATCTTCCCAGTGGTTATATTCCCAGTACAGTAGTTATATTCCAGAGAACTGGAGAGTAAGAAAAGTTTAGGAGTCTCCACTGGCACCCTATATAATCAGAGGATGACGAATTTAAATATTACTGCACCTTAGCAATAAAGTTGCTATGAAATGGATCATGCCCCCACTTCCAAATTCATATGGCAAAGCCCTAACCCCCAATGTGATGGTATTTGGAGATGAAGCTTTTGAGAGGTAATTTGGTTTAGATGAAGTCATGAGGGTGGAACTCTCATGATGAGATTAATGTCCTTATAGGGACAGACACCAGAGAGCTTGCACTTATACTCCTTCCTCCCTTTCTCTCTCTCTATCTTTCCCTCACTCTCCCTCTGTCATTCTCTGTCTCTTCACCATGTGAGAGCACAGTAAGAAGACGGCCATCTACAAACCAGGAAGAGAGCCCACACCAGACTGAACCACTCAGGCATCCTGATCTTGAACTTCTAGATTCCAGAACTGTGAGAAACAAATTTCTATTGTTCCAGGCACCCAGTATATTGTATTTTGTTATGGCAGCCCAAGCTAAGACAGAAATCACGCAACTTGAGTTAGATAAAGTCAAACAGTTTTGCAAAGTGTTTACACCAAATTACACTCCCATGAGAAGCATATGATAATTAAGATGGTCTAGGAAAACAAATCTATGATAATAGAAGCCACATCCTATGAGAAGTCAACACTAATCTTTTAGTACAAAGACCACATCCCCCTGCTAGAAAGTCATTCTGTTACATTGTGAACACAGATAATAGTCCACAGTTGCATTCACAGTACTTATAATTTTGTCAAAATTGAAAACACACATTTTCACATTTTCAAATCACAGTTTTTACAAACATCATGAGATACTGTTTATGCTCATCATCACTTTGAAATTATAGTAATTATCAGACCCACTGCTAGATCTTGTTATTTAATTCATTAATAAAGAAGAAAGCATATAATTCCATCACAATTTTTAAATGTTTTGCTGACTATATTCCAACATAATTAATTTCCTTGGTGATTCTATGTGCTTTATTTTATGGATTTAAAAACATTATTCCAAAAAATAAAAAATAAATAAAAATAAAAACATTATTCCAAGAAGAGATCCACTGATTTGACCAGATGATCAAAGAGGTCTATGTCCCCAAAGAGGTTAAAAACCCATGTGTTAGCCACTAAGCTAGGCTGCTTCTGTTAGACTTCCTGGTACAAAATTTTGCTGGTTGATGTGGAGATATGTTTTTACTTCCCCAAGAGGTTCTACCTAGTTAATGTTTAATCTAGTAAACTTCTCAGCCCCCAAATCAGGAGCAGATTCCTGCAATGTGTCATTTATTGGTAAGTTAAGTCCTGGTGAGTGTTTCTTGTTTGTAGTTTAGTATTTCTGCATCAGAATGGGGTTTAAATGGATATTCTGTGCATTCTGAAGTTGGTCCAAAAATAAGCACTCTTCAAGAAGAGCATCTCTTAAGGTCTAATCTAATTAAATAGTGGAAATATTAGCAAATTAGCCCATCATCAGTATTGTAGTGCGGATGAATCCACCCCATTACAAGGATTTCTGGGGCTCTTTGTGAATTATTTCTCCAAAATAAGTTTAAAATTGATTTCTCTATCTACTTTTTTGCTTTTAAGGGGTAGTAAAACAGAGAGCAATCTTTAGGAATAACCTCACATCTTCAAAACTGAAGGCTAGATGAATACAATGTTTGAATACAGCTCTTGGACAGCAGTTGTATTTGCCCATTAAACATGAGCTTATCAAACAATTGGGTAGACAGATTGGTAAAACCTTGTGGCTAAACTAGTTGTTTATTGGTTATACATTGTTTAAATTGATGCCAAAAGAATACATCAAATGGCATTATTGTAGGGGAAGAACTCTCAAATAAAAATCAAAAGAAATATTTTATATGTAGTTAAGAAAACACTACATCAAAAACTAATGATGTAATGTATGGTGATTAACATAACATAATAAAAACAAAAAACAAAAAAACAAAAAAAAAAGAAAAGAAAAAGAAAACATTTGGGTTTTACTCATTGTGAAGAGAAAATTGTCAGTTCTTTAACCATAAAGCTGATGATGACTCAGGATTGTTACTATCGCCAACTGTGTAGGATAATGTTGTTGTATGGTATTTGTAACCTACTCATAATTTTATATTTCCAAGCTGCCTGTAAACATGTCTTCCTTGTCACAACTTTGTGCGTTCATGCTGTAAAAGAGGGAGGGTTGAGTAGACAACAGTCTACTTTAGGTGATCCAAACTAGCAGCTGAGGCAAAGGAGGATCTCAGGATATATTAGTTAAGATGTTTGAGGTTGTGACTAATTAAAAAAAAAAACAAAAACAAAAACCAGTATCTAAACTGTTAGAAGATGGTTATTGTGTATGTTTTGCTTTAATGTTTTCTCATAACTGGAAATGGTAAAAACGGCTTTAAGCTTTAAACCTGGCCTCATCCAGCACTTGAGCTTTGGAACAAGGACCCAGATTCTCTCTTTTCTTTGAAGCCTTCTTCATCAGTGATAACTTCCCTTCTGTGGTCATGCAATGGCTGTGAGCATTCATTTGATGCTACTGAAAAGAAAAAAAGAGTTGTCCCTGACTGGCCTAGCCTGGATCATTTGCTCATCCCTGAACCAATGCCTGCAAGAGGTGATGGAATAGGAGGATTAGCTAAAACTTTTTTCCATACCTGAAAAAAAGGATGAAATCATTCTCAAGCCATAGGGCTTGAGAAATTCAAAGCCTGCTGTAAAGGGGAAAGAAAGATACTGGGCAAGCTTCTGAGAAGCATCGCTTATGCAAGGGAAGAGTGTTCGTAGGCGAAGTACAAGTCATAGGACTCACAGGTTTTCTTTTCCTGTTTGATGGAGTCTACTTTGTCTTCCTGGATTGAGACTGGACTGGATATGTGAAGGTGAGGGATAGAAGCTGGACTTGGGCATGAGGGGACAGAGGCTGGGCTTGGATTAGGGGATAGAGAATGGGCTTGTGGGGGTTGAGAGTGGGGAGCTGTTATTTCCAGAATTGCTCTTCATGTCATTTAGGGAAGAACAGGATGAGAAAGCTTTCTGCTATGCCTTTGATCCCATATCCCCGGATTCTGAAAGGATTATCCCAAAGTCAGCCCCATTACAGTAGAATCATCTTCAAGCCTAAGTTGTGTATGTGAAGGATGAACCAAATACTATTCAAGGGGTGAGTGCATAGCACTTCATGTGTGCAGGCCTGTGTTAGAGCTAGGGGAGTATAGTGCTTGGGTGGGGTGGTCCTGTTCAACCATGCTCTTCAGCCTCTTCCTTTGTTTCCTCTGCTCATTTGGCAATTCTCAAATAGTGGTGGGTGTTTTCTTTCCTCTGGGGTTGTAACAGCTGCCTCCATTGTTGCCTGCTACCAAAGTCCAGACAACATGAGTTAGTCTATAGCTACTGATAAAGGCATTCTAGCCAATCTCCCACTCAATCTGCCCATGTACTTCATGTCATTCGTATAGTTATAATTCCTTATATGTTCTTGCTCAAAACCTAACAGTAACGTTAGTCAACCTCTACTGTGAGTTTATTATGTATCAGGCACTATTATAACCACTTATTATCTATTCATTCATTTAAAAAAAAACGGGACCTTCCAATGTCTCTTCGTTGTCTACAAAATAAAAAATATTCCATTTAGCAGAGTATCCAAAACTCTGTGTGATCTGAAACATGTTCACTTTCTTGGTCTTTTCCCACCTATCCTATATTTCAGACACATAGAAGTTCTCTCCTTCCAATGTTTTGCATTTTCTAGCCTTTGAATTTACTCACTCTGCCAATTCCACTTGAAAAATCTGCCCCCCCTTCTCCTGTCCCCACCAAAACCACTATCAAATGTCAAGCTCTCCATAGAGCCTTTGTCAATAACCCCAAATGAAAATACATTTCTCTCCTCTGTGAATCCAACAACACTTGCTTGACCTTCTGATTGCTAAGCAATTAGAACTGATATTCCCACTATACACAGACTCATTTAATTTAGCACTTAGCCACGTAGGTGCATGTTCATTGTCAGGAGTATAAAGATGAACAAGGCATGGTCCCTGACCTCAAGAAGTGTATGGTCTAATGTGAGAGAAAGTACAGGTCACAATGTGAAAGAGTTGTATACATTGGGATGACATACAGCTGCAGAAGGACAAAACTAGGGGTGACTGATTGAAATACTCCCAGAGCACCCTTGACAGTGGAGGGAGGGCTGACAAAGAAGAGAGGGATATCAGCACATAGACACAAGAGGGAGGGTGTTTAAAAGAAGACCCACCAAGCAAAGGTATGGGGTATGTCAAATTTCATATGATGCTTAGAAAATCTTGAGTGATGTGAGAATGTTTTGAATAGACATACTTATGCTTAAGAGCACGGATAGTGGGGTAAATAAAATCTGGATTCAAATTCCAGCTTTATGACCTAGGAGCTGTTTGACATGGAGCCAGTTACTTTCTTTGATCCCAACTTTCCTCATCTATAACATGAGGAAACAGTAATGTTCATGCTTAGGTAGAGATTCAATAGGAGAATGTATGTCCATACTTAGAACAGTGTCTCACACATAGTGGAGGGCTTAACAAATTGAAGTTTTGGAGTTTTTATCTTTTGTACCTTTTGTCTAATGCTTTAAGGAGGACGATGTCAGTGCTCAGAGGCTCTCCAGATCCTCTCAGATAAGTATTTGACCATGGTGTATACCATCTCTGGTTTCCATGGATTTTCCAGGGCCAGAACTTGGGGCTATTCCTCACAGAACTCATTTCAGGCTGCTGGAAACACATGTTCAGCAGGTGCAGAGAACAGGAACTGCCCCACTAGGGTGGCAGCTAATCAATGATTGGCCGGTGCAAAAGTTTACATCAAGTTAAGACAGTGCTGCCAGCTGGCACAACTGACCCTCCAGCTTCCCCTGAGGGCTCAGGCTGGAGCTCCCCTCTGTGCATGTTGCCTGAGACCACCCCCCTGCTTGGTTTACTCTCTTCCCTGCCCTGTCACCCCCTTCCTTTACTCATCTCTCTGGCATACATCCTTAATGAACTACTTGCACATGGAGCCTCATCTCAAGATTTAATACCAGGAACCTAATATAAGATGTGTGTCCCTCACCCTACTTCCCAATTTCACTTCTGGCTTCCAGCAACCTCAATCAGGCTGTGGGAGTAGCAGCAAAACTAGATCTAAGAGAGGTGGAATGGACAATACGTGGTGCCAGGAATTGTGAGAACTGAGGAAGTGAACTGGGAGCCAATGGATACTCTAGGAGATTACACTGCTGAGATGTTCTTTCCATCTAATGGGAGGTAATCAATGCTTTAGGGCAAATCCATTCCCCAACCTCAGCACCATTAAAACATTATTTGCTGAAAGCACTGAGCTGTGTGCACTTGATGTTCTCTCCAAAGGGCCAGTTTGCTTGGTTCAGAGCAGACAGTGGGCTGGCTGTTCTAAGTACGTGCTGGACACATGTCCACCACCCAGCCAGAGCTACATAGTTTTAACGCATGGGTGCTTGGGACACTAGGCCATCCTGGCTACTCTCAGCACTTTTTCTGTCTATCTTCTCTTCACAGGGCTCCAGTGCCCATCAGTTTAACTTAATCTGATTCATTGTGCCATAATCAGCCTGATCCCCAAGAACTCCACCAATCAATTGGAGATCCTAACCAATGTTGCTTTCTAAGTAAATCCCTGTGAATCCAGAATAAATACCAGTATAGGTTAAATTTGTAACCTCAGTAATTCTTACCACCATAAACTATAACAAAAGGGCAGTTGTCATATTCCAGATATCTGTCTCTAAACATGTTGCTGGCTGATGTGAAAATCCCAAATTCAGCCAACTCTTCCAGTCCCTGGATGGTGAATTCCTCTTAAAAATGGTAATTTCCTTAAAGGTTAGCAAGCAGGAAGGACTTCTTAAGTTTAACTAATTAGATTCATTTTCAAGTTTACACACACACACACACACACACCATCTCAAGACACAAAATATCATCAATGAATCAGCATGAAAGCTTATGCTCTATATTTGACAGTACAATATCTCAAGTAAATAAAACAAGTTCTCGGGGCGCCTGGGTGGCTCAGTTGGTTAAGCAACTGCCTTTGGCTCAGGTCATGATCCCAGAGTCCTGGGATCGAGTCCCACATCAGGCTCCCGGCTCAGCGGGGAGCCTGCTTCTCCCTCTGACCCTCTCTCCTCTCATGCTGTTTCTCTGTCTCTCTCTCTTTCTCTCAAATAAATAAATAAATAAAATCTTAAAAAAAAAAAAACAAGTTCTCTGCGTTTTAAACAAACTATAACTTGATTTTTAGAGAATCAGAAAAGTGCACTTTGGCTGGAAAGAAAATATGTTTTCTTTGGCTAAGCCTGGATCATTTAAATAAGCATATTTGTAAATTCTGTAAATGAAACCATAAAGTGTATTGACCAGCAAGCCAAATGTCCCCAATGCTTTAGAAAGTGGACATTTTGGGCAGCACCAGTTAGTATTGAATGAACCACCAATGTCACTGGTTAATCTATCACCATTAGTGTCCGGGTAGTGGGGCTCCCATCATGTCTCTGCCATGTCATAGCAAAAGGAACAAGAAAGGCCACCAGAAGTACCACATTCAGAGGAACTATGGATAACTTAACAGTGTCTATTTTTAAGGCTGTTTACAACTTATTCATTATGTCAAGGCCAATACCTATCCTTGAACCACTGGGTATTAAGAGACTTGGGAAACCAAAGCCATTTCTAGGAAACAGTCATAGCTCATAGGTGGGAGCACAGGAAACCTGGTTTATAGCCTTTGTTCAACCAGGGTATCTTGAGGGAATTTAGAGACTTCCTGTGTCCTTTGGCTTTACAGATATTAATTAAATATGCTGATAGACTCTAATTTCTGAGCTTGGGTGAGAGATGGGCAAGGTCTTCAAATAGAGCCATATACACAGCTGAGCTCACCTGCTGCATTCACTAAATGGAGAAATTAGTTCTATGAAAAACTGTATGTTACTAAGCCCCATGCACAGTGGGGCAGGAAATGTCTGTATTAACTTTGTGTTCATCTTAAGCAAACCATAGAGCTCCTGTTCTCCTGCCATAGTGCTGAAGATGTGAGGAGATCTGAAGATTGAAAAGAGCTCTGACATATGAAGTGGTGCGTTGCCTCTATTTTCAAAACCTATAGTTAGGATCTACATCATTGATCTCCTCCTCCCTCCTGCCAGTCCCTAAAGTGCACAATCGTGCTCTAAAGAGGAGATGGCAAACTCTAGCCCATGAATTGAATCTGGCCCACCACCTGTTTTGGTAAATAAAGTTTTATTGAATCTTGGCCATGCTCATTCATTTATGTATTGTCTGTAGTCACTTTCATGCTACAACAGGAGAGTCGAATAGTTCCAATTGAGACCAAATGACCACCACAGCCTAAAATATCTGGTAATTTATGGAAAACGTTTGCCAACCTTTGCTCTAGCACATGTCATTAAAGGAAAGAAAAAAAAGATATCTCTTATATCACTAAGTCAAGAGAAAATGTCTCAATACGTTGAGAAATAGTAATAAAAATGTATTATTTAGAAATTTAAGGGAACAACAAGAATAAGAAAAAGAGTTAAAAGTGGTTGCCTCTTGGGTAGGGTCAGGGCACTATTGGGTTTTTAAAAATTTAAGTTTACTAATAGAATTAAATTTTTCAAAATAAGAATATATAATACTTTGATAAACAAACAAGCAAACAAACATGTAAAACCAGAAACAACCACAACACTCTTCTCTTTACTCCACCTTTCTCTGTAGGTATCACCCCCTTTTTCTCCTTTCATACCACAATTTCTTGAAGGACTTCTCCATACTTGTGGCTCCTTATAGTTCTTCATTCTTCAATTAAGTAAAATCTGGCTGCTGCTGCTCCCTCAGTCTAAGGAAACTGTTTTTGTCAATACTGTCAACATCCTCCATGTTGCCAAATCAAATCAATGTCTTCCCCATCTTCTTATCTGATCCACTGTCCATTCTTCCTTCTGTCTTGAAATAACCTACATTTAGCCTCTTAATTTTCCTCTCCCTCATAAACTGTCCCTTCCCACTGTTCTATGCCAGCTATTCGGTGCCACCTCAATCTTTTTGAATCACCTTGTCTCAGGGCTCAGGCTAGCACACTCTACCTGCCTATCAACACTCTCCCCTCGCGAGATCTTATCCAATCCCATGAATCCAGCCCAAATCTTTCCCTTCCCCACTTATCTGACATTCTACCAGGTTTTGTAATACTTATTTCAAATTTATTATGACTAAGACCAGAGCTCTTGATAACTTCCTAGAGCCCTCACCCCAAGGCTCCTTCCACCGTGGTTTGCTTCATTTATTAAATTGCACTCCCTGGTAGCTCAAACCCCAACTCCAGGAGTTATTCTTGATACCCTCCTTTTTTTTTTTCACTATATCCTTGAATCAATCACTAAATTCTAACCACTTTACCTTCAAAATATATCTCTAATCTGTTCTCCTGTCTTCAAGACCACAGCCAGCATCTCAGTTCAACTAACCATCATGTCTTACCTGGTCCATGTCAGTGGTTCCTAAGGGCTCTGTCAGCCACGATGTCTGCCCCACCACTACTCATTCACCACACAGTAGCCAGAAAGATCTTTTGAAAATAAACCAGATTGTCTTTAACACACACTCCAATGACTTCTGACTGCTCACACAATAAATTCCAAACCCTTTATCATCGTCTACAAGGCCCTCTGAGATCCACCTCCTGCTTCCTACTCCCACTTCACTTCAACCTTCTTCCCACTCATTGTGCTCCAGTCTCACTGGCCTGCTTCCAGTTCTGTGAACACTTCAAACCTTGTTCTGCTGCCAAGATCTGTACTTGCCCTTCCTGGAATGCTTTTCCCCAACATGACACAGGGTTGCTCCTCATTCTGGCCCCAAACAAGACTGTATTCTGACTGAAACTAATGGGGCAGTGTGGGGACCATGTAGCAAATCAATCCAAAGCTTAGGGTCTCATGACAGCAATTTACTGTTTTTCATAATTTTGTAGGATTTCAGGCAGGTCCCAGCTGGGTGGTTTTTCTGCTCCATGTGATATTAATTGGAGCCACCTACTCAGCCTCATTCGGCTGGCTGCATGGAGAGATGCAAGAGCACTTCATTCCCACATCAATCCCTGGTCATCCCTGAAGTATAGCCTGGGGCATACTTGCCAAATATTCCCATCAAATGTTCGCTCAGAAGAGTCTTAGGCCAGGGAAATTACTATAACCACATTACTAGCACTTAACACAGAGAGGGAACTAGAAAAAAGTCAATTTAAGTGGATTAAAATAATATCTTTTTCCAAATAAACATGTATGTTTATAATACACATAGTAATATATATTTCTGAATGAATAAATACGGCAGATTTAGAGACAGGCAAATTGCCTGCCCTTGCACCACTATTAACCAGCCCCAGTTGCTCTGTCTCTATAGCACCTCTGGCTCTCTCCTGGAAACAGGGTTGATTAAAAATGATTACACAAGGTAGAGATGCCAGGCACGTTTGAGACTCTAGCAGTGGGCACATCTCCAACTTCTTCCACCAAATATTCCCATCAAATGTTCAGATTATCTCTGTATATTAGCTCACGGCCTTTCTGCCTAGAAATTGGCCCAGGTCCACTTTGTGATGTCCAACACTTACTTCTAGACATGTGTTCTGATTTTATGTTCCCCTAGAGTTTCCCCACTTTGTACCAGGCCCTGCCATCATAACTATTTTGTACTTTTGAAGTTATTCCATATTTTGTTCATTGAGGAGCAGATTCAGTCTTTCATTTTGATCAACTATACATAGACCCTGACACTAAGTGAAATGCCTAGAATTCTGACTTCCCTTGGGGACATCAAAATACTGCATGTTGGACTCCCTATCACTGCTGGAAACATCACCTGCCATATACTCCTGTCTCCTGTGTTGCTCCATTCTACCACTCAGTAGGGCTGCCCCTCATATTTTGAGGCTGGTTCTTCTCCCCAATACGTGTCCCATGCCAGTGGATGAATCTAGACCCAAGCCTTTTCTTAGTGTGTCCCATTGTGATGCGATGAACCTAATCAAGACTGGCCACATTCTGACAAATAGTAGGTTTGCAGCATATTCTCCAGTATTTTTTTTTAATATGATGGTATTGACTACCTGGATACTTTGAATTTGTTTGATTGCCTGTGGCCTCTAGTCTGATTTTTCAAACTTGGCCACCTATTGTCTAAAATTTACATTGATCTGGGGGAGGTAAAGTAAGCAGGGGGATGGGAATCTAAGATGCCAAAATAAGGTTTTAGAGAGGAGCTCAGTACAATACTCATGACTATGGGAGTAACCCAGGAATCAGCAAAGCCAAAAATAGTATAGGTCAACCGAACTACCCAAATAAGAAGAACTAATAAAATAGTCGAATCCAGAAGAGGCAAAGATGAAGTTGAAAGTCTTGCAGAAATACATGACACGTCCATCATCAAAGGCCTTGGCCTATTTATAGTACAATGATGTGGATCTATTCAGTCTGGAGATATATATTAGCAGTATCATTACTAATACTAATGAATTTCCTCTGACTTTATGCAAAGAGATAATATGGTATTAGAAAAGGAATGTGAGGGGTACCTGGGTGTCTCAGTTGGTTAAGCCTTGGAATCTTGATTTCTGCTCAGGTTGTGATCTCAGGGTTGTGAGACTGAGCCCCACATAGGGTTCCATATTCAGTGTTGAGTCTGCTTTAGACTTTCTCTGCCCCTCCCCACCCTGTGCATGCATGTGCATGCATGTGCTCTCTCCCTCAAATAAATAAAAAAAATAATTCTTTAAAAAAAAAAAAAGGAATGTGAGCTTTATAATCAGATAGACTTGTATATATTGCTTATTATTTCTTAGAGGTTAAGATAATCTCTAATGTTAGATGGTGATTAGCACTTTGTAGAGACTACATAAATTGCAACGACCACTATGCAATAAACTCTAATCTTCTTGAAGCAGAGACAAGTCTCACTTGGCTTATGTCCCAGTGTGTGTCAGATACTTAGCACATAGTAGGTGTTAACACATGTCAAATGAAAAATGTACTTGAGAGAACTTGGCCAAGGAAGGGTGAACTCTTTTTATTTCAATTCACATCTCTTTCATATAATTTTTCATAGTGGACATTCAGTCCTCTTTACAATTTCCCTCTCTCCTGACATTTAATTTGGGCTTGCTCTGATCCAGTCTTTGGAAATGGACACATCTAGTTTGTTCTTGGTTCTTAGAACCTCATTGTGATGTTCATAAACCAAGATTATGTTTATTTGGGGATAAAATATTTTTCTTGTAAAACCTATCATTTATTCCATTCACTATATTTTCAGTTGCCTTAATTGTGCTTAATTAAGGACAATGACTCATCAAGATCTAACCCACCTACAATCTATCCTGCTTCCCTTTCTTATAGTTGGTCTCCAAAATCAGTTAGTGTTCTAGTCCAGTACTTCTCAAACCTGTGTCAGAATCACTCAGAGATCTGGGGGAAAACCCAGATTGCAGGGTCCCACTTCCAGAGATTCTCATTCAGGCAGTCTGGATCAGGGTCTGATAATTAGCATTGCTTCTAAGTTCCCAGATGTTGATGCTGATGTTGCTGGTCCCTGGGCCACACTTTGACTAGAACTATGCTTGCCCTACGGTATTATCCAACATTCCCCCAACACATAAGCCTATTTACAGTGCCAAATCTTTGATTTTTCTCTTCTATATGCCTAGAATATGCTTCCCTAGCCTATTGTTCAGGAAATTTCTACTCATCTTTTGGGGTCAAATTTAATGTTATCTCCTTGGCAATACTTTCTCTGTCCCATCTTTTATCCCTAAAGAATCAGTCCTTCTTCATTAGCTTTCTCCCTTATCCCTTTCACCCGAACGCCTTTCCTCATTGTGTTTCAGTTTGCTTTTGTGCATCTGTTTTTCCCACTAGATTGTGAGTTCACGGAAGTCAGAGACTATATTTTTCTAAAGCCACATGTCTTTCTCACTGGCAGAGTTTTGTATACAAAGACATTTGTTACATATTTGTTCTTGATTAAATTATCGCTCCTATTTCTTCCTTCCTTAAGTTAAACTGTAATTGCATTGCAGCTTCATACCAGAGGTTTTGTTCATTTTTTTTTCTTTTTAAAAATATTATACACCAGATGGCACCGGAAGGCTTTAGTTTAATGCTCTAGGGACCTTGGGGGGTATTAGGTAACTGCTGTGCACAACAAGGATCACAAGATCACAAGAAGCATCGGCACAGCCTAACAACTACAATCCCCTTTAAAATCCAGTGTTGTCCTCAGAGACAGGCAGGCCAGTCATTAGTACAAAACATCATCAACACACTTTCTAAATAGGAAGGATGTAGCCTCCATGTAATGGAAGGAAATTGGACCAGTGAGACTGTTCACCTGACCTACCTGAGCTTCATTTAAAGTCGGAACCAGTCAAAGCTTGTAAATTAGCTTGAGATTCATGGAGAGTTAAAAAAAAAAAAAAGAATGTCTCAGGGGTGGTAAAAGCCTCTGATTTACTACTTCTGATTCCTTGAACTATTACATTAAGGAGATCTCAGCATACCGCCATAAAGAAAAAGGATGGTTCCCGCAAATAGTTTCATTTGTTTGGTTTAAATTTCTCATTTAAGCATTAGCATTTCTAGATGGAAGCAAGGAAGAGTTATAGGGAGCTAGGGGACAATCATGCATATTAGTCTTTTTTTTTTTTTTTAAGATTTTATTTATTTGCGAGAGAGAGAATGAGAGACAGAGAGCATGAGAGGGAGGAGGGTCAGAGGGAGAAGCAGACTCCCTGCCGAGCAGGGAGCCTGATGTGGGACTCGATCCCGGGACTCCAGGATCATGACCTGAGCCGAAGGCAGTTGCTTAACCAACTGAGCCACCCAGGCGCCCTCATGCATATTAGTCTTACATAATCATGTATCCTTTCTTACAAAGGATGAGCCATAATATCCTGTAAGCCTGTGTTTTTGTGAGAACACCTGCCCAAGACTGATGGCAACATTTACCAGCAAGGATCCACTGAACTAGATACTGTCGCATAATTAAGCCCCACATCCAGGAAGTTTAGTACTATTGGCTTAGCCAACGTCTAGAGTGATTGTCTAAAAGATTAGTAGAGCCTATGTTCAAAAGGCACCAGGCACTGGAGGACCGGTATCTACTTAATAGAGATTGTAAAGATAAGAGTTCAATATGAGGTCAAATTGTCTATGAAAGTCAGCCCTACAATGACCTTACTTGCTTTTGCAAGTTTAATGAAATTATGGATATTTATTTTATACTGCACATTATTATCAAATACAACTTTATTTTTTTGCTCAAATTGTTCCACTATTTGGCAATCGGGACCTCTTTCAGTTGGCTCCTATGACCCTTTGACATACCTCTATAGTTGGAGGTTTGTTGTTGTTGTTATTGTTGTTATTGTTTGTTTTAGCACTTCCTTATTTGCTGGCACTACAGGATTCTCTAGGCTGTGTTGTATATTTCCTGTCTCAGTCCTAGAGTCAGCCATTTTCCAAGGAGCCCTGGTTCCCTTCATTGGTGAGTGGTATTAAAAATTAAGATATGGGTTCCAGGTGTGCTTGTTGCTACTGGGGTCTTATTGTTTCAGGTCTTCTTAGCTGACAGAGCAAGGAAATATATGTGTATATACTAACTTGCACATATACACATCTTTGTAAGGATTTCTATATGGAAACATCTCCATCTGTATTAAGCTAAGCATGAGTTCTTACTGATGCCTCCCACTCTAATTCATTATTACTTGGATCACTTTGCTTTTCTGTAGATTGCCAATCCAATAGTGAGAAACCTGGCTTCTACCATCTGCCATTAATTTATTTAGTCAAGTTCCAGAATATGTGTATAGTAGTTTCATAGTTTTTAGCCTGTATAGCCATGGGAAGCAACTTCATCAACTAGAGGACAGTGTTTATAAATAGTCACCTTTGCCTTTCATCTTAACAGTCTCTACTCATTTCCAGGGTGACTTAGTTTTTTCCCTTACTCTCTTTATACAGATTCTTTTGTAAAAATTCTGCCTTCCATACTTGGGTCCTCAACCTCCTAAATGATCACCTTTAATTTCATCTATCAGTGTTTACTCTTTGTGCCATAAACTTCTATGGATATTGGCAAATGCATAGAGTCATGTATCTACAATTACGATATGATAAAAAACAGTTTTACTTGCCTAAAAAAAATCTGTGCTTCACATATTCAATTCTTTTCCCATCCAGAATCCTGGAAATTACTAATCTGTTTACCTCATTTATAGTTGTACCTATCTAGAATGTCATACAATTGTAACAATATAGTATTTCACTTTTTTTCAGACTGGTTTCTTTAACTTAGTAACACACATTTAATATTACCCAGGTCATTGTGTGGTTTTGATAGATCATTTCTTTTTATTGCTGGATAGTTTTCCATTGTAAGGATATACCACAATTTGTTTATAGATTTGTATATAGAAGCACATATTAGTTGCTTCCAGTTTCTGGTAATTATAAATAAAGTTGCTATAAACATTGCATGCACATTGTATCTGTATATGAGTTTTCAAATTATCAAATACTTGGGAGTGTGGTTGCTGTGTCATACAATAAGATTATGTTTAGCAATAGCACTTTTTATGCCCGGTTTTCCCTAAAGCTGAGACGGCATCCCAGGCTCAGAAACCTCTCTGTGAGGTGTGTAGGGTTGCTGTTAATTATGTAGCATCTTATGAGCTGCACGTCAGTGATGCTTATTTTACGATGACCTGTTACTATGATGAAGAGTCTGATGCACCTGTTTATGTCCCCTTTTTCCAAGACCAAGCAGAAGTGAAGAGAGCACATGCAAAGCAGTTCATAAAATATCTAAAAGAGCGTCAGAGTAAAATCTGCCTTCCGGTGACTAAGAGGCCTGATGTAGAGTACTGGGGAACTGACCTGCAAGCTATAGTGATCGCTCAGGAGATGGAAAAAGAGTTACACAAGCATCTGCAAGAGCTGAAGAGCTTGGCTTCTAAGAATAGTGAAACTGATCGCTTAGAATTCCTGAAAAACTTCTTGGGTAAACAGAAAAGGAACATAAAGTATCTGGAATACCAGCATAGCTATCAGAAGGAATTAGAAAGGCTGACTGTGGAGGAAGGCACATCTGAAGAGCCTGCGGAAGCATCAGGCAGAGGCTTAACCTCTGAAGGCAACACAGCAAGTCCTCCATTGTAGTAGTTCCCAAAGGCAGCTACTTAAGAATCTTGATCTCTCTTTGACAGAAGACTGCTTTCCTTTTAATCTAGTATCCCAATCTTCACTGTTATGCATAGAAATAAATTTGGTTTTGCATTAAAAAAAATATTATGTTTAGCATTATAAGAAACTGCTCAACTATCTTCCAAAATGGCTGTCCCATCCTGCATTCCCACCAGCAATATATGAGAGGTCCTCTTCCTCCACATCTTTCCCAACAATTGGAGTTGTTAGTTTTTAATTAAAAAATTTTAGCCATTCTAATAAGTGGGTAGTGGTAAAATGGATACATTTTTAAAAGTAGATAAATACTTTATGGTTAGATTTTTCAAAAAAGTAATGTTCAAAGATTCATTGGAATTTTTTTAAATAAGAACTCTCCTAAGTGTATATTTCCCTGCTTATATAAAGAAATCATTAGTTTCTTGATGGGAGAAGGAGCATTCAAGTTATTTAGTAGTGCTTTGGTTCTTGTGCCAACATGATTGTCATCACCTGGGAGCTTGTTAGAAATGCAGAATCTTGGGCCTTAACCCAGACCTACTAGATCAGGATCTGCATAACAGGACCTCCAAGTAAATTTAGTATAAGAAAGTTTAAGAAGCATTGCTCAAGAATCATGATATCACAGATTCATAAAGGTGGAAGGGATCTGCCATTTGGCAGGTAAGGGAACTCTCCTAGACCTTTGTGTGCTGTGTGTGGTTTGTGTGTCCTTGTTTGTATGCAATACTCTGTTGCTAATCCTCTTGAGTACATACTTTCTCAAGGAAGGTGACAGTTTGCTCAAGGTTATGCAATCAATTATTCAAAAAGATAAAAAATAAGCCTAGTCTCATTACTCAGTAATGTAGAACAATATAAACTCAATCTGAAATCATGGTGAAAGTCATTGGGAAAATTATACTTACATTACACAAATTCAATGTAAAGATGATTTACAAAGCCCATCAGTTGTCTAAGTGAGGCAAGCCAGCAGTCATTCCTGGCTGAGTATTCACTGAGCAGAACTGTGCTGTCACTCACATTAAGGTAAAGCGCCTGGTCTCCATTTGGCCTCCAGGAAAAGCTAAAAATAATAATAAGGAATCTTTTATTTACCAATACCAGCCATGGAGCTGTGAACTCTTAATCTTACAATAGCACTTAATCACCAGCTCACTAGAACATAAATAACCCCCAGGGCCAGGGATTGATATAAACATTCTAATGTGAGCTCATAGAAGCACAGTGGTTCAAACCTGTAGCTGCCACTGGAGAGAGGGGAGAGTTCAATCTCCCCCTTCCTCAGCTGGGAACAGGTACCCTCAAACAGTGCTGTCTTCTCAGCCCTAACTCCCATGTCTTGATGAGATTTGAGGTGCAACATCCAGGGACCTGGGCCTTGGGGTGAGGATGCCCTCAGGGACACCCAGAATTCAACACTGTAATTTGAATCTGGGAAATAAAATCCAGGATCCTTGATTCAAACAACATGACCCCCAAACTAGCCACTGGGGAGCTTGTTAGAAATGCAGACTCTGAATCAGAATCTGCATTTTAACCAAATAACCAGGTGATTCATATGCACATGACGTTTGCAGAGCACTGGTATGGAAGGAAATGCAGTAAGGGACAAGTATCCAGGTGAAGGGAAGGAAAAATTCTTCCTTTACCCTTCAAGGTGTTCTAGCTGGACTAAGAATTAAATTTACCTGAGACAGATAAACAGGAGGAAAAAAAAAAGTTTTGTTACGTGTACAAGGAGGCCCAACAATGAAATTGAGACCTAAAGAATAGACCAGGGCAGGCAGTTTTTACACTTTTCAGACAAAGAGACAATAAATTTGTGCACAGTTGACAGAACAAAGAAAACTTGCGTTTAGGAGTTTTAATTAGTCAGGAATTCTAAACAGAATTTGGGCTGTGGTAGTACATTAGCAAAAAGTTACAAGGATTGTTTATATAGCTTTCTTGGTTCTAAATTTCCTATCTCTGGTGACAAGGATGTTTCTTTACCTCCTGGTACAGGGAGGGTGCCTTTCACATGGGGGGTTTATTCCTTGCTTTTAGGGGACAGAGGAGGGTCTCAGTGTCCTTCTTACACAGGCTGTCTCTTATATAATAGTTTTTAAATAGCCAATATGCCAAAGTGGCAAATTCTGGGGTAGCCTGCCCTTGGTCCCTACACAAAATATGCTTTGATGGTGAGTAACTTGTATTTCTACCCCATAAGCCTTATATCTGAGTGCCATTAATATAGACATAGATAGCAATATGTAAAGAACAATTCTAAAACTAAAGGAAACACACATTATTTATAGGAATATAACTTAATTGATAACACAAAGATGGCTATTGGAACTGTTAGTTAGGGATAAGGTCATCAGAGAGCACAACGAGAAATTAAAACAAACTGCTCGCAGCTTGTTTGTTTCTCAACTTCGCCAGTCCTTGAGAAGTGCCCTGTTCCCGGGAAGTCCACCAAAGTTACTCAAGGGAGCAGATGTGTTGGAACAAAGAAAATCATAAATTTCCTGGGAAATCGCACAGTTAAACAAATGCCTTTTAAGTCCTGCTTAAAAGATTACAAAGTTTTGCTCAGTTCCTGTGACTGCTTCCAATTGCAAGAATAATTGACCAAAAGGTTCCTGGCTGGCAATGGAAAGCGGCCCTGTAGTTTGTGTTGGAGGCAACAGTGCTTTAAGAACTCTCTTCCTGTCTCCTTACTTGCCACAAGTAATAAAAACCATTTGCTTAAACCAAAAGACTTGGGCTGGTTTATTGGCTGACGCACCCCAGGCAGCAAGTCCTTGGCATTTGGTGACAGAATCAGATTTGGCTCCATCACTAAACTTTAGCTTCTTAGGCCTAGCAGCTACTTCACTGGGTTGCACAAATACATGACATGGTATAAAGCACGTAGCAGTGTCTCTCCCATGGAAGTACTGAATAAATATTATTAACAAAATTATTGTGTGAAGTGTCTCTTCTCCAAGAGTAGAACAATGGTTTCTAGCTTCACAATTTGTGTATATCTTCTGAAATTTTATTTATATAAATAAAAAAATGTATCATGGTGTAAGAACCTCCCACTTTCTTTTTTCTTTTGGTTGTTGTTGAAGTGGATTTGGGGGATTTGAGAATATATTGAATTCTTTTCACAGTTAACAAAGACTGGGAGTTTTAAGCAAAGATTGATTGTGGCATGGCTCAAAGGAAGATGGAGAACATCTGGACCTCATGAGAGGAAGCTGTCCACACATCTCCTGTGCCCTCTCCTGGGTTTTTCTGGCAGAAAGGGTTGCTTTGCCCTAGTGGGTTCCACTGAGTTTTGTTAACTCCCAAACTGTGTCCTTAAGCCTTCTGTCCCAGTCCCGGTTGCAAAAACACTTTAAAAACTGCTACAAGAACTGTGTTGGGGGATTATTAGGGGCTCCCCCTCCTATCCTCCACTTTAAGCTTTCACTCTTATTTGTCACCAAATTCTCCATTTGTTTTTAGTTTTGTTTTGTTATATTATTATTATGATGCAATTTAATGCTTCGGAATTAGACATGACTGGATTTAAGTCACGGTCCCTTCCATTTGCTAGCTCTTTTATAGAGGGTAAGTTACTAAGACTCAGTAAGCGTCAGTTTCCTCATCTGTTAAATGGGGATGGCATCATCCTCTGAAGCTGTAAGGATGAACTAAAATTATGTACACAAACTGCATAGCTGAATGGTTCATGGAAAACGTTCAGTAAAGGGGAGCTTTGTTGTGAGGATTTGTTTCCTCCCTGAGGAAGCTGCCTTCTGAGCCACCCTCTAAAACCTCATTACATGACAACCCTGAGCCACTGATGCACCATCTTAGTCTGAGATTGGCCACCAGAATGCAGCACCTGGCCCTGACCTCAGAGCCTTGGGGACGTGCTTCTGGGTACAGTTGGTTTGAAGTGTGTGTATGGGTTCCTTCAAGAATATTTACAAAATTGTTAACCTTGGGGACAAAAGTAGAAAGTGAGAACTATATAGCTGAAAATATTCAAGATTTTAGAATAGCACTTTTAGCATTAAGCATTAAAAGTCACTGCCCATGTTTGTGGACAAATGTTAAGTTGAGGGAGGCTTTAGTTACCAGTCTATTTCAAAAAGAAAACTAAGGCATTTGAGCAAGTAGCCATATTTAAGGAGCAATCCGGGGAGTAATTAATCCAAACAGAAGTAAGCCCCAGCTTTTGAAGGAGCAGGTTTAGAGTTGATGGCCTATTGAAAAGATTGTTAATTAGAAATATAATTTGTTCTCTGCACCCCACCTTTCCCAGCACATAGCTTCTAAACTCTTGGGATTTCCAAAGTGATAAGTGTCTTATTGTATATAAATGAGATGACTTGTGGCTGGCACTCCTGGTCAACCTCAGGATGGGGCCTGGTTACCAGGTTAATTAACCAAGTAATTAGAGGGTTGGAACTTTCAACCCCTCCTTCTCCACACACCATCCCTAAACCCCCAACCCTGTACTCCAGACCTTCAGGTTCATGGAGAGTGGCTAGAAATTGGGCTCAATCACCGTTAGCCAATGATTTAATCAGTCATGCCTATGTAATGAATCCTCCATAAAAATCCTACTCAAAGGGGTTTGGCACTTCCTGGTTGGTGAAGATGAGGAGGTATTAGGAGGGTAGCAAAATTGGAGAGTATGAAGCCCCACATCCTTTCCCACATACCTTTCCATATGCATCTCTTCCATCTGGCTGTTCCTGAGTGTATGTTTTTATAACAAACCAGTAATCTAGTCAGTAAACTGTTTTCCTGAGTTCTGGGAGTCACTCTGGCAAATTAATGAAACTGAGGAAGAAATTGTGGAACCTCCTGATTTGCAACCAAGTCAGATGGAAGTTGTGAGTAACCTGAGGACCCACTCCTTGAGATTGGTGTCTAAGTGTGTAAGGGAAGAGCAGTCTTGTAGAACTGAGCCCTCAACCTTAACTTGTGGGATCTGAAACTAACTTCAGGTGGATAGTGTCAGATTTGAATAGTAGGACCCAGCTGATGTCTATAAAGAATTAGAGAACTGCTTGGAATGGGAAAAAATTCCCATAAGGTAGTACAGAAGGGTTCTGTGGGTAGACTTGAGAGAGTAAAGGAAGAAACAGAGGGCTTTCTTTTAGTCGCTATCAGTGTGCAGAGGAATTAGAGAATAGAGTTTTTCTATTCAAAAGGTCAATCTCTATTTTTGATGATAGGAGCCAGGGAAAAAGTACTACAAGAATGGCCCCGTGTCACATGCTGAATTGTAGTGGTCAGCTGAGCTTTCCTGTTCATTGGATGATGTCCCCTAATCCAATCTTACATCATGACCTTTCCTTACATGAGCTATTTTGGTAGAGATAGAGCAGGAGCCCAGGCTTGTGGGGAGAGGATTCCTGACCCTCTACCCATCCTTAGTCACATCCATTGATACAGGACACATCTGAGTATCCTAGCTTGATACCAGGGGATTGTGAGCCAAAGGAAGCAGTAACACCTCTTTTGCACATACATGCCTGATTGAATCAGATGTCTGTTTTAGAAGCATAACTGCTTACCCAGGAGTGATTTGGGAGGAGAGGAAATATAATTTTCTAAAGTTGAAAGAGCCAGACTTTTCTTTTTTCCTTTTTTAAGGTTTTATTTATTTATCTGATAGAGATAGAGAGAGGGAGAGCACAAGCAAGTGGAGTGGCAAGCAGAGGGAGAGGGAGAAGCAGGCTCCCCGCTGAGGAAGGAGCCCGATGTGGGGCTCGATCCCAGGACCCTGGGATCATGACCTGAGCCAAAGGCAGACGCTTAACCGACTGAACCACCCAGGTGCCCCTGAAAGAGCCAGACTTTTCTGTTATGTCCACATGGTGTCCTGAGCCTAATTCCACAGGAAGTGACCACAGTGGCATCCTGGGATGCCCCATTGGCTAATACTGACATATGTGACAGAGTAGCCAGCAATACCAGCATGTGAAATGACTTCTCAATTATTTTGTGGTGTTCACCCAAAATCTCTTTGGACACCATATCTCTTTGGCCTGTATCATCTGGCTGCTGTTTAAATTTCCTGACCATCAAGCTAAAGACCCCACTCTCTTACTCTTCTGGTCATGTGCTTTTTCAATGGGAATAATTAGTCTGTTTGAAATAAAGTAATATAAAGAATTTTAATAATGCCTGCTTGATGACCAAACTAATATTCTGTGAACTAATATTACTCTGGATCTCAGCACACTTTAAAGCTTATTTTCTTTCCAGCACATGGAATAGTTATAATACAGTGTAAAATCTTGGGAAACACTTCCTGCTCTGAATACAGATGAATAAAATACTACTGTCCATTCCTGAGAGCCAGAACACACATTATTTAAGTAGAACCCTTTCCTGGCATGACATTGGTAGTGATGGAGTTTTCCCATGCTGCTGTGCTGATCAGAATCCAGGAATCAGGGGTCATGACTTACTATTCCAAATCCTACAGGTTGTCATCTTATAAATACTGTAACACTGCCCACTGTTGATGGACAACTCTGTCACCTTCCCTTCCAACACCACCACCAAGTAAAATACGACAGACCTCTCCAGATCTAAACCCCTCCCCAGTTGGGCTATCCAGGATCACTGTTCTCTTTCCTTTGATGATAAAGTATTTGTACCATCATCCTTTTATTATTTGAACTTGGGATTTCACATCTGAGTTTTCATTCTAGTTCCACTTTATACTATGTGACATTAAACAAGTGGCCTAACTACTTTTGTCCTCAGTTTCCCTCTGTGTAGGTTAAGGTATAGCAGAGTGTCTGTAGAGATAATTGCCAATAATTCCACCCATCCCTGAACACACACACACACACACATATACCCACACACATGCCATTCTTTGCTTCAAGAAACAGAGTCTATTTCCCCTTGCCTTGAATCTGGCCTTTGAGTTGTCTTTTCCAAAAGGATTCAACAGAGTTCATGCTGTGTGATTAAGCACCTGTGAAAGAGCTACAGAAAAACATGGTCAACATTCAACATTGAAAAGAGCTTTGGCTTCAGATTGTGGATAATTCTGACTCATCTGTTTATTGGTTGCATGAAGATCAGTGATGCAATCACTCTGGAGTCCATTTTCTCATCGTAAAATGGGGTCACTGTATTGGACCTCCCTGGGGCATTGTGAACTGGCCAGCACAGTGTCTTGCACTTAGCCCGTAGTAAAAAAATAATAGCTACTAATATAATTATTAAAACATGCACCTCATCTCCTGGTTTCCTTCTCCTTCCCTGCCCTTGGTACTGTGGAGGGTGCCAGTAATTTATATAAAAGTTCCTGATGTCTTAAAGTAGTATAATATAAAGTATTAGTCATAGTACTACTAATTCTCTTCAATTTAAACCTCTTCTCAGTTTAGAAGGGCTTCTATATTTACTATTTGATTTTTAAAAATTCTTAGTAATTTGTGAGAATAGCATTAGCTTCATGTGTCAGCCTCTGCAGCATAACAAATCAGTTCAAACTCAGTAGCCCAAGGCAACACCATTTTATTGTTTATAATTCTGTGATTTGGGAATGTGGGCTCAGAGTTCAGAGCACGTTAACTGAGATGCTTGAAACACAGGTAAAGGATGTTGACCTGGCATCACCAAGGTCGGTAGATCCAAGATGGCCTCACTCACATGCCTGGGCTTTGGTCTTAGCTGTCAACTGGGTGTCTTGGTTCCCCCCACATGGTCACTCTCCCTCCAACAGGATAGTCTGGGTTCCAGAAGGACACAAGCAGAAGCTGTCAGGCTTCTTCAGGTTCAGGCTGGGGACTCGCCGCTTCCCTGCGCTGTTGGTTTCTGAAGCTAGGAGGAAGGAAGCAGGAAGCAATGCTTCAAGCATGGCTCCCTCTATTTATTGCCTTGTTTGTGCTGTTGCTGAGCAGGCCCTCGCTTGTCCCTTTCAGGTACCTTGGTGGGACTAGGGGCTGAGGAGGTCCAGAGGTTCTGGGGGGCACAGACGGTGCAGCTTTTGGCTGTGTATGCAGGTGCTTTATTCTCAACAGAGCAATACATGTTAAACCTTCTCCACAGGTGCAGAAACAGATATTCAAGAATAAAAGTACTATAGTGAGTGGACAGAAAGAGAACAAGCTTCAAGTTTTCTGACTTTCCCATCCCCACAAAGAAAATTCACACCACTTTTCATTTACCCATGTCTTAAGCAGCCTGAGCTTAACTGTGGACTATGATGGGAACCATCTGGAATACTGGAAACATAATAAGGAACCCGCTGTGATGCATGCAGATGTGTGGACACTGATCTCTACAAGCAGATGAAGCAGATCCCATTCTGCTGGCCAAGGAACTCAGGAAAGTCAGTAGATGATCTGGATATTTTGTTTGTCTGAACATTGCCTGTTTGGATAGCCTCTGAACATAATTTGAAACAGAAAGACAAAGTGAAAAAAAAAAAACAAAACAAGCTATTATCTGTTGCATCTGATCAATAACCACTAAGAAGTTTTTGGAGATCCCAAACATCTCTTTCCCTGGTAGTATTGTTTCTGTGTGAATTACGAGGATATATATCTTCTTTTTTCTTGTATTTTGCCTTTGTGGCAAGCCTAATGTTTGTTATATTTTATAAATATTATTAGTTCCAATATCTTTAGAAACATTACAATCTGAAAATAATTTATGAAAGATCTTCATCAATATTTATAATCAAGGTATTCATGCATTAGTAAGCATGAAAGAGGATATCATTTTCATGACTTAGTCTCCTTGGATTTGAATTTCATTACCTTGTAAAATTCAACCTTTAGCCTTGCACTCTATGTTTAATTCTTCCTTAGTAAAAGCCGGCATCCATTTTTAAAATCTCCCACAGAGAAGTGTTAGATTTCTTTTTCAACTCCTTTGTGTTCAATGTTAGTTATGGGGAAACATTCAGACACAAAACAAAAACAAGACATTTTCATTCATCATGCATTTTAGAAAATCCATTTTGAACTTCTATTCTCTATTGCCAGCATTTCCTGAGGTAAATTTATTTTGTATACTCCTTGGTCTGAAATAGCTTATCCCCTCCAAACATCTGCCAATATTCAAATTCATGCTGGGAGAGAATATTTTGGAAGCAGGTGTACAAGAAGAGAACTTTTCCTTTCTTCCCTTCTAGGTTCTTTGGATAGTCTAATAATTAAATTGACATAAGACAGATTGACAGGAAGAAAATAAATTTAATTTTGTATTACAGGAGCCCATAGAAATGTGAGACTCAAAGCAATGACCAAAGCAGGCAGCTTTTATAACTTTTAGATAAAGAAACAACAAATTTGTGAAGAACTGACCAAACAAAGAAGTTTGGGCTTAAGGTAGCAAATTAGTGAAGGAGTCAAGTTTTGTTTATACCGCCTTCTCAACCCTAAAAATCCCCTCGCTCTGGATGACGAGGCTGTCTCTTTCTCCTGGTCCAGGGAAGGTAGCTTTCACATTGACAATTTATTTCCTGCTTTCAGGAGACAAAGGGAAGTCAGTGTGTCTTTGCACCTGCTGTTTCTTAAGTAACTTTAATTCAAAACAATCAACATGCCAAAGTGGCATATATGGGGGTGGCCTGCCCTGAGTCCTGTAACAGTTACCCAATACTCATCTTCCCTGCGAGGGTCTTACTTAAAATTCCTTTAATTTTTTTTTCTTTGGAGTCACTAACACCCACAGACAGATTCGGGATCCAGTTTCAGAAACAATCCGGGAAGGTGCTAACTGCAGACAGGATAAGGTTTGTATAACTGAGGTTAGAGAGCATATTTCATAGATAAAAGAAGGAACTGATGGCTACCCTCAGTACG
Organism: Leptonychotes weddellii; assembly: GCF_054177405.1. NCBI lineage: Eukaryota > Metazoa > Chordata > Mammalia > Carnivora > Phocidae > Leptonychotes > Leptonychotes weddellii. The sequence goes on from NC_138369.1 coordinate 65,734,761, forward strand.
CTAGCTGATAATTAGTGTTCAACAAAACCACATCAAAATAAGCACTTTCAGATAACTGCTTTCAGGACTCGTCTAAGTGCATCGTTTAACAGCTGACTTCAATCTGCATGATGCTGGCTGTTGTTGGGGGAGAGACCATCAAACTAAGAACGAAACACAAAACACAACAAATAAACAAGAAATACTTTGTGAAACTTCGAGTTCCATCTGAATTTATCACTAGCTCCTTTTTAACCAATGTGTCGGGTCTCACTGTGTGGTTTCTTGCCTGAGTTTTCACAGCTGTTAAAAAGAGAAGGACAATTTCCCCTTTCGATTACTTTGTAATATGGTTTGAGATGGTCAGTCAGTGCTCTTAGATTGAAAAACCAAAGTACCGAAGGATTACATAGCAGACAGGCTTGGAGGGCACCAGCCTCAGGGAAGAGAAAAAGGAGAGGAAAGGAAATGAGATTAAGCTAATCCTACTTTATCTCCAATTCCACTAATGATTAGAGCTGAGTTGCAAACAGATGTATTTTCTTTGACCTATATAGGGCTTGGAAAAAAATTGAGGTACATTTAAACATTGGAAGATGTCTCATCAAAATCTGGGTTTTTTTTTTTTT
>NC_138369.1:65735868-65754923 GCF_054177405.1 Leptonychotes weddellii
ATATGTATATAATACATATATGATTATATATATAATCATATATCATCTAATTGACTTTATTAAATGATTCATGAATCAGGAAGCATGCCATCTAGCAAGTAGAGGGGAGTCCCCACATATATGTATATATATATATTTTTTTAAGATTTTATTTATTTATTTGACAGAGAGAGAGATAGCGAGAGCAGGAACACAAGCAGGGGGAGTGGGAGAGAGAGAAGCAGGCTTCCTGCCGAGCAGGGAGCCCAATGCGGGGCTCAATCCCAGGACCCTGGGATCACGACCTGAGCCGAAGGCAGATGCTTAACGACTGAGCCACCCAGGTGCCCCTATACGTATATTTTTAATATTTATTTCTTACAAGGACTTGGCTTATGCCATTGTGGGGATTGGCTAAGCAAGTCTAAAATTTCAAACTGCACTCTGTGAGGCAGGCATTCAGAAAGAGAAGCTCGCAGCCAGACTAGAACCCATAGGCATGAGCCAAATATCCACAGGTAAGATTTCTTCTCTCTGTCTCTCCATGTCTCTGTCTCTGTGTCTCATTCTCTCTCTCCTGGGAAGGCTCAGCCTAAATTTTAAGGCCTACCAAGATTATCCAGAATCATCTCCCTTACTTAAAACCAACTGATTGGGACTCTAATTACATTTGCAAAATCTCATCACAGTAACACCTAGATAAGTATTCAGGTGAATGGTTGGAACCTATCACCCATCCAAGTTTACACATGGAAAAAACTATCACAGTTTACCCCTTATCAACTTGGCACCTACACACATGTTCTTAAACCATGCTTAAATCTCCAAGACAATAAACAGTCACATTTCTGCCAAACATGATACAGATACTCTGCAAACAACCACAAACCTGCAAACCATTCTCCCAGAAGAAAATGTAAAGTTCTTGGGTGACATTTGGGCTTCTCATTCTCTTTTGGTATTCTGCAACTTTAATACTGAGTGAGGTACATAGTTGACTTATGATTAGCACATGTTTATATGTTAATAGTTACAAGAGGAAAGAAAAAATATTTCATACATATACATATATAGACAAAAACACATTTGTACATACATACACACAAACATATTCATATCAAAATAAGGAAGGAGTGCTTATAACTATTACAGTTGTCATTTTGCAACTGATCACATGGTAGCTGGTGTTGATAGCTACCTTCTTCCACTGCCCATATTCCATATGCCCCTTGCTCTCGGGAAGCATGTTGGTTGTGTTCCACAACACAGCTGGTTGTGATTCTTTGCCTAATGGAATATCCAAAGCTTCACTCCTGAACTGTCTGGGCCACTAGCAGTCCTTCCTGACCTGGATTGTTGTAGTTTCCCATTGACTTTACTCACAGGACATGGTGTGGCTAAGAGATGCTCTGAACAATCTTCTGTATCCCAGACATGCTCCTCCTTATTCTCATTATGTGGTAGCATTCCAATGTCCCCTTGGTATTCAGGATCAATCACCCTAGCTAGTCCAGTTACCCACTTTTTTCCCTATTGATTCATAGGCGGGAGGAGCCCAAAGGGGCCAGGTTGCAGTCTTAACTTCCAGTTCAGTGGCATCATTGCTGTGCATCCAGGTTGAAGAATTCTTCCCCTTGCGACTAAGACCTCTAAGTAAGCAGAGCCTATGGTTGCAGAGGTTAAAAAAAAAATTTCTAGGGGTTTCCCAGTGAGTAAAGCCACTCTCTGGATTCCTGAACCTGTGATTCTTGACTATGGAAGAAAGCTCCACTTGTTGAACTCTAATTTAGGGCACATACAGTCTCCTAGGGAACTTTTCCCTAGCCCTGCACAGTATTGCCACCTAACTAGTACCATAACTAAGTCTTCAAAAGATCACACCTCTGTTGTGTCAAAGCCAGCTGCTTCAGTGTGATAGGAAACATGGTAAAACCAATGACTTCCATGAACATGGACTGACTGCTGTACTTCATTTGCTGTGAAGTGAGTTCCTTGACAGAATCGCTGCTGCATGGAATACCATGACATTGGATAAGACATTCTATAAATCTACTGACAATAGTTTCAGCAGGAGGATTATAAATCATACCCTGAAAGCCTATTTAATCAGAAAAAAGGTGTTGCCCTTTAGACGATGGAAACTGTCCAATGTAATCAGCAATCCACAGGATAGCTGGCTAATCACTCCAGGAAATGGTGTCCTATCAGCTCTTCAGTGTTGGGTTTTGTTTCTGGCAGACTGAGAAGTCAATATCAGCCATAGCCATACTGATGTTGTCAGTGAGGTCCACGTTGCTGAGCCTATTGGACAATGACAGAGGTTGTGGGGGGAAAAGGCAGACTGGTATCCATAGAATGGGTCATCTTTCCCACTTGATTATTAATATCCTCCTCTCTGAGGTGACCCTTTTGGGAGCATTCAAATGGTACACAAATAAATATCTTCATGCCCTATGTCTGTCTAGAGGGGTCTATTCATATATCTCTTCCTCAGACTTCCTTATCAAAAATTTTCTAATTGTGTTCCTTCTAAGTTTCTGGTGAACTGGCCAAACCATTGACCACAGCCCATGAACTGATATGCACTCATACCTCTGCCTATTTCTCTTTTCAAGCAAGATGAACACTGCTCAAAATTCTGTACATAGAAGGATTTTCTTTCAACACTACCCTTCCTAGCTGTCCCATCTATTTCTTTTCTAGCAGCATCATGATCAGCTGGGAACACCTTGGGGCTCTGTGAGTCAGAATATTCTGATTACTACTTTGGCTCCACTGTCCATTATAAAAACCACACCCACCTTGTCCTAAGTGATTAGTGCCTTTACTTTACCCCTGACATCCCAGGGTCCCGTTGTTCCCATTGCATTTAGGAATCCCAGTTAAATAGTAGTGGTTCCTACAGAGAAAAGCCACCATAGAACTTTTCAAGGAATCCTCACAAACTTATTTCTCATAGTAATGTGAGATAAGTGTGTCCCCTTGCCCTCCAAAAATAGGTGATCGGATCTCCTGCATGACATATCTACCCTCACATTCCAGTCATCCCGTCTCTGGATACTTTCATCTGCAGTATACCAAAGCAGTTCTGGCATTTTAACTTTATTCAGTGCAGACCACCATTGGCTCCATATTTGAGAGAATCACTCCCCCAAAATGTTGGAGCCATTTCTAGCCTTTTGAGCCAAAATAATAAATCCAGAATCTTTGCTTAAGGGGCCCATATCAATAAATTTAGCCTGATCCAATTTTATATCTCTTCCACCATAATTGCATGCCTTAAGTACCCATTCCTACAAATATTCTACAGGTTTCTGTCTATATAAATGTTAAAAGCCCTGTCGTTCTTAGGTGTGTATTGACCTCCTCACAAGTAACTCTTCGTACCTCATCCTTTGGTTCTTGCTGGGACATGAGTCTAGTTCTAAGTCTAAAGCAAAGAGGGTCATGAGAATAGGTCTTGAGGAGGAGCAGTAGTACCTTAGAAGGGGAGGCCATCATAGATTCTACAGACAAAGGAGGGTTGAGCTCCTTGGATAAAATAGAAGGGCTACTTCTGCTGTCAAAAAAGACTCAGCAGAATTTAGAGGTTGAAGATCCCAAACTTCATAAAGATCTTCCTACATGTTCCCATTCTAATTGTCAGGATCCCATTTCTTCCCAACCAGTACCCTCACCTTTTCTCCTCTTTACTGAGATATAATTGACATATCACACTGTGTGAGTTTAAGGCGTGCATTGTGATTATTTGATACATGTATATGTTATGGAATAATTACCCAATAAGGTTAGTTAACACATTCTTCACCTTTTGTTGTTGTTGTTATTATGGTGAGAACAGTTAAGATCTACTCTCTTACCAACTTTCAACTACACAATACAGTATTGTTAACTATTTTCACCATACTGTATCTTAGATACCCAGAACTTATTCCTCTTATAGCTGGAAGTTTGTATCCTTATACCAACATCTCCTCATCCCCCTATGCCACCAATCCCACCCAGACCCTGGCAACTATAAATCTATTCTCTGTTTCTATGAGTTCAACTTTTTTAGATTTTATGTATGAGTGAAATCATTCAGTATTTGTCTTTCTCTGTCTGACTTATCTTACTTAGCATAATGCCCTCATGGTTTATCCTTGTTGTTGCAAATGGTAGGATTTTCTTTTTTACAGCCAAATAATACTGCATTGGATATATGCACTACATCTTATTTATCCAATCACCCACTGATGTGTATTTAGATTGTTTCCATGTCTTGTGGGAGTCATCTCTATTCATTGCTGAATTTGTATCTAGTAACAAAAGCTTGGACTTTATGTAGCTGAACTTGTGTCAACTGTGTTCCATTTTTGATAGGGATTTGACCTAGTGCTATATTGCCTTTTTAGTTAATACATTGCCTTATTTAGGAATAAGAAAGAGGTTTTACAGGTCAATGCTTCAATGCTACAGATCAGCTCTAATCCATTGGCAGTGGCTGCTTGGGGAGCTGAATTAAGAACTCTGAAGCCATGTTTGTGCTCAGTGAGAGAGGACAATAAACTGGTTAGCCATGTCCATGATGAATTCAGAGACGTGGAAACAGACATATAACTGATCTGTCATTTCTGGCCTAAAATTTAGTGGTTGACAATGTTGCTAATTCATTTGCTATTGCCTGTTGGTATGCGTTTAGCAAAGAGAAAAGAGCAGGTTTTTGGTGGTCATCATTAACAAATACTAACTTAAGTGCCTATATATACATATAGTCTCATATACAATTGCATTTATACAGTTACAATAGTAAAGGAACTTTTCCCTTCATCCTCCTCCAATATAGACAAAGGTCACAGATTTAAAACACCACCTGAAATTAGGGGGCACTTTGTGTGCCCAATATATTCATAGGAGGAAAAGAACCAAGCATATAGAAGAGAAATAGCCATTCAGTACTTAATGAAAGAGTTAGGTCAAGTTTAGGGGAAACTTCTGGGCTTCGGTTTAGGGAAACTGGCAATCTCTCCACATAGAAATAGTTTGCAATGTTGTCCAGGGGACAAGAAATTTGTCTTTTATACTAGGGAGGGGGGGAATAACACTTTATTCATAACATTATGTTCCTTCACCCACACTCTGGATACCTGCGACTGAGCACATCATACATGTTCATCAATGTGGGTGGGAGCTTCCTGCTTTAGGACTCAGAACAATTTGCTTGGACAAATGACAAATGTGCAGAGCACATTCTATGTGTTTAGTCAGGACACTACAGAGGAAATAAAAACCCAAAACATTTAGGATATCCACATGGTTCTGAGGCAGCCTCCTTGCTCTCTCACCATCGCTTCATTAAAAATTGGGTGTTCACGCCTATTACATCCAGGAAGATGAGAAAACTTAGAAAAAAAGATGCCCTTTTCTCTTGGCTATTTAGGATCGCGTACAAGAGAGGAGAGAGAGGTTGGTGAGTGGGAAAGAAGATGAGAGAAAAGAAGGCTACGGAGAGAGAGAGAAAGAGCAAAGAGCTGGAGGAAGAAATAGCTCTTCCGAGCCCCTTCCCAGTTTACAGATTTCGAAGGCAATATTTTGCATCAAGGAGAAAAATGTCTTGCCTTTGCACCAGCCGTAACTTTTCTTTGTGATACAGTTGCCATGGGGATGATATGCCGGGTTGTGCCACTTTATCATCTCTCTCTCACACATTTTATTATAAAGTGAGTACTTGGGATTCTAGACCATAAATATGCAACCACAAAATGTTAATCTGCAAACTAACCTGCCAACCAACTTCAGAGCAGTAATCGCTTCTCTGGCTGGCAGAATTGCTTTCCTTCCTCCCCCCACCCCCCCACCCCCCGCCCCCTTTGAAAGCCACACAGGCAGGGAAGCGAAGGGACTGAACAGACACAGGCATCTGCAATTAGAGACACTATTTCCTTTCTGGGCCTTGTGGCCTTTCGGGCCAAAGGCAGAAAATGAAAAAGAATGCAAATTGCTCTCGCAAGGAACAGAGTTTACTAATGCTATCCCACGTTTCCAGGTTACCTGAGGCATTTCTATGTAATCCTTTGCAAATATTTTTTGAGGCCAGTCAGATTCTTTTCCAAATCTGTGGGAGAGAAAAATTTTATGTAGATAAATCCCCAAATAGTGGTTTACTATGTGTATTTAAAGACAGAGCACAGTATGCCTCAGCAAAGTTCAGGTCATTGCATGGGACGCGCTTCACAAGTCCCCATTCCTTCTGAAGCCACTGACTGACATGCAGAATCTTTTTCCGGGCCTTCTGTGGACTTTATTCACAGCTAAGCTGGAATTCATAGAAGCCAAAGTGGCACAAAGGCAACTTAAAAATAAAACCAACTTGTTTACACTAACTGACCCACTCTGGTCACAGCCCTGTCCCTTCAAAACAATTTAGTGTCAGGAAGCAGCTATCAATGCCAGCCATATTATTGAATTGAATGTAACATATAGGTTCTATTTTCCATTCACTTCAACAAAACGATGACCTTTAGGAAGAATTTAGCAACTTGATGCTCTCTACCAGAGACCTAGTTCAATAGACTTTTCTGCTGGGATTATGTGCCAACTTCCTTTTTTGAGGAAGGAACCACAACTTAGTAATTCTTTTTAAAGAACAATATCACATGAAAGCCATATGCTAATAATCCTTGTAAAAGGCAATATTTCTGCAATCTTGTGATTGTTCAAAAAAAATGATAAAACCAATAATAATGTACTATTATCAGTTCAGACATCTTTTTCATGATGGGTTATGTTATTACTCAAAATATTCATTATTTCTCCCTGTGGGAGGATTACACATTCTCACTTTATTGCTATCAAGCATGGTCACTGAATTACCTTAGCCACTGAAATGTGAGCAGAAGTTTCCAGCTGAAGTGTTAAGAGCCATTTGAGTGTCTGCCATATTCTTTTCTCCCTTTCCCACAAAACCCACCATGTCTTAAAGAGTGTCTGTCTCTTCAGTCTGGGTTCCAGAATGGTGACAACACAGAGAAGAGCTTTAACTCACCCAAGACAGACAGGAGGTAAGATTTAGGGTAATTTGTTACAACAACATAACCTAGCCTACACTGTTATACCTCATCTACAAAATTTATTCATTCTTTCAACATCCATTTATTAAATTCTTACGGTGGGCCAGACGTAATACTAGGTAATGGGAATTTGAAGATGAGGAAGACCCAGTTATTATCCTTGAAGTGCTCATTGTGTCCATTGCATGAAATACGGCAATAAAACAATGTCTGTAAATTAAGCTCTACTTTCTTTTTCAAAATACTAAGATCTTTCAGAAGACAGAATTCAACCGGGCGCCTGGGTGGCTCAGTTGGTTAGGCGACTGCCTTCGGCTCAGGTCATGATCCTGGAGTCCCTGGATCGAGTCCCGCATCGGGCTCCCTGCTCGGCGGGGAGCCTGCTTCTCCCTCTGACCCTCCCCCCTCTCATGTGCTCTCTGTCTCTCTCATTCTGTCTCAAATAAATAAATAAAATCTTTAAAAAAAAAAGAATTTAACCTTTGGTGTACTGGATTAAAGATGGCAGCACATTCTTTCTCTTTCGCTTCCCTCCTCACACCATGGAGTTAATTTCTCTAACCCCTTGAGCTGGAATAGAGTATAGGGGGATTGCTGCTGTACCAGTTTGGGGCCTATTCTGAAAGTGGCAGTTTTGCCTTGTCCCATATGGGAACCCTCACCCCTGCTGGAGAGAGTGGTATTTGGAGGGTCCCAGTTGCCAAGCTGTTCTGGCTGGGGGTCCAGTTACATAAATAAGGGAACAATATTGGATATTCCAGCCCCAGCATACATCACGTGGAACAAGGATAAGCCATTCCTGCTGTGCTCTGTCCCAATTTCTGCCCACAGAATCATGAGCATGCAAAATTGTTTTTGCTTAAGGCACTTAAATTTGGGGGGTTACATTATGCAGTGATAGATAAGCAAGCGCTGTAACCCAGAAAGCTCAGAACTGTTTTCTGGGTTTGCTTTGAAACCCTTTCCTACTGATTCACTTCTAATCTCAGGGACTTCCTTTGTTTTTACGACTCCCTGACTCCTGGTAGTTTCTATAGTTTCCAATAACATTTTTTTTTTTTTGGCAACACTATCCTTTGTTTGGAATTTATAAAATATCTACCAGCCTAAAATAGCACACTTTTCCAGGGCACCATTGTCAAATTCCAGCATGATATATTCTCTTCTAAAATTGCCTTAAACTAGAATTTAAGGATTAAGACAGGGCAGGGGAAAACAGAAAAGCAATAGAAATTTTGAAAATGGCAAACACTGCTGCTAAGGAATGTAAGAGATCGCTGTTTGGGATGGTTCTATAAATTTAGGTAGTTTGATGATTGGCCTGATTCCAACACAGGGGTTTTCAACTTTAGATTATAAAGTGAGATCCCCTGGAGGGTTTATAAGTAGATTGCTGGTCCCCACCCCTACAGTTGCTGGTTCAGTATGCCTGGGTAGGACTTTCATTTGTAGTTCTAGCAAGTCCCCAGGTGCTATTGCTTCTCCAGAGACCACGCTTTGAGAATCTCTGGGCGAATCTGTCTCCGCACATGTGTTTCCACTTTGTCATCTGTATCCGTGACAGATATTACTAATTAATCATTGGACTTTCTCTTGCTGAGCCATTCAGGCAATATCAACTAATTTTAATTGAAAATTAAGAGAAAACCTTTTTGCTATGTAAGATAACCCTAGAATCCAGGTAACTTCTATAATAGACCATTAATGTTTATCTTGTTCTTGTCTCATATTTATCTCCCCCTTTATGTTTTTACTTAATATGACAACATGTTTAATTTCCATAAATATTTTTGGTCAATTTCTGTTCAATAGGTAAGAGTATAAAATCTATGTCTGCCCTTCCCTACAGCATTGTGTAAGAAATAATCAAGCAGTATATACTAAGAAAATAACATTTTATGCTTGATGTAGTGATTGGCCAAGTCAAAGCAATACCAAGAGACAGATATAAGTTGTTGTTTATTTTTCTCCCTCAAAGTCATATTGACTAAGAATCAGTAAATACTAGGGATGATCACACACACAACAATTGAGTTTTATGTCATCCAGGTAAAATTGCAGTTTGGGGTTTATATTTGTGTTTTCTGTAAAATATTTCCTTTGTGTAATAGCTTCTTCCATTGCAGCAGTAATTCAAAGTTTATTTAATTTTGCTATGGACATTCTTCTGAAAGCATAAATTTAAATGTAGTGATACAGTATCTAATGCTCAGTAATAAATAATTTTGTCCTATTCTTATGGTGAGGTAGAAAAAATGGACTGCAGGGGCGCCTAGGTGGCTCAGTCATTAAGCGTCTGCCTTCGGCTCAGGTCATGATCCCAGGGTCCTGGGATCAAGCCCCGCGTCAAGCTCCCCGCTCAGCGGGAAGCCTCCCTTTCCCACTCCCCCTTCTTGTGTTCCCTCTCTCTCTGTGTCTCTCTCTGTCAAATAAATAAATAAAATCTTAAAAAAAAAAAAAGAAAAGAAAGAATGGACTGCCTAAATTGCCATGATATATTTTCTTCAGAATTTGTTTCCTCATCTGAACAGCAACTTTTGGCCTTTGAAATATTTGAAGGTTTGGGGCATAATTTTATTCTTTTATCCCTGGAAGTTTTGAAATATTCATAATTTCTCAATGAATTATGGCTTCTAGGTTCTTTTTAAGATTTTATTTATTTATTAGAGAGAGAGAGAGAGAGAGCACGAGTGGGGGGAGGGGCAGAGGGAGAGGGATAAAGAGAGTCTCTAGCGAACTCCCTGCTGAGCACAGAGCCCCATATGGGGCTCCATCTCAGGACCCTAAGGTCATGACCTGAACTGAAATCAAGAGTAGGATGCTTAACTGACTGAGCCACCTAGATGCCCCTATGGCTTCTAGTTTTGAGAAAAATCTCTTGAGTAGAAATGAGACTTTGAAAATATTTATTGTTTCACTTTGAAATTCTTTAGAAAGAAATCCCATGACACCTAGTACGTGTTCAGGAAAAGTTATAAAGAGGTAAAGTTTAATTTAGTAAATACCAACATGAATATTTGCAATAACATTTGCCAAATTTTACAATGTTTTGGTAAGGTTCAGATCTCTTTAATTTCAAGTAATAATGGTCAACGAGATGGACCAGTGGTTTTCTTGACAAACTGCATGGCTTTTTTTTTTTTTTTTTTTTGCATATGATAGCTTTATGCTCCTATTTTTGTCAAATTTTTGCAAATGTAATACAATTTACAAAGAACTGACATACCGAAGATATTTTCAGGGTTAATTCATGTAGGAATAGCTAATAACAGGCTCAATTTATTGAGGACTAGCTCCAGGCCAGGCATTGTACTGGGAACCTTATACCTTTATTTAATTCTTAAGATAAACCTATAAATGTGTGTTATTTAGTCCATCTTACAGATGAAGAAACTGGTTCAGAAAAGTTAAGTGACTTCCCCGCAATCACAAAGCTAGTAAGGGATGGAGTCAAGATTTGAGTCCAGAACTCTCTAATTACAAAAAACTACATTTTGGGTGCCTGGGTGGCTCAGTTGGTTAAGCGACTGCCTTTGGCTCAGGTCATGATCCTGGAGTCCCGGGATCGAGTCCCACGTCGGGCTCCCTGCTCAGCAGGGAGTCTGCCTCTCTCTCTGACCCTCCCCCCTCTCATTCTCTCTCTCAAATAAATAAATAAAATCTTTAAAAAAAAAAACACTACATTTTAACTGATAAATCGACATTCCAGAAAGCTGAGTAATGTCATCACCTTCTTAGAAGGAAAATATAATTTATTTAAAAGATCATTACTCTAAGCTCTAACCTCCCTCCCAGAATAACTTTACTCACAAACCTTGAAGTCAAAAGACAAGCATGCCCCTAGAAATATAACTCTCTTGGCACCTGCTCCTTAAAATGCTGTGATAACCCCATGACATTCCCTGCCCTTGTTAGAGGTACAATCATATTTACACTGAATTCCTCAGGCAAGTTTTGTTGTTGGGGTTCTTGTTCTGTCCTATTTACTCTGATCACAAAGATAATACATAATAGCCGGTAAAAGTAAAATCAATCCAGAAATACATACTGTTGACAGTGAAATCTGTTGTAAGGCTTTGGCGTTTGCATCTTTCCACATTTTGATATGGGGTTTGACATCTATTTATACTTACATAAAATAGTGTTGTTTTCTACACTTGCTTTTTCACTTGATACATCTCTTCTGTCTCTCCAGAATCCGTCTATCTCATTTGCTATAGTTAATGCTCCACGAGAACGTCCTCTGTTTCTTCAATCCCTTCCCCAAAAGCCCCTCCAATGCCTTACTTTCAAGGAAGTCAGGGTAATCCCTGAGGATGCAGTTTCCTTTTCATCCTTCTTCCTGGAATCCCTTCTCCAAATTCATGTGTCAGTCATGGATTCAGGGCTGCTCCCCTCTTCTTCCACAGTGATGCTTCCAGACCCTTACTAGTCCATGCCCTTGGACAAGCTTGAGCCCCTTCCCCTCCAGTTTCTTCCTGCCATGACTCCAGCCGCTGCTGCTCAGAGCTGCCCTTTCCAGCCACTCCCAACCCTATCAGGGCTGCAGGGCTTCACCCCAATGCATGTCATCATTTCTGGCAACTCCATGTCCCTTCAGTCCACTACCGCCGTGCTTTCTCCCAATTCAATTTAGAGTCTAGACTTGATTATTTTAATCCTGCTCTTGTCAGTTCCCCAATCTCCTCTTCTTCCTATCTACCAACCCTCAGTGGGCATAGCTATTTTCCTTCTCATTGTCTAAAGCAAGTTCTGATAGAGTGAAAAATTGCAGTCCATTAGCTTGTTCTGCATGAGATTGCACACGGCCTTGGGGGTCACTATGACAACTTTGGAATTTACTCTGTATGAGATTTTGAGCAAATGAGTGATGTGACTTTATTCATGGTTAAATAGAATCGCTGTCTACTCTGTGGAGAACAGAATTTAGCACAACACAAATTGAAGAGGGGACACTGGTTAGGAGGTGTTTGCAAACTCAGAACAAGGAGGAAGGTGACCTGGACAAGCGGTAGCAGTGGAGAAAGAGAAAAGAAGCTGGTCTTCCTTCAGGGTGGGAAGGTTCTATTTTGTCATAATGCTAGAAATTATCTGCAGGCAAAGCTCTGCCTTCTGGACCCCCAACTGTCCCTGACTCTCTTCCCTTTTACACAGAGAATCTGTATTTATGGCTTTGAGCTAAAGTAAAAATACTCTGAGGGTTCTGATTTGTTGATAGTTTCTTTCTTATTTTTTAGTGCTACTAATGACTAATTTTTTATATCTCTTTTATTATTTCAGTAAGAGTTTGGGGAGGATGAGTGATAGAAGACATGTATTTTGTCATTTTGCTCTATAAGCTTCTTCATGTTTTCCAGTTCTTGGTTTGATGGCAACCCCAGGGTGGGCCTGCAGTTAGTTGCTGCAGGGATCCAGCTGAAGAGCACATAATGGCAGTGTTCTTTCCTTGGACATTCCCAGTGCCAAAGATTTATTTTCTTGGTGACCCAGTCTGCAGGTCAATTCTTCCTGCACATGAGAACTGGAGGGCCTTCAAGCATGAAGCCAAACTCAGGAGCAAACTAAAAGCAGGGTCAGGAACATGAAACACACAAGAGAAACTGCCAGAGAGGGAGCTGGAGACTTAGAGTCTCAGTATCTAAGGAGTAGAGGTTGTAGAAAGGAGATGAATAATGTTGAGGTCACCCTGTCATGGTATTAGGGTGTGGTGGTAGGGCACCCAATTTGATACAACAAAACAAATCTTAACTCCCTACTCCAAAAACAAAAGTATGAGTCCACATTGTGGCAAAAAGTAGAACTTTGGTTGCCTACCTGGCCTTTTGTGAATGCCAGGAGCAGTCAGGGTGGTTAACAAACCCACTACACTCCATGGAAGGCTGCTTCTCATTTTTTATCTGTTTTTTTCTGTTCAAATTATCCAACAACTGTTACATCTGCATTACCTACTATGATATCAACAAAAGCCTGTCAAATAGATCATGGAAAATGAGGAATAAGAAGAAACAACCAAAATTATTGGATTTGAATAGAAGGTGATCCTGGTGTCCTTCTAGTGAGTAGTTTCTGCAGCGGTGGCAATGGGTAGGTGAGTCAGGCAGGAAAGCAACAAGCAAACAGTGTTTATATGTTCAGAATTTGCATTCCAAGACAAGGAATGTGTGTGTTTCTTATGTAGGGGAGAACTGGAGATAGTTGAAGGCAAATGGGCAGGGACCACACAGAGAGAAGGTGCTGGAGAAGAATGGGTTGAGTCAAAGCCTGATCCTTGAGAAGGTGAGACAGGGCACAATTCAGATCACCAGAGGAATTAACTTTACAAAAGTGAAAGAGCTAAGGTTCCTCTTCCCAGCATCTGGGTGGGCTCAGAGGAGAAATGCAGAGATAGTTCAATCTAGGATGGGGTAATTAAAAGGAAAGATGGAGCAAATTATGCTGGCTGTTTTTTGTCTTCTATGTGAAATAGGGTCACTAACCGTAAGTATTCTCACAAACTTGGAATCTCAAACATAACATTAAAAGCCTTCTATTAGAACATCCACCTAATATTTAAAGGCTGAAGAAAGAGAATCTAGTTGGGCTTGGGCATCAGGACAGTCCAGAGCAGCTTTGGTGGGAGGGACCCAATAAGACAGTGGGATGCAAAGAGCCTGCAGAGCAGCAGCCAAGGCCATTTGGATGATATCATTATGCAATAGGACCTGTCTGCTCAATAATGGAATTGCGAGTAGCTGCTATTTGAGTTTGTTCCATGACCCTTGTGTGGGTTGGGCACAGGGACAAGAAAATCTGATGGAGGTTAGCCATGATCTGGAAGTCTAAGTAGCTGAAAAGAAGACTCACCTTTGAGATCAGGAGGTAGAAGAAAACCCTGGAAGAAGATGATAACATAAAATAACTTAATTACTCAACAAATGAGTGAATAAGCCTTTGAATTTTATAGCTGAAGGGAAAATGAAGGGACAAAGTAAAAAGAATTCCCCCACCTAACTCTGGTTCCCACTACGCTGACCATTTACTCAACATGTTAAATCAAAAGCAGGCTAAGAAAGCGAGTTCTTTCCCTATGTTGAACTGCTTCCCCCATTGTATAGACTCAATGCTCAATATGTGGCTGTTTTTCCCAGGGGGATTTTTAGGTGAACATTTATTATGATTGACCGAAGACTAGACAAATGAGTATTTGTCAATTCTCAAAAGATCCTTGGAATCAAGAGCTAAACCATATGTTTGCTCACATTTTAATCATGACAAGGACTGATACTAGGATGACTCAATAGCTGTTCTTAGGCTGGAGATGCACCCAGGTAGCATTCTGAGATCAGTGGCTCACTCTGTGAGGGTAAGGACAGTCCTGTGAGCTGGTGGCCACAGTTGGTGGCCAGTGTGAATGCCTCATTTCCTTGGGTCCCACTCTTCAACATATGTTTTTAGGGGACACAATTCAACCCACAACAGTGTGTATGAACATAATTTTTCACATCAAATCTTATGATAAAAATGACTAATATGCAATCCTTTATCAAGATTTTCTATTGATAATCTCCTTCAATTCTTGAGTTTACATGGAAGAGAAAACTTGTTTGCATAACTAAGTGGTAGGAAAATTAAAACTTTCCACCATTCAAAGATGACAACAGTTGACAGTACATTGAAATAACCAAGCAGCTCATTTTCTTTTCATTAAAAAAATGTAATGTCATTTTGTTGTGATGATGCAAAAGGTTTTAGACTCTGTTCAAAACTTTTCTTTTTTTTATCAAGTATATCAAAATGACGAAGCTCTAAATGCACACATTATTAAAGCAGTCACTTGGCAGCTAGCTTGGGCTGCACTAAAAGCATTCATTAAAACAAACTGACAGAAGAATCGACGACAGAGATGCAGGGCTGCTGCCTGGAGCAGAGTCCATCAGAAGCCCTCATCCAGGGTTTTCTGCTCATCACCACCACTCGCTCTCTACTCCCTGGCTTTGGGATGCCTACTTCTATCCTCAATCATCTGAAAAAAGAACACATTCAACCACACCACAGGTTTCTTGTCCATGGACAGCAGCATGCTGTTGGCAGATCATATCCTTGGGGAATTCTGCACCTGATGGGCAAAGCAGTGGGAGCCAGAAGTCACGCATGCCGCAAAACTGTTTCCTAACCATGTAGATTTTCTTTTTTTTTTTTTTAAAGATTTTATTATTTTTTTATTTGAGAGAGAGAGAATGAGAGACAGAGAGCACGAGAGGGAAGAGGGCAGAGGGGGAAGCAGACCCCCCACTGAGCAGGGAGCTCGATGTGGGACTCGATCCCGGGACTCCAGGATCATGACCTGAGCCAAAGGCAGTCGCTTAACCAACTGAGCCACCCAGGCACCCCTAACCATGTAGATTTTCTTTCAGCGTTATGGATACTGTGTTTACTTTCCTTCTTTCCTTTGTTTGCTCGGAATCTCATAGCCAAATTTGTGGCTCCTTTAACATGGTCTTGGATTTTAATATTTTGACCTAAAACTTTTCCTTATTCTGGATTTAGTAATCTACTTGTATTCCATGACAGTATTCACATCTCTGTAACCTTTATGTAAAAGAAGTTTCTGAAGTGAAATGTGGCAACAGGGCACCTGGGTGGCTCAGTTGTTTAAGCAACTGCCTTGGGCTCGGGTCATGATCCTGGAGTCCTGGGATCGAGTCCTGCATCGGGCTCCCTGCTTGGCGGGGAGTCTGCTTCTCTCTCTGAACTCTCCCCTCTCATGCTCTCTCTCTCTCTCTCATTCTCTCTCTCTCTCAAATAAATAAAATCTTAAAAAAAAAAAGAAATGTGGCAAATACATTCATACATACTTAAAAAAAAAAAAAAAAAAGAACTGTGGTGCCCGCCCTTAGACATCGCTCAACCCCAGAGTAGGATATCCGGGATCTGAAAGCCACACCTGGCTGTCCCAACGCTAATGGACAGAAGCCTGCCTCCCACACCTGAAACCCAATCTCAGCCAGCCTGTGAAGTTCTGCTATAGAACATGCAACTGAATAATAAACCACCTCAGGTTTTTCCAAGCTCCATCTTTACCTTGATGTGCTAATCAGTGTGAAGGTTGTCTGTTTGAAATTTAGATAATATGATATGACAACTTAGCTGTGGAATTCAAAGATTAAATGAACTGCAGATGCATCAATTATTAATGTTATTATTACTCTCAGCCCACCATTTCTAAATATACTTTTCACCTCACAGAACACCACTGGGAAATGAACTGCTGTAATAATCCCTGGTTCAAGCATGGATGGAAATGCCTCTGTAGACCTTGATACATGTAGCAGGGTACTTCAGGAGAGTAGTTGTCCAGGATTCAATTGACATAGAAAGGGATGGATATGCTTCAATTTGTAATTAAATCACTCTAAGGGACTTTGAACTGTGCTTTCAGAAGACACAAAGAATTTGTGAGTCAGTGATGTGCTGAAGCTGATGTTTGGTATTGGTATGAAATCCAGTATTTGCTAAAGATCAGGCTCATTATATCCTTATCTAGTACATAAATGGTTTCTACTTAACAAATAATAATTTTTGTTTTTATTTTCTTTTCTGTCATCCTTGAAAACAAACGATACATTTAATAGTTCTTGATTTGACCATTTCAACCCTCTCGAGTTTATTTAGGTTACGATGAAAGGGTCATAATTTTATAAGTTAATAGTGGAGGTACAAGAACCTTCTAGCATGGAAGATGTAAGCTCTTGAAAAATCAATGTAAAATCTAGCAAATCAAACTTTTCTTTCATTTCAATGAATGGCATTACCATTAGCTTGATGTTTCAGCCAGAAACATGAAAGTAATTTTTTATTGCCCTCCTTTTCACACTCCTCCTTCTGTGTCACTCTACATTTAATATTTATATATCAACTTTGAAAACATCTGTCAAATTAACCTGTCCCTCAGCATCTCTGTTGCTACCTTCCTAACTCAAGTCACCCCCATTTTTACCTGTACTGTTATAGAAGCCACCTCCCTGTTCTCCCAATTTCCATTCTGGCTCCCCTCCTGCTCCATTTTCTACCTTGTAGCCGGAGTGACCATCTAAAACTCAGGTCTGCCATATATATGGTCAATTGATAAATGAAAAAGGTGACAGTGAAGTTCAGTAAGTGGCATTGGGTCAATTAGATACATAAAACAGTAAATTGGACACCTATTTCACACCACTTAAAAAATCCACACGTATTGAAGATCTTAATGTGAAAAGTGAGAAAATAAACTTTTAAAATGAAACACAGAGAAATATTTTTATGAACTTGGAGTAAGCAAAGATCTTTTAAGAAAGACACAAAAAAGTATTAACTATGAAGGAAAATTGATAAATTTTGCTATATTAAAATTATGAACTTCTATTTATCAAAAGATAGCATTAATAATGTAAAAAAGCAAGACACTGAACAAGGGAAGATATCTGCAGTACATAAATCCAAAAGAAGACTTGTTTCCAGAATATATAAAAAGCTCCTACAAATCAGTAAGGCAAAGCCAGACACTTAGAAAAAATAATCAAAAAATTTCAACAACTGTATTACAAAAGATTTCCAACATACATAATGGTGAACAATTCCATTAATCATTAAGAAAGTACAAAGTGCAATCACAGGGCAATATCATAATATACCTAATGGGATGGATAAAATTAAAAAGACAGGAAATAGCAGATGCTGGTGAATATGCAGAACATCTGAAACTCCCATACGTTGTTGGTGGAAGCGTATATACTGGTACAACTTCTTTGACAAGTGTTTGTAAGTAGCTACTCAAGCCAAATTTATGCATCTCTTAAAATCCAATAGCTAGACTTCTATGTATGTGCCCCCCCCAAATACATATATACATTCACCAAAAACATACATAAAAATGTCCAGCATGGATTCTGAATAACTCCAAAGTCCCTCAATAATGGAATGGATAAATAAGCTGTGGTGTATTCATATAATAATAGCATACAGAAATGAAAATGAATAAACCCTGGCCACAGGTAGAAACATGAAAGAAAGACACTTCTGATTCTGGGGAAGGGCATGTAAGAGAACTCTAACAGGACCTTTGAACTAAATGGTTTGGGTTCTTTTTTCTATTAGCAAAAATCCCTTGGAAGTTTAGGAAATTCTATTTTATCCCCAATGATTCAAATGAGGTAAGTTGTTTTTCTTTTAAGTGAGAAGTCAATCACTTCACTTATCTTTTTTCAATGTTGAATTTTTGTCTCTCTTTTCTTGGTCCATCATGTCAATGTGCCTCCCACTCTTTCTGAGCTTCCTTATCCCTTTATTGAAAAACCAAGAAAAGCTGATGGTGAGGTCATTCAATCCATTCAAGGACCCTTTATTGGAGGAAGGGGTAAAGGAACACCACAGGTCTCAAAACCAGCCAAGCAATAAAAAAAAAAAAAAAAAAGGCGATTGCAAAATGCTCAGAGGAGAGTGCCCAGGTATCATCCTTTTGGAATCCAATGCATTTTAAAACATTTATGCTCATTGGCTCAGTAATTTTCAGAAATATATTAAAAAGGGAGAAATTTCAAACTCAGAAAAAAAGTTTTATGCACATAGATGCTTATTGTCATACTACTTATAATGTTAAAAAATAGGAGGAAGACAAGGAGTGGAATAGTCTGATTTAAAAAATAAAAGAATGTAGGGGCGCCTGGGTAGCTCAGTCAGTTAAGCAGCTGCCTTCGGCTCAGGTCATGATCCCAGGGTCCTGGGGTCAAGCCCCGCATCGGGCTCCTTGCTCAGTGGGGAGCCTGCTTCTCCCTCTGCCTGCCGCTCCCCCTGCTTGTGCTCTCTCTCTCTGTCAAATAAATAAAATCTTATTACAAATAAAAATAAAAATAAAAATGGATGGAACTGGAGGGTATTATGCTGAGCGAAATAAGTCAGTCAGAGAAAGACACGTATCATATGATCTCACTGATATGAGGAATTCTTAATCTCAGGAAACAAACTGAGGGTTGCTGGAGTGGTGGGGGGGGTGGGAGGGATGGGGTGGCTGGG